>NW_026112098.1:0-600000 GCF_024679095.1 Eriocheir sinensis
AATTTATTTTTTGTTTTTGTATATATTTTATTCAAATTTTCGTAATCTTATAAAATATATATACCAAAATACATGAAAAAAATTAATTTGTATTAAATCAATATACAAATAAACATACAATAAAGGTAAATCTGTATTGAAATAGATATGCAAAATACATATAAAACAATGTAAATTTGTTTCAAAATATATATACGAATACACATAAAATAAAGTAGATTTGTATAAAAATATATATACAAAATACACGTAAAATGAAGTAAATATGTATAAAAACATGTATACAAAATACATAAATAATGTAAATTGCATCAAAAATAAATAAACAAAATACTAATAAAAATGTGTATTTGTATAAATATAAATATACAAAATACACATAAAATAACGTAAATTTGTATAAAACTATATACAAAATACACAGAAGTAATTAAATTGTATGAAAATAGATACACAAAATATAGATAAAAATAAGCTAAATTTGAATTGAAATGTATATACAAAATACATAAAATAATGTAAATTTGTATCAAATATTTATAAAATACATATAAACGTAAATTTGTTTAAAATATATAAACAAAATACACATTAAGTAATGTAAATACGTATAAAAAAATATGTACAAAATACACATATAATCATGTAATTTATCAAACTAAATAAACAAAATAGCAATAAAATAATGTAAATTTGTATGAGAAACATATACAAATACATATAAAATAACGCTAATTTCTATAAAAATATATGTCCAAAATGAACGTAAAATAAATTAACTTTGATAAAATATATATACAAAACACACATTAAATAATGTAAATGCGTACATAAAATAACCTAGATTTGTATAAAACTATATATAAAATACACAAAAATAATTTCAATTTGTATGAAAAGAAATATACAAAATACACATAAAATTAGGTTAATTTCTATTGAAATACATATACAAAATACACATAAAATAATGTAAATTTGAAAGAAAATATATAACAAATACACATATAATAATGTAAATTTGAATGAAATATATATACAAAATACACATTAAATAATGTAAATATGTATAAAAATATATACAAAACACAAATAGAATAATGTAAAATCGTATCAAAATATATACACAGAATATTAATAAAATAATGTAAATTTGTATGAAAATTAAGATGCAAAATACCTATAAAATAACGCATTTTTTATAAAATTATTGATACCAAAATACACATAATATACAAAATGCACATACAATAAGGTAAATTTGTATTGAAATAGATATGCAAAATACATATAAAATAATGTAAATTTGTTTCAAAATATATATGCGAATACACATAAAATAACGTAGATTTCTATAAAAATATATATACAAACTACACATAAAATTAAGTAAATACGTATAAAAAATGTATACGAAATACACATAAAATAATGTAAATTCGTATCAAAATAAATAAACAAAATACCAATAAAAAAATGTGTATTTGTATAAATATAAATATACAAAATACACATCAAATAATGTAAATTTGTTTAAAACTATATACAAAATACACAGAAGTACTAAATTGTATGAAAATAGATACACAAAATATAGATAAAATAAGCTAAATTTGAATTGAAATGTATATACAAAATACATAAAATAATGTAAATTTGTATCAAAATATTTATAAAAATACATATAATAACGTAAATTTGTTTAGAAATATATAAACAAAATACACATTAAGTAATGTACATACGTATAAAAAATATGTACAAAATACACATATAATCATGTAACTCGTATCAAACTAAATAAACAAAATAGCAATAAATAATGCAAATTTGTATGAGAAAACATATACAAATACATATAAAATAACGCAATTTTTTTTAAAAATATATGTCCAAAAATGAGCGTAAAATAAATTAACTTTGGATAAAAATATATATACAAAACACACATTAAATAATGTAAATGCGTACATAAAATAACCTAAATTTGTATAAAACTATATACAAAATATTCAAAAATAATTTCAATTTGTGAAAAAAATATACAAAATAAGCATAAAATTAGGTTAATTTCTATTGAAATACATATACAAAATACACATAAAATAATGTAAATTTGAAAGAAAATATATAAACAAATACACATATAATAATGTAAATTTGAATGAAATATATATACAAAATACACATTAAATAATGTAAATATGTATAAAAAATATATACAAAACACAAATAGAATAATGTAAAATCGTATCAAAATATATACACAGAATATTAATAAAATAATGTAAATTTGTATGAAAATTAAGATGCAAAATACCTATAAAATAACGCATTTTTTATAAAATTATTGATACCAAAATACACATAAAATATTTGAATTTGTATCAAAATAAATATACAAAATGCACATACAATAAGGTAAATTTGTATTGAAATAGATATGCAAAATACATATAAAATAATGTAAATTTGTTTCAAAATATATATGCGAATACACATAAAATAACGTAGATTTCTCTAAAAATACATATCCAAAATACACATAAAATTAAGTAAATACGTATAAAAAAATGTATACAAAATACACATAAAATAATGTAAATTCGTATCAAAATAAATAAACAAAATACCAATAAAAAAATGTGTATTTGTATAAATATAAATATACAAAATACACATAAAATAACGTAAATTTGTATAAAACTATATACAAAAATACTGAGAAGTAATTAAATTCGTATGAAAATAGATACACAAAATATAGATAAAATAAGCTAAATTTGAATTGAAATGTATATACAAAATACATAAAATAATGTAAATTTGTATCAAAATATTTATAAAAATACATATAATAACGTAAATTTGTTTAAAAATATATAAACAAAATACACATTAAGTAATGTAAATACGTATAAAAAAATATGTACAAAATACACATATAATCATGTAATTCGTATCAAACTAAATAAACAAAATAGCAATAAAATAATGTAAATTTGTATGAGAAAACATATACAAATACATATAAAATAACGCTAATTTCTATAAAAATATATGTCCAAAAATGAACGTAAAATAAATTAACTTTGGATAAAAATATATATACAAAACACACATTAAATAATGTAAATGCGTACATAAAATAACCTAAATTTGTATAAAACTATATACAAAAATACACAAAAATAATTTCAATTTGTATGAAAAGAAATATACAAAATACACATAAAATTAGGTTAATTTCTATTGAAATACATATACAAAATACACATAAAATAATGTAAATTTGAAAGAAAATATATAAAAAAATAAAAATATAATAAATTAAATTTTTATTAAATATATATAAAAAATACACAATAAATAATGTAAATATTTATAAAAAATATATACAAAACACAAATAGAATAATGTAAAATCGTATCAAAATATATACACAGAATATTAATAAAATAATGTAAATTTGTATGAAAATTAAGATGCAAAATACCTATAAAATAACGTATTTTTTATAAAATTATTGATACCAAAATACACATAAAATATTTGAATTTGTATCAAAATAAATATACAAAATGCACATACAATAAGGTAAATTTGTATTGAAATAGATATGCAAAATACATATAAAATAATGTAAATTTGTTTCAAAATATATATGCGAATACACATAAAATAACGTAGATTTCTATAAAAATACATATACAAAATACACATAAAATTAAGTAAATATGTATAAAAAAAATGTATACAAAATACACATAAAATAATGTAAATTCGTATAAATATAAATAAACAATATATAATAAAAGAATGTGTATTTGTATAAATATAAATATACAAAATGCACATAAAATAACGTAAATTTATATAAAACTATATGCATAAAATAACGCAAATTTCTATAAAAATATATGTACAAAAATGAACATAAAATAAATTTGCATAAAAATATATATACAAAACACACATTAGATAATGTAAATGAGTATAAAAATATGTATACAAAATACCTATGAAATAATCTAAATTGCATCGAATTAAATTAAGAAAATACTAATATAATAATGTAATTTTTCATGAAAATATATATACAAAATACACATAAAATAACCTAAATACAAATACAAATATACACATAAAATAATTTAAAATTGAATGAAATAAATATACAAAATAAGCATAAAATAAGGTAAATTTGTAATGAAATATATGAACAAATACACATAAAATAATATAAATTTGTATGAAAATATATATACAAATACACATTAAATAATATGAATTTGTATAAAATTTGTATCAAAATATATACTTATACACACAATAAAATAACGTAATTTTTTATGAAAATGTATATACAAAATACACATAAAATAATTTAAATACGTAGAAAAATATATATACAAAAACACATAAAATAATGTAAATATGTATGAAAATATATAAACAAATACACATAAAATAATGTAAATTTGATAAAATGTATATACAAAATGAACATTAAATAATGTAAATATGTATAAAAAAATATATACAAAAACACATAGAATAATGTTAAATCGTATCAAAATAAATAAAGAGAATATCAATAAAATAATGTGAATTTGTGTGAAAATAAGATGCAAAATATCCATATAATAACGCATATTTGCATAAAATATATATACAAAAATACATATAAAATAATTAAATTTGTATTAAAATAAATATACAAATGCACGTACAATAAAGTAGATTTGTATTGAAATAGATATGCAAAATACACATTAATAATGTAAATTTGTATCAAAATATATATACGAATACTCATAAAATAGAGTAAATTTCTATGAAAATATACATACAAAATAGATATACAAAATACACATATAACTTGTTAAATTTGTATTTAAATACTTGTACAAAAAACACATAAAATAATGTAGATTTGTATGAAATGAAAACAAATACATTTTATATAAAATATATATACAAAAATACATAGAATAATGTAAAACATATCAAAATAAATACACAGAATATCAATAAAATAATGTAAATTTGTAAGGAAAATAAAGATGCAAAATACCCATAAAATAAAGCATATTTTATAGAAATACATATACAAAAATACACATAGATTAATCAAATTTGTATTAAAATTAATATACAAATGCACATACAATATGGTAAATTTGTATTGAAAAAATATTCAAAATAAACATAAAACAATGTAAATTTGTTTCAAAATATATATACGAATACACATAAAATAACGCAGATTTCTATAGAAATATATATACAAAATACACTTGAAATAATGTAAATACGTATAAAAATATATATACAAAATACACATTAAATAATGTTAATTCGTGTCAAAATAAATAAACAAAATATCATGAAAAGAATGTGTATTTGTATGAAAATAGATATACTAAATACTCATAAAATAACCTAAGTTTGTATAAAACTATATACAAAATTACACAAAAATAATTTAAACTTGTATGAAAATAAATATACAAAAAACATATAAAAATAGGTAAATTTGTATTGAAATACATATACAAAATACACATAAAATAATGTAAATTTGAATGAAAATACATAAACAAATACACTTAAAATAACGTAAATTTGTATAAAAAAAATATATACAAAACACAAATAGAATAATGTAAAATCGTATCAAAATAAATACACAGAATATTAATAAAATAATGTAAATTTGTATGAAAATAAAGAAGCAAAATACCCATAAAATAACGTATTTTTTTAAAAATATATATACAAAAATACACATAAAAAAATTTATTTGTGTTAAAATAAATATACAAAAAACACATACAATAAGGTAAATCTGTATTGAAATAGATATGCAAAATACATATAAAACAATGTAAATTTGTTTCAAAATATATATACGAATACACATAAAATAACGTAGATTTGTATAAAAATAAATATACAAAATACACGTAAAATGAAGTAAATAAGTAAAAAAAAGGTATACAAAATACACATAAAATAATGTAAATTCGTATCAAAATAAATAAACAAAATACCAATAAAAGAATGTGTATTTGTATAAATATAAATATACATAATACACATAAAATAACGTAAATTTGTATAAAACTATATACAAAAATACACAGAAGTAATTAAATTCGTATGAAAATAGATATACAAAATACAGATAAAATAAGCTAAATTTGAATTGAAATGTATATACAAAATACATAAACTAATGTAAATTTGTATCAAAAATTTTATAAAAATACATATAATAACGTAAATTTGTTTAAAAATATATAAACAAAATACACATTAAGTAATGTAGTACGTATAAAAAATATATACAAAATACACATATAATCATGTAATTCGTATCAAACTAAATAAACAAAATAGCAATAACATAATGTAAATTTGTATGAGAAAACATATACAAATACATATAAAATAACGCTAATTTCTATAAAAATATATGTCCAAAAATGAACGTAAAATAAATTAACTTTGGATAAAAATATATATACAAAACACACATTAAATAATGTAAATGCGTACATAAAATAACCTAAATTTGAATAAAACTATATACAAAAATACACAAAAATAATTTAAATTTGTATGAAAAGAAATATACAAAATACACATAAAATTAGGTTAATTTCTATTGAAATACATATACAAAATACACATAAAATAATGTAAATTTAAAAGAAAATATATAAACAAATACACATATAATAACGTAAATTTGTAAGAAATATATATACAAAATTCACATTAAATAATGTAAATATGTATATAAAAATATATACAAAACTCAAATAGAATAATGTAAAATCGTATCAAAATATATACACAGAATATTAATAAAATAATGTAAATTTGTATGAAAATTAAGATGCAAAATACCTATAAAATAACGCATTTTTTATAAAATTATTGATACCAAAATACACATAAAATATTTGAATTTTTATCAAAATAAATATACAAAATGCACATACAATAAGGTAAATTTGTATTGAAATAGATATGCAAAATACATATAAAATAATGTAAATTTGTTTCAAAATATATATGCGAATACACATAAAATAACGTAGATTTCTATAAAAATACATATACAAAATACACATAAAATTAAGTAAATACGTATAAAAAAAATGTATACAAAATACACATAAAATAATGTAAATTCGTATAAATATAAATAAACAATATAGCAATAAAAGAATGTGTATTTGTATAAATATAAATATACAAAATGCACATAAAATAACGTAAATTTATATAAAATTATATACATAAAATAAAGCAAATTTCTATAAAAATATATGTACAAAAATGAACATAAAATAAATTTGCATAAAAATAAATATACAAAACACACATTAGATAATGTAAATGAGTATAAAAATATGTATACAAAATACCTATGAAATAATCTAAATTCGTATCGAATTAAATTAAGAAAATACCAATATAATAATGTAATTTGGATGAAAATATATATACAAAATACACATAAAATAACCTAAATACAAATACAAATATACACATAAAATAATTTAAAATTGAATGAAATAAATATACAAAATAAACATAAAATAAAAAAAAATTTGTAATTAAATATATGAAAAATACACATAAAATAATATAAATTTGTATGAAAATATATATACAAATACACATTAAATAACATGAATTTGTATAAAATTTGTATCAAAATATACTTATACACACAATAAAATAACGTAATTTTTTTATGAAAATGTATATACAAAATACACATAAAATAATTTAAATACGTAGAAAAATATATATACAAAAAACACATAAAATAATGTAAATATGTATGAAAATATATAAACAAATACACATAAAATAATGTAAATTTGGATAAAATATATATACAAAATGAACATTAAATAATGTAAATATGTATAAAAAAAATATATACAAAAAACACATAGAATAATGTTAAATCGTATCAAAATAAATAAAGAGAATATCAATAAAATAATGTAAATTTGTATTAAAATAAAGATGCAAAATATCCATATAATAACGCATTTTTGCATAAAAATATATATACAAAAATACATATAAAATAATTAAATTTGTATTAAAATAAATATAAAAAATGCACGTACAATAAAGTAAATTTGTATTGAAATAGATATGCAAAATACACATTAATAATGTAAACTTGTATCAAAATATATATACGAATAGTCATAAAATAGAGTAAATTTCTATGAAAATATACATACAAAATAGATATACAAAATACACATATAACTAGTTAAATTTGTATTTAAATACATGTACAAAAAACACATAAAATAATGTAGATTTGTATGAAATGAAAACAAATACATTTTATATAAAATATATATACAAAATACACATAGAATAATGTAAATCAAATCAAAATAAATACACAGAATATCAATAAAATAATGTAAATATATATACAAAATAAACATTAAATAATGTAAATATGTATAAAAAGTACATACAAAACACAAATAAAATAACGTAAAATCGTATCAAAATAAATACAGAAAATATTAATAAAATAATGTAAATATGTATGAAAATTAAGATGCAAAATACCCATAAAATAACGCATTTTTATAAAATATATATACGAAAACATAAAATATTTGATTTTGTATTAAAATAAATAGATATACAAAATACACATAAAATAAGCTAAATTTGAATTAAGATATATATTCAAAATACAAGTGAAGTAATGGAAATTTGTTTCAAAATACATATACAAATACGTATCAAATAACGTAAATTTGTTGAAATATATATACATGCAAAAACATTAAATAATGAAAATACGTATAAAAAAATGTACAAAATACACAAATAATCATGTAATTCGTATCAAAATAGACAAAATACCAATAAAATAATGTAAATTTCTATGAGAAAACATATACAAAATACTCATAAATAACGCAAATATCAATTAAAATATATAATATAATATATTTTTATACATATTTAAAATATTTAAAGTATATTTTGTATATATATTTTATCCAAATTTACGTTATTTTATATGTATTTGTTTATATATTTTCATACAAATTTACATTATTTTATGTGTGTTTTGTATATGTATTTCAATACAAATTTGCCTAACTTTATGTGTATTTTGCATATCTATTTTCAAACAAATTTAAATTATTTTTGTGTATTTTTGTATATATTTTTATACAAATTTTAGTTATTTTATTTGTTTTTTGTATATATATTTTCCTACAAATATACATTCTTTTATTGGAATTTTGTGTATTTAATTTTTTACGAATTTACATTATTTTTTTTGTGTATTTTGTATATATATTTTTCTACGTATTTACATTATTTTTATGTGTATTTATATATACATTTTCATAAAATTTACGTTATTTTATTGTGTATTCGTAAATATTTTGAAACAAATTTTATACAAATTCATGTTATTTTATGTGTATTTGTATATAAATTTTCATACAAATTGATATTATTTTATGTGAATTCTTACACATATTTTATTACAAATTTACCTTATTTTATGTTTATTTTGTATATTTATTTCATTCAATTTTAAATTATTTAATGTGTATATTTTTATTTGAATTTAGGTTATTTTATGTGTGTTTTCTATATATATTTTCATCCAAAATTACATTATTTTATTGTTATTTTCCTAATTTAACTCGATGCAATTTAGATTATTTCATAGGTATTTGTATACATATTTTCATACTCATTTCATTATCTAATGTGTTTTGTATATATCTTTTATGCAAACTAATTTTATGTGCATTTTGTACATATATTTTATAGAAACTAAAATCGTTATTTTATGTGTATTTTGTATGTTTTCTCATAAAAATTTACATTATTTAATTAGTTTTTTGTTTATTTATTTTGATACGAATGACTTGATTATTGGTGTATTTTGTAAATATTTTTTTTTATACGTATTTACATTACTTAATGTGTATTTTGTTTATATATTTTTTCAAATTTACGTTATTATATGTGTATTTGTTAAAATATTTTGAAACGAATTTACTTTATTTTATGTATTTTGTATATATATTTCAATTCAAATTTAGCTTATTTTGTGTGTATTTTGTATATCTATTTTCATACAAATTTAATTACTTCTGTGTATTTTTGTATATAGTTTTATACAAATTTACGTTATTTTATGTGCATTTTGTATATTTATATTTATACAAATACATTCTCTTATTGGTATTTTGTTTATTTATATATATACGAATTTACATTATTTTATGTGTTTTTTGAATACATTTTTGTTTCGTATTTACTTAATTTTATTTGTATTTTGTATATATATATTTATAGAAATCTACGTTATTTTATGTGTAATTGTATATATATTTTGAAACAAATTTACATTGTTTTATATGTTTTTTGCATATCTATTTCAATACAAATTTACCTTATTGTATGTGCATTTTGTATATTTATTTTAATACAAATTCAAATATTTTATGTGTATTTTGGTATATATAATTTAAAAAAAAAGCGTTATTTTATAGGTATTTTGCATCTTAGTTTTCATACAAATATACATTATTTTATTAATATTCTGTGTTTATATTTTGATACGATTTTATATTATACTATTTGTGTTTTGTATATATTTTTTTATACATATTTTCATTATTTAATGTGTATTTTTTATATATATTTTATACAAATTAACGTCATTTTAAGTGTATTTGTTTATATAATTTCATTCAAATTTACATTATTTTAAGTGTATTTTGTATATGTATTTCAATACAAATTTACCTAATTTTATGTGTATTTTGTATATTTATTTTCATACAAATTTAAATTATTTTTGTGTTTTTTTGTATATACATATAGAGTAAATTTCTATGAAAATATATATTCAAAATATATATAAAATTATGTAAATAAGTATAAAAATATATATATCAAATACAACTAAAAAAATGAAAATTCGTATCAAAATAAATAAACAAAATTCCGATAAAAGAACGTATATTTGTAGGAAAATAAATATACAAAATACACATAAAATTACGAAACTTTGAATAAAAGTATATACAAAAAAACAAAAAAATAAATTTCAATTTGTATGAAAATAGATATACAAAATACACATATAATTAGTTAAATTTGTATTTAAATACATGTATATTTGATACAAATTTACGTAATTTTAAGTCTATATGTTTATATATTTTCATTCAAATTTACATTATTTTCAGTGTATTTTGTATATGTATTTCAATACAAATTTACCTATTTTATATGTTTTTTGTATATTTATTTTCATACAAGTTTAAATTATTTTTGTGTATTTTTGTATATAGTTTTATACAAATTTAGGTTATTTTATGTGTATTTTGTATATCTATTTTCATACAAATACACATTCTTTTCATGATATTTTGTTTATTTATTTTGACACGAATTAACATTATTTGATGTGTATTTTGTATATATATTTTTATATGTATTTACATTATTTCAAGTGTATTTTGTATATATATTTCTATAGAAATCTGCGTTATTTTATGTGTATTCGTAATATATTTTGAAACAAATTTACATTGTTTTATGTGTATTTTGCATATTTTTTCAATACAAATTTACCTTATTGTATATGCATTTTGTATATTAATTTTAATACAAATTTGATTAATCTATGTGTATTTTGTATATGTATTTTTATAAAAATATGCATTATTTTATGGGTATTTTGCATCTTTATTTTCATACAAATCTACATTATTTTATTGATATTCTGTGTATTTATTTTGATATGTTTTTACATTATTCTATGTGTATTTTGTATATATATTTTATATAAAATGTATTTGTTTTCATTTCATACAAATCTACATTATTTTATGTGTTTTTTGTACATGTATTTAAATACAAATTTAACTAGTTATATGTGTATTTTGTATATCTATTTTGTATGTATATTTTCATAGAAATTAACTCTATTTTATGAATATTCGTATATATATTTTGATACAAATTTACATTATTGATGTGTATTTTGCATATCTATTTCAATACAAATTTACTTTATTGTACGTACATTTTGTATATTTATTTTAATACAAATTTAATTATTTTATATGTATTTTTGTATTTTTTTATGCAAATATGCGTTATTATATGAATATTTTCCATCTTTATTTTCATACAAATTTACATTATTTTATTGATATTCTCTTTATTTATTTTGATTCGATTTAACATTATTTTATGTGTTTTTTGTATATATTTTTTTATACATATTTACATTATTTAATGTTCATTTTGTATATATTTTTTATCCAAATTTACAATATTTTATGTGTATTTGTTTATATTTTCATACATATTTACATTATTTTAGGTGTTTTTGTATATATATTTTCTACGTATTTAAGTTATTTATGTATTTTGTATATACATTTTCATAAAAAAAATACGTTATTTTATTGTGTGTATAAGTATATATTTTGATACAAATTTTATACAAATTCATGTTATTTAATGTGTATTTGTATATATATTTTCATACAAATTTATATTATTTTATGTATATTTTTTCGTATATTTCATTACAAATTTACCTTATTTTATGTTTACTTTGTATATTTGTTTCATTCAATTTTAAATTATTTTATGTGTAGATTTGTATTTGTATTTAGGTTATTTTATGTGTATTTTGTATATATATTTTCATCCAAAATTACTTTATTTTATTGGTATTTCTTAATTTAATTCGATACGAATTTAGATTATTTCATAGGTATTTTGTATACATATTTCTATACTCATTTACATTATCTAATGTGTGTTTTGTATATATATTTTTATGCAAATTTATCTAATGTTCATTTTTGTACATATATTTTAATAGAAATTTGTATGAAAATAGATAATAGATAATAAATTTGTATAAAATATATATGCAAGATACACATTAAATAATGTACATATTTAGAAAAAAGTATATAAAAAAAAGAAATAGAAAAATGAAAAATCTAATCAAAAAAAATAAACCGAATATTAATAAATTAATGTAAATTTGTATGAAAATAAAGATGCAAAATTCCCATAAAATAGCGCATTTCTTATAAAAATATGTATACCAAAATACACATAAAATATTTAAATTTGTATTGAAATAAATATACAAAATGCACATACAATAAGGTAAATTTGTATTGAGAGAGATGTGCAAAAATACATATAAAACAATGTAAATTTGTTTCAAAATATATATACGAATACAAATAAAAAAACGTAGATTTCTATAAAAATATATATACAAAATACACATAAAATTAAGTAAATACGTATAAAAAAATGTATACAAAATACACATAAAATAATGTAATTTCGAATTAAAATAAATGTAAATTTGAATGAAAATATAAAAACAAATACACTTAAAATAACGTAAATTTGTATAAAATATATATGCAAGATACACATTAAATAATGTAAAATTTGTATAAAAAAATATATACAAAAAACAAATAGAATAATGTAAAATCGTATCAAAATAAATACACAGAATATCAATAAAATAATGTAAATTTGTATGAAAATAAAAATGCAAAATTCCCAAAAATTATCGCATTTTTTTATAAATATATATACCAAAATACACATAAAATATTTAAATTTGTATTGAAATAAATATACAAAATGCATATACAGTAAGGTAAATTTGTAATAAAAGAGATATTCAAAAATACATATAAAACAATGTAAATTTGTTTCAAAATATATATACGAATACACATAAAACAAAGTAGATTTCTATAGAAATATATATACAAAATACATATGAAATTATGTAAATACGTATAAAAATATATATACAAAATACATATCAAATAATGTAAATTCGTGTCAAAATAAATAAACAAAATATCATGTAAAGAATGTGTATTTGTATAAAAATAGATAATAGATAATAAATTTGTATAAAATATATATGCAAGACACTCATTAAATAATGTAAATATGTATAAAAAAGTATATACAAAAAAACAAATAGAATAATGTAAACTCGTATCAAAATAAATACACCGAATATTAATAAAATAATGTAGATTTGTATGAAAATAAAGATGCAAAATTCCCATAAAATTCCGCATTTCTTATAAAAATATATATTCCAAAATACACATAAAATATTTAAATTTGTATTGAAATAAATATACAAAATGCACATACAATAAGGTAAATTTGTATTGAAAGAGATATGCAAAAATACATATAAAACAATGTAAATTTGTTTCAAAATATATATACGAATACAAATAAAAAAACGTAGATTTCTATAAAAATATATATACAAAATACACATAAAATTAAGTAATTACGTATAAAAAAATGTATACAAAATACACATAAAATAATGTAAATTCGATTTAAAATAAATAAACAAAATACCAATAAAAGAATGTGTATTTGGATACATATAAATATACAAAATACATATACAAAATAAACATAAAATAAGGTAGATTTGTAATAAAATATATGTACAAAATACGCATAAAATAATGTAAATTTATATGAAAATATATATACAAATACACATAAAATACCATGAATTTGAATAAAAATATATATTCAAAATAAATATTAAATAATGTAAAAGCGTATAAAAATATATATACAAAGTACATATAAAATAATGTAAATTCGTATCAATATAAATCAACAAAACACCAATAGAATAATATATATATATATATATATATATATATATATATATATATATATATATATATATATATATATATATATATATATATATATATATATATATATATATATATATATATGAATGAAAATAAATTTACAAAATACACATAACATAATTAAATTTGTTTTAAAATATATACAAAAATACATAGAAATAATTTGAGTTTGTATGAAAATAGATATACAAAATACACATAAAACTAGGTAAATTTCTTTTGAAATGTATATACAAAAAGCATAAAATATTGTAAATTTGTGTCAAAATATATAAACAAATACATATAAAATAACGTAAATTTGTATGAAAAATATATACAAAATACACATAGAATAATGTCAATTCGTATCAAAATGAATGAGCAGAATATCAATAAAATAATGTATATTTGTATGAAAATAAAGATGCAAAATACCGAAAAAATAAAGCATATGTTTATAAAAATACAGATACAAAAATACACATCGAATAATTAAATTTGTATTAAAATTAAATATACAAAATGCGTATATAATAAGGTAAATTTGTATTGAAAAAATATGCAACATACACGTTTACTCATACAAATTTATATTATTTTATTGGTATTTTGTTTATTTATTTAGATACGAATTGCATGATTATATGTGTATTTTGTACACATTTTTTTATACGTATTTACATTATTTAATGTGTTTTGTTTATATATTTTCATACAAATTTACGTTATTATATGTGTATTTGTATAAATATTTTGATACAGATTTACTTTATTTCAAGTATTTTGTATATATATTTCAATTCAAATTTAGCTTATTTTGTGTGTATTTTGTATATATTTTCATACAAATTTAGCTACTTCTGTGTATTTATGTATATAGTTTTATATAAATTTACGTTATTTTATGTGTATTTTGTATATTTATATTTATACAAATACACATTCTTTTATTGGTATTTTGTTTATTTATTTTGATACGAATTTACATTATTTTATGTGTATTTTGTATACATTTTTTTATACGTATTTACTTCATTTTATGTGTATTTTGAATATATATATAGTTATAGAAATCTACGTTATTTTATGTGTATTCGTATACATATTTTGAAACAAATTTACATTGCTTTATATGTATTTTGCGTATGTATTTCAATACAAATTTACCTTACTGTATGTGTTTTTTATATATTTATTTTAATACAAATCTAATTTTTATATGTGTATTTTGGTATATATATTTTTATAAATAAAAAAAATGCGTTATTTTATGGGTATTTTGCCTCTTTATTTTCATACAAATTTACATTATTTTATTAATATTCTGTGTATTTATTTTGATACGATTTTACATTATTCTATTTGTGTTTTGAATATATTTTTTTTATACAAATTTACGTTATTTTAAGTGTATTTGTTTATGTATTTTCATTCAAATTTACATTATTTTATGTGTATTTTGTATATGTATTTCCATACAAATTTACCTAATTTTATGTGTATTTTGTATATTTATTTTCATACAAATTTAAAATATTTTTGTGTATTTTTGTATATAGTTTGATACAAATTTAGGTTATTTCATGTGTATTTTGTATATCTATTTTCATACAAATACACATTCTTTTATTCATATTTTGTTTATTTATTTTGACGCGAATTTACATTATTTAATGTTTATTTTGTATATATATTTTTATACGTATTTACATCATTTCATGTGTATTTTGTATAGTTTTAAACAAATTTATATTATTTAATGTTTATTTTGTATATATATATTTATAAAAATACACATTCTTTTAATGGTATTTTGTTTATTTATTTTGATACTAATTTACATTATTTTATGTGTATTTTGTATACATTTTTTATACGTATTTACTTAATTTTATGTGTATTTTGCATATATATTTTTATAGAAATCTACCTTATTTCATGTGTATTCGTATATATATTTTGAAACAAATTTACATTGTTTATATGTATTTTGCATATCTATTTTTGTGTATTCTGTATTTATTTTTGTTATACATAGAATAATGCAAAATCGTATCAAAATAGGTACACAGAATATCAATAAAATAATTTAAATTTGTATGAAAATAAAGATGCAAAATACCCATAAGATAAAGCATTTTTTTTTTAAATACATATACAAAAATACACATAGAATAATTAAATTTGTATTAAAATTAATATACAAAATGCACACATACAATAAGGTAAATTTGTATTGAAAAAAAACGCAAAATACAAATAAAACAGTGTAAATTTGTTTCAAAATATATATACGAATACACATAAAATAACGTAGATTTCTATAGAAATATATCTACAAAATACACATGAAATTATGTAAATACGTATAAAAAAATATATATAAAATACATATTAAGTAATGTAAATTCGTGACAAAATAAATAAACAAAATATCATGAAAAGGATGTGTATTTGTATGAAAATAAATAATAGATAATAAATTTGTATGTAATATATATGCAAGATACACATTAAATAATGTAAATATGAATAAAAAAAAATATATACAAAAAACAAATAGAATAATGTAAAATCGTATCAAATTAAATACAGCGAATATTAATAAAATAATGTAGATTTGTATGAAAATAAAGATGCAAAATTCCCATCAAATAGCGCATTTCTTATAAAAATATATATACCAAAATACACATAAAATATTTAAATTTGTAATGAAATAAATATACAAAATGCACATACAATAAGGTAAACTTCTCTTGAAAGAGATATGCAAAAATACATATAAAAAATTGTAAATTTGTTTCAAAATATATATACGAATACACATAAAATTACGTAGATTTCTATAAAAATATATATAAATAATACACATAAAATTAGGTAAATACGTATAAAAAAATGTAAACAAAATTCACATAAAATAATATAAATTCGAAACAAAATAAATAAACAAAATACCAATAAAAGAATGTGTATTTGTTCTGTGTATTTTTGTATATAGTTTTATACAAATTTACGATACAAATACAAATACAAAAATACACATTAAATAATTTAAAATTGAATGAAATAAATATACAAAATAAACATAAAATAAGGTAAATTTGTAATGAAATATATGAAAAATACACATAAAATAATATAAATTTGTATGAAAATATATATACAAATACACATAAAATTACATAAATTTGTATAAAATTTGTTTCAAAATATATACGAATACACACAATAAAATAACGTAAATTTTTATGAAAATGTATATATAAAATACACATAAAATAATTTAAATACGTAGAAAAATATATATACAAAATACACATAAAATAATGTAAATTTGTAAAAAATGAAATACACGAAATTCCAATAAAAGAATGTATATTTGTAGGAAAATATATATACAAAAAACAAATAAAATAACTAAAATTTGTATAAAAATATATACAAAAATACACAAAAATAATTTAAGTTTGTATGAAAATAGATATGCAAAATACACATAAAGTTAGGGCAATTTGTATTTTGTATATCTATTTGTATACGTATTTACTTAATTTATGTGTATTTTGTATATATATTTTTATTGAAATCTACGTTATTTTATGTGTATTCGTATATATATTTTGAAACAAATTTACATTGTTTTATATGTATTTTTGCATATCTCTTTCAATACAAGTTTACCTTATTGTATGTGCATTTTGTATATTTACTTCAATACAAATTTAAATATTTTATGTATATTTTTATAAGAAATGCGCTATTTGATGTGAATTTTGCATCTTTATTTTCATACAAATTTACATGATTTTATTAATATTCGGTGTATTTATTTTGATACGATTTCACATTATTCTATTTGTTTTTTGTATATATATTTTTTATACATATTTACATTATTTAATGTGTATCTTGCATATATATTTCATACAAATTTATTATCTATTATTTATTTTCATACAAATACACATTCTTTTCATGATATTTTGTTTATTTATTTTGACACGAATTTACCTAGGTATGTATTTTGTATATATATATATATATATATATATATATATATATATATATATACATATATATATATATATATATATATATATATATATATATATATATATATATATATATATATATATATATATATTTTATACGTATTTACATAATTTCATGTGTATTTTGTATATACATTTCTATAGAAATCTACGTTATTTTATGTGTATTCGTATATATTTTGAAACAAATTTACTTTGTTTTATATGTATTTTTGAATATCTCTTTTAATACAAATTTACCTTACTGTATATGCATTTTGTATATTTATTTCTATACAAATTTAAATATTTTATGTGTATTTTGGTATATATATTTTTTAAAAAAATGTGCTATGTTATGGGAATTTTGCATCTTTATTTTCATACAAATTTACATTATTTTATTGATATTCTGTGTATTTATATTGATAGGATTTTACATTATTCTATTTCTTTTTTGTATATATTTTTTATACACATTTACATTATTTAATGTGTATCTTGCATATATATTTTATACAAATTTACGTTATTTTAAGTGTATTTGTTTATATATTTTCATTCAAATTTACATTATTTTATGTGTATTTTGTATATGTATTTCAATACAAATTTACCTAATTTTATGTGTATTTTGTATATTTCTTTTCATACAAATTTTAAATATTTTGTGTATTTTTGTATATAGTTTTATACAAATTTAGGTTATTTTATGTACGCATTTACATTATTTAATGTGTTTTGTATATATATTTTTATGCAAATTTACTTTATTTTATGTGCATTTTTGTACATATATTTTTTTAGAAATTTGCGTTATTTTATGTGTATTTGTATATGTTTTCTCATACAAATTTACATTATTTTATTGCTATTTTGTTTATTTATTTTGATACGAATGAAAATAGATATACAAAATATACATAAAATAAACTAAATTTGTATTGAAATATATATACAAAATACATAAAATAATGTAAATTTGTATCAAAATATTTTAACAGATGCGCATAAAATAACGTAAATTTGTTTTAAAATATACAAAATACACATTAAATAATGTAAATATGTATAAAAAAATATATACAAAACACAAATAGAATAATGTAAAATCGTATCAAAATAAATACACAGAATATTAATAAAACAATGTAAATTTGTATAAAAATAAAGATGCAAAATACCCATTAAATAACGCATTTTTATTAAAAAATATATATACCAAAATACACATGAAAAAATTAATTTATATTAAAATAAATATACAAAATACACATACAATAAGGTAAATCTGTATTGAAATAGATATGCAAAATACATATAAAACAATGTAAATTTGTTTCAAAATATATATACGAATACACATAAAATAACGTAGATTTGTATAAAATATATATACAAAATACACATAAAATGAAGTAAATACGTATAAGAAAATGTATACAAAATACACATAAAATAATGTAAACTCGTTTCAAAATAAATAAACAAAATACCAATAAAAGAATGTATTTGTATAAATATAAATATACAAAATACACATAAAATAGCGTAAATTTGTATAAAACTATATACAAAATACACAGAAGTTATTAAATTCGTATGAAAATAGATATACAAATACAGATAAAATAAGCTAAATTTGAATTGAAATGTATATACAAAATACATAAAATAATGTAAATTTGTATCAAAATATTTATAAAAATACATATAATAACGTAAATTTGTTTAAAAATATATAAACAAAATACACATTAAGTAATGTTAATACGTATAAAAAATATGTACAAAATATACATATAATCATGTAATTCGTATCAGACTAAATAAACAAAATATCAATAAAATAATGTAAATTTGTATGAGAAAACATATACAAATACATATAAAATAACGCTAATTTCCATAAAAATATATGTCCAAAAATGAACGTAAAATAAATTAACTTTGGATAAAAATATATATACAAAACACACATTAAATAATGTAAATGCGTACATAAAATAACCTAAATTTGTATAAAACTATATACAAAAATACACAAAAATAATTTAAATTTGTATGAAAAGAAATATACAAAATACACATAAAATTTGGTTAATTTGTATTGAAATACATATACAAAATACATATAAAATAATGTAAATTTGAAAGAAAATATATAAACAAATACACATATAATAACGTAAATTTGTATGAAATATATATTCAAAATACACATTAAATAATGTAAATATGTATAAAAAATATATACAAAACACAAATAGTATAATGTAAAATCGTATCAAAATATATACACAGAATATTAATAAAATAATGTAAATTTTTATGAAAATTAAGATGCAAAATACCTATAAAATAACGCATTTTTTATAAAATTATTGATACCAAAATACACATAAAATATTTGAATTTGTATTAAAATAAATATACAAAATGCACATACAATAAGGTAAATTTGTATTGAAATAGATATGCAAAATACATATAAAATAATGTAAATTTGTTTCAAAATATATATACGAATACACATAAAATAACGTAGATTTCTATAAAAATACATATACAAAATACACATAATATTAAGTAAATACGTATAAAAAATGTATACAAAATACACATAAAATAATGTAAATTCGTATAAATGTAAATAAACAATATACCAATAAAAGAATGTGTATTTGTATAAATATAAATATACAAAATGCACATAAAATAACGTAAATTTATATAAATCTATATACATAAAATAACGCAAATTTCTATAAAAATATATGTACAAAAATGAACATAAAATAAATTTGCATAAAAATATATATACAAAACACACTTTAAATAATGTAAATGAGTATAAAAATATGTATACAAAATACCTATGAAATAATCTAAATTCGTATCGAATTAAATTAAGAAAATATCAATAAAATAATGTAATTTTGGATGAAAATATATATACAAAATACACATAAAATAACCTAAATACAAATACAAATATACACATAAAATAATTTAAAATTGAATGAAATAAATATACAAAATAAACATAAAATAAGGTAAATTTGTAATGAAATATATGAAAAAATACACATAAAATAATATAAATTTGTATGAAAATATATATACAAATACACATTAAATAACATGAATTTGTATAAAATTTGTATCAAAATATATACTTATACACACAATAAAATAACGTAATTTTTTTATGAAAATACACATAAAATAATTTAAATACGTAGAAAAATATATATACAAAAAACACATAAAATAATGTAAATTTGTATGAAAATATATAAACAAATACACATAAAATAATGTAAATTTGGATAAAATATATATACAAAATGAACATTAAATAATGTAAATATGTATAAAAAAAATATACAAAATACACATAGAATAATGTTAAATCGTATCAAAATAAATAAAGAGAATATCAATAAAATGTAAATTTGTATGAAAATAAAGATGCAAAATATCCATATAATAACGCATATTTGCATAAAAATATATATTCAAAAATACATATAAAATAGTTAAATTTGTATTAAAATAAATATACAAAAAGCACGTACAATAAAGTAAATTGGTATTGAAATAGATATGCAAAATACACATCAATAATGTAAATTTGTATCAAAATATATATACGAATACTCATAAAATAGAGTAAATTTCTATAAAAATATACATACAAAATAGATATACAAAATACACATATAACTACTTAAATTTGTATTTAAATACATGTACAAAAAAACACATAAAATAATGAAGATTTGTATGAAATGAAAACAAATACATTTTATATAAAATATATATACAAAATACACATAGAATAATGTAAAATCATATTAAAATAAATACACAGAATATCAATAAAATAATGTAAATTTGTATGAAAATAATGATGCAAAATACCCATAAAATAAAGCATATTTTTATAAAAATACATATACAAAAATACACATAGATTAATCAAATTTGTATTAAAATTAATATACAAAATGCACATACAATAAGGTAAATTTGTATTGAAAAAATATGCAAAATACACATAAAACAATGTAGATTTGTCTCAAAATATATATAAGAACACACATAAAATAACGCAGATTTCTATAGAAATATATATATAAAATACACTTGAAATAATGTAAATACGTAGAAAATATATATAAAAAATACACATTAAATAATGTTAATTCGTGTCAAAATAAATAAACAAAATATCATGGAAAGAATGTGTATTTGTATGAAAATAGATATACAAAATACACATAAAATAACCTAAATTTGTATAAAACTATATACAAAAATACACAAAAATAATTTAAACTTGTATGAAAATAAATATACAAAAAACATATAAAAATAGGTAAATTTGTATTGAAATACATATACAAAATACACATAAAATAATGTAAATTTGAATGAAAATATATAAACATATAGACTTAAAATAACGTAAATTTGTATCAAATATATATTAAAAAAAAACATTAAATAAAGTAAATATGTATAAAAAAAATATATACAAAACACAAATAAAATAATGTAAAATCGTATCAAAATAAATACAGAAAATATTAATAAAATAATGTAAATTTGTTTGAAAATAAAGATGCAAAATACCCATAAAATAACGCTTTTTTTTTTTTAAATATATATACGAAAAAACATAAAATATTTGATTTCTATTAAAATAAATAGATATACAAAATACACATAAAATAAGCTAAATTTGAGTTGAAATATATATACAAAATACATAAAATAATGTAAATTTGTATCAAAATACCTATACAAATACACATATAATAACGTAAATTTGTATAAGAATATATAAACAAAATACTCATTAAATAATGTAAATACGTATAAAAAATTGTAAAAAATACATAAATATTCATGTAATTCGTATCAAAATAAATAGACAAAATACCAAAAAAATAATGTAAATTTCTATGAGAAAACATATACAAAATACACATAAATAACGCAAATATCAATAAAAATATATATAATATAATATATTTTTATACATATTTAAAATATTTAATGTATATTTTGTATATATATTTTTTATCCAAATTTACGTGATTTTATATGTATTTGTTTATATATTTTCATACAAATTTACATTATTTTATGTGAGTTTTGTATATGTATTTCAATACAAATTTGCCTAACTTTATGTGTATTTTGCATATCTATTTTCAAACAAATTTAAATTATTTTTGTGTATTTTTGTATATATATTTATACAAATTTTAGTTATTTTATTTGTTTTTTGTATATATATTTTCCCACAAATATACATTCTTTTATTGGAATTTTGTGTATTTAATTTTTTACGAATTTACATTATTTTATGTGTATTTTGTATAATTTTCTACGTATTTAAACTATTTTATGTGTATTTTATATATACATTTTCATAAAAATTTACGTTATTTTATTGTGTGTATTCGTATATATTTTGAAACAAATTTTATACAAATACATGTTATTTTATGTGTATTTTTATATATATTTTCATACAAATTTATATTATTTTATAATAAAACAATGTAAATTTGTATGAAAATAAAGATGCAAAATACACATTAAATAACGCATTTTTTATAAAAATATATATACCAAAATACATATGAAAAAATTAATTTGTATTAAAATAAATATACAAAATACACATACAATAAGATAAATCTGTATTGAAATAGATATGCAAAATACATATAAAACAATGTAAATTTGTTTCAAAATATATATACGAATACACATAAAATAACGTAGATTTGTATAAAAATGTATATACAAAATACACATAAAAAGAAGTAAATACGTATAAGAAAATGTATACAAAATACACATAAAATAATGTAAATTCGTATCAAAATAAATAAACAAAATACCAATAAAAGAATATGTATTTGTATAAATATAAATATACAAAATATACATAAAATAACGTAAATTTGTATAAAACTATACAAAAATACACAGAAGTAATTAAATTCGTATGAAAATAGATATACAAAATACAGATAAAATAAGCTAAATTTGAATTGAAATGTATATACAAAATACAATATTTTATGTGTATATTTGTATTTAGGTTATTTTATGTGTATTTTGTATATATATTTTCATCCAAAATTACATTATTTTATTGGTATTTTCTTAATTTAATTCGATACGAATTTAGAATATTTCATAGGTATTTTTTATACATATTTTTATACTCATTTACATTATCTAATGTGTGGTTTGTATATATATATTTATGCAAATTTATTTTATGTTCATTTTTGTACATATATTTTTACAGAAATTTGCGTTATTTTATGTATATAGTTTTACATAAATTTACGTTATTTTATGTGCATTTTGTATATTTATATTTATACAAATACACATTCTTTTATTGGTATATTTTTATTTACATTTATACGAATTTACATTATTTTATGTGTATTTTGTATACATTTTTTTATACGTATTTACTTAATGTTATGTATTTTGTATATGTATTTTATAGAAATCTACGTTATTTTATTGTGTGTATTCGTATATATTTTGAAACAAATTTACATTATTTTATATATATTTTGCATATCTATTTCAATACAAATTTACCTTATTGTATGTGCATTTTGTATATTTATTTTAATACAAATTGAAATATTTTATGTGTATTTTGGTATCAATAATTTTATAAAAAAACGTAAATTTGTATAAAAAAATATGTACAAAACACAAATAGAATAATGTAAAATCGTATCAAAATAAATACACAGAATATTAATAAAATAATGTAAATTTGTATGAAAATAAAGAAGCAAAATACCCATAAAATAACGCATTTTTTATTTATAAAATATATATACCAAAATACACATCAAAAGATTAAATTTGTATTAAAATAAATATACAAAAACACATACAATAAGGTAAATTTGTATTGAAATAGATATGCAAAATACATATAAAACAATGTAAATTTGTTTCAAAATATATATACGAATACACATAAAATAACGTAGATTTCTATAAAATATATATATACAAAATACACATAAAATGAAGTAAATACGTATAAAAAATGTATACAAAATATACATAAAATAATGTAAATTCGTATCAAAATAAATAAACAAAATACCAATAAAAGAATGTGTATTTGTATGAATATAAATATACAAAATACACATAAAATAACGTAAATTTATATTAAACTATATACAAAAATACACAGAAGTAATTAAATTTGTATGAAAATATATACAAAATACACACGATATAAGCTAAATTTGAATTGAAATATATATACAAAAAACATGAAATAAAGTAAATTTGTATCAAAATATTTATACAAATACACATATAATAACGTAAATTTGTATGAAAATATATAAACAAAATAGACATTAAATAATGTAAATACGTATAAAAAAATATGTACAAAATACACATATAATCATGTAATTCGTATCAAAATAAATAAACAAAATACCAATAAAATAATATAAATTTGTATGAGTAAACGTGTATGTTGCATACTTTTTTAATACAAATTTACCTTATTATATACGCATTTTGTATAATAATTTTAATATATGTGTATTTGAATATATATTTTGATACAAATATACATTATTTTATGTATTTTCTATATTTATTTCAATTCAAATTTAGCTCATTTTATGTGTCTTTTGTATATCTATTTTCATACAAATTTAATTATTTTTGTTTATTTTTGTATATAGTTTTATACAACTTTACGTTATTTTATGTGTATTTTGTATATTTATATTTATACAAGTAAACATTCTTTTATTGGCATTTAGTTTATTTATTTTGATACGAGTTTACATTATTTTATGTGTATTTTGTATACATTTTCTTATACGTATTTACTTCATTTTATGTGTATTTTGTATATATATTTTTATAGAAATCTACGTTATTTTATGTGTATTCGTATATATATTTTGATACAAATTTACATTGTTTTATGTGTATTTTGCAGATCTATTTCAATACAAATTTACCTTATTGTATGTGCATTTTGTATATTTAATGTAATACAAATTTAAATATTTTATGTGTAATTTGATATATATATTTTCATAAAAAATGCGTTGTTTTATGGGTATTTTGCATCTTTATTTTCATACAAATTTACATTATTTTATTAATATTCTGTGTATTAATTTTGATACTATTTTACATTATTCTAATTGTGTTTTGTATATATTTTTTATACATATTTACATTATTTAATGTGTATTTTCTATATATATTTCATACAAATTTACGTTATTTTAAGTGTATTTGTTTATATATTTTCATTCAAATTTACATTATTTTATGTGTATTTTGTATATGTATTTCAATAGAAATTTAACTAGTTTTATCTATTTTGTAAATATATTTTATACAAATTTAAATTATTTTATTCAAATTTACAATATTTTATGTGTATTTTGTATATCTATTTTCATACAAATACACATTCCTTTATTGATATTTTGTTTATTTATTTTGATGCGAATTTACATTATTTAATGTGTATTGTGTATATATATTTTTATACGTATTTAAGTCATCCTTATTGTATGTGTGCATTTTGTATATTAATTTTAATACAAATTTAATTATTCTATGTGTATTTTTGTATATGTATTTTTAAATAAAAATATGCTATATCTTATGGGTATTTTGCATCTTTATTTTCATACAAATTTAAATTATTTTATTGATATTCTGTGTACTTATTTTGATACGATTTTACATTATTCTATATATAACAAAAATAAATACAGAATACACAAAAATAGATATGCAAAATACATATAAACAATGTAAATTTGTTTCAAAATATATATACGAATACACATGAAATAAGGTAGATTTCTATAAAAATATATATACAAAATACACATAAAATTAAGTAAATACGTATAAAAAATGTATACAAAATACACATAAAATAATGTAAATTAGTATCAAAATAAATAAACAAAATACCAATAAAAGAATGTGTATTTGTATAAATATATATATACAAAATACACATTAAATAATATAAATTTGTTTAAAACTATACAAAATACACATGAAATGATGTAAATACGTATAAAAATATATATACAAAATACACATTAAATAATGTAAATTCGCGTCAAAATAAATAAACAGAATATCAATAAAAGAATGTGTATTTGTATGAAAATAGATATACAAAATACATAAAATAAACAAAATTTGTAACAAACTATATACATAATTACACAAAAATATTTTAAATTTGTATGAAAATAAATATACAAAATACACATAAAATTAGGTAAATTTGTATTGAAATGCATACACAAAATACACTTAAAATAATGTAAATTTGAATGAAAATATATTATCAAATACACTTAAAATAACGTAAATTTGTATAAAAAAATATGTACAAAACACAAATAGAATAATGTAAAATCGTATCAAAATAAATACACAGAATATTAATAAAATAATGTAAATTTGTATGAAAATAAAGAAGCAAAATACCCATAAAATAACGCATTTTTTTTATTTATAAAAATATATATCCAAAATACACATAAAAAAAATTTAATTTGTATTAAAATATATATACAAAAAACTCATACAATAAGGTAAATTTGTATTGAAATAGATATACAAAATACATGAAATAAAGTAAATTTGTATCAAAATATTTATACAAATACACATATAATAACGTAAATTTGTATGAAAATATATAAACAAAATACACATTAAATAATGTAAATACGTATAAAAAAATATGTACAAAATACACATATAATCATGTAATTCGTATCAAAATAAATAAACAAAATACCAATAAAATAATATAAATTTTTATTATTAAAATTTTATTTTGAATATTTTTTAAATAAAAATTTAAATTATTATATAATAATTTTTTATATTAATTTTAATAAAAATTTAATTATTCTATGTGTATTTTTGTATCTGTATTTTTATAAACATATGCTTTATTTTTTCGGTATTTTGCATCTTTATTTTCATACAAATATACATTATTTTATTGATATTCTGCTCATTCATTTTGATACGAATTGACATTATTCTATGTGTATTTTGTATATATTTTTCATACAAATTTACGTTATTTTATATGTATTTGTTTATATATTTTGACACAAATTTACAATATTTTATGGCTATTTTGTATATACATTTCAAAAGAAATTTACCTAGTTTTATGTGTATTTTGTATATCTATTTTCATACAAACTCAAATTATTTCTATGTATTTTTGTATATATTTTAAAACAAATTTAATTATGTTATGTGTATTTTGTAAATTTATTTTCATTCATATATATATATTATTCTATTGGTGTTTTGTTGATTTATATTGATACGAATTTACATTATTTTATATGTACTTTGTATATATATTTTTATACGCTTTTACATTATTTAATATTTATTTTGAATATATATTTTTATTCAAATTCATGGTATTTTATGTGTATTTGTATATATATTTTCATATAAATTTACATTATTTTATGCGTATTTTGTACATATATTTTATTACAAATCTACCTTATTTTATGTTTATTTTGTAAGTGTATTTTGTATATTTATATGTATCCAAATACACATTCTTTTATTGGTATTTTGTTTATTTATTTTAAATCGAATTTACATTATTTTATGTGTATTTTGTATACATTTTTTTATACGTAATTACTTAATTTTATGTGTATTTTGTATATATTTTTATAGAAATCTACGTTTTTTATTTGTATTCGTATATATATTTTGAAACAAATTTACATTGTTTTATATGTATTTTTGCATATCTCTTTCAATGCAAATTTACCTTATTGTATGTGCATTTTGTATATTTATTTCAATGCAAATTTAAATATTTTATGTATTTTGGTATATATTTTTATAGAAATGCGCTATTTTATAGGAATTTTGCATCTTTATTTTCATACAAATTTACATTATTTTATCAATATTCGGTGTATTTATTTTGATACGATGTTACATTATTCTATTTTTTTGTGTATACTTTTTTATACATATTCACATTATTTAATGTGTATTGCATATATATTTTATACAAATTTATTATCTATTATCTATTTTCATACAAATACACATTCTTTTCATGATATTTTGTTTATTTATTTTGACACGAATTTACATTATTTGATATGTATTTTGTATATATATATTATACGTATATACATAATTTAATATGTATTTTGTATATATATTTCTATAGAAATCTACTTTATTTTATGTTTATTCGTTTATATATTTTGAAACAGATTTACATTGTTTTATATGTATTTTGAATATCTCTTTCAATACAAATTTACCTTACTGTATATGCATTTTGTATATTTATTTCAACACAAATTTAAATATTTTATGTGTATTTTGGTAAATATATTTTTATAAAAAATGCGATAATTTTTGGGAATTTTTCATCTTTATTTTCATACAAATTTACATTATTTTATTGATATTCTGTGTATTTATTTTGATACGATTTTACATTATTCTATTTGTTTTTTGTATATATTTTTTTATACACATTTACATTATTTAATGTGTATCTTGCATATATATTTTATACAAATTTATTATCTATTATCTATTTTCATACAAATACACATTCTTTTCATGATATTTTGTTTATTTATTTTGACACGAATTTACATTATTTGATATGTATTTTGTATATATATTTTTATACGTATTTACATAATTTCATATGTATTTTGTATATATATTTCTATAGAAATCTACTTTATTTTATGTTTATTCGTATATATATTTTGAAACAGATTTACATTGTTTTATATGTATTTTTGAATATCTCTTTCAATACAAATTTACCTTACTGTATATGCATTTTGTATATTTATTTCAACACAAATTTAAATATTTTATGTGTATTTTGGTAAATATATTTTTATAAAAAATGCGATAATTTTGGAGAATTTTGTATCTTTATTTTCATACAAATTTAAATTATTTTATTGATATTCTGTGTATTTATTTTGATACGATTTTACATTATTCTATTTTTTTTGTATATATATTTTTTATACACATTTACATTATTTAATGTGTATCTTGCATATATATTTTATACAAATTTACGTTATTTTAAGTGTATTTGTTTATATATTTTCATTCAAATTTACATTATTTGATGTGTATTTTGTATATGTATTTCAATACAAATTTACCTAATTTTATGTGTATTTTGAATATTTCTTTTCAAACGAATTTAAATTATTTTTGTGTATTTTTGTATATAGTTTTATACAAATTTAGGTTATTTTATGTTATTTACATTATTTTATGTGTGTTTTGTATATATATTTCTTGCAATTTACTTTATTTTATGTGCATTTTTGTACATATATTTTTATAGAAATTTGCGTTATTTGTATATGTTTTCTCATACAAATTTACATTATTTTATTGCTATTTTGTTTATTTATTTTGATACGAGTTACATGATTATATGTGTATTTTGTACATATTTTTTATACGTATTTACATTACTTAATGTGTATTTTGTTTATATTTTTAAACAAATCTACGTTATTATATGTATTTGTATAAATATTTTGATACAGATTTACATTATTTTATGTATTTTGTATGTACATTTCAATTCAAATTTAGCTTATTTTAGCTGTATTTTGTATATATATTTTCATACAAATTTAATTACTTCTGTGTATTTTTGTATATAGTTTTATACAAATTTACGATATTTTATGTGTATTTTGTATATTTATATTTTTACAAATACACATTCTTTTACTGGTATTTTGTTTATTTATTTTGATACGATTTTTATGTATTTTTTGTATTCATTTTTTTATACGTATTTACTTCATTTTATGTGTATTTTGTATATATTTTTATAGAAATCTACGTTATTTTATGTGTATTCGTATATATATTTTGAAACAAATTTACATTGTTTTATATGTATTTTGCATATCTATTTCAATACAAATTTGCAAATTTACTTTATTTTATGTGCATTTTTGTACATATATTTTTTTAGAAATTTGCGTTATTTTATGTGTATTTGTATATGTTTTCTCATACAAATTTACATTATTTTATTGCTATTTTGTTTATTTATTTTGATACAAATGAAAATAGATATACAAAATATACATAAAATAATGTAAATTTCTATCAAAATATTTTAACAGATGCGCATAAAATAACGTAAATTTGTTTTAAAATATACAAAATACACATTAAATAATGTAAATATGTATAAAAAAATATATACAAAACACAAATAGAATAATGTAAAATCGTATCAAAATAAATACACAGAATATTAATAAAACAATGTAAATTTGTATGAAAATAAAGATGCAAAATACCCATTAAATAACGCATTTTTTATAAAAATATATATACCAAAATACACATGAAAAAATTAATTTGTATTAAAATAAATATACAAAATACACATACAATAAGGTAAATCTGTATTGAAATAGATATGCAAAATACATATAAAACAATGTAAATTTGTTTCAAAATATATATACGAATATACATAAAATAACGTAGATTTGTATAAAAAAATATATACAAAATACACATAAAATGAAGTAAATACGTATAAGAAAATGTATACAAAATACACATAAAATAATGTAAATTCGTATCAAAATAAATAAACAAAATACCAATAAAAGAATGTGTATTTGTATAAATATAAATATACAAAATACACATAAAATAACGTAAATTTGTATAAAACTATATACAAAAATACACAGTAGTAATTAAATTCGTATGAAAATAGATATACAAAATACAGATAAAATAAGCTAAATTTGAATTGAAATGTATATACAAAATACATAAAATAATGTAGATTTGTATCAAAATATTAATAAAAATACCCATAAAATAACGCTTTTTTTTATTTATAAAAATATATATACCAAAATACACATCAAAAAATTAAATTTGTATTAAAATAAATATACAAAAAACACATACAATAAGGTAAATTTGTATTAAAATAGATATGCAAAATACATATAAGACAATGTAAATTTGTTTCAAAATATGAATACACATAAAATAACGTAGATTTCTATAAAAATATATATACAAAATACACATAAAATGAAGTAAATACGTATAAAAAAATGTATACAAAATACACATAAAATAATGTAAATTCGTATCAAAATAAATATACAAAATACCAATAAAAGAATGTATTTGTGTAAATATAAATATAAAATACACATAAACTAATGTAAATTTATATAAAACTATATACAAAATACACAGAAGTATTTTAATTTGTATGAAAATAGATATACAAAATAAGGTAAATTCGTTTCAAATTCAATAAACAAAATTCAGATAAAAGAACGTATATTTGTAGAAAAAATAAATATACAAAATACACATTAAATAACGAAAATTTGTATGAAAATATAAAAAAAAATAAACAAAAATAATTTCAATTTGTATGAAAATAAATATACAAAATACACATGTATTTTGTATATCTATTTTCACACAAATTTAATTACTTTTGTGTATTTTTGCATATAGTTTTATATACATTGACGTTATTTTAATTGTATTTTGTAAATTTATATATATACAATACACATTCTTTTATTAGTATTTTGTTTATTTATTTTGATACGAGTTTACATTATTTTATGTGTATTTTGTATACCCTTTTTTATATGTATTTACTTCATTTTATGTGTTTTTTGTATATTTATTTTCATAGAAATCTACGTAATTTTATGTGTATTCGTAGATATATTTTTAAAAAAAATTACATGGTTTTATATGTATTTAGCATATCTATTTCAATACAAGTTTTCCTTATTGTATGTGCATTTTGTATATTTATTTTAATACAAATTCAAATATTTTATGTGTGTCTTGGTATAAATATTTTTATAAAAAATGCGTTATTTTATGGGTATTTTGCATCTTAATTTTCATACAAATTTACATTATTTTATTAATATTCTGTGTATTTATTTTGATACGATTTTATATTATTCTATTTGTGTTTTGTATATATTCTTTTATACATATTTACATTATTTAATGTGTATTTTTTATATATATTTTATACAAATTTACGTTATTTTAAGTGTATTTGTTTATATATTTTCATTCAAATTTACATTATTTTATGTGTATTTTGTAAATGTATTTCAATACAAATTTACCTAATTTTATGTGTATTTTGAATATTTACTTTCATACAAATTAAAATTATTTTTGAGTATTTTTGTATATAGTTTAATACAAATTTAGGTGATTTTATGTGTATATTGTATATCTATTTTCATACAAATACACATTCTTTTATTGATATTTTGTTTATTTACTGTGACGCGAATTTACATTATTTAATGTGTATTATATATATATATATATATATATATATATATATATATATATATATATATATATATATATATATATATATATATATATATATATATATATATATCTATATATATATATATATTTTTATACGTGTTTAAATCATTTGATGGGTATTTTGTATATATATTTCTATAAAAATATACGTTGATTTATTATGATTCGTATATAGTTTTTGTAATAAATTTACACTGTTTTATGTGTATTTAGCATATTTTTTCAATACAAATTTACCTTATTGTATATGCATTTTGTATATTAATTTTAATACAAATTTAATTATGCTATGTGTATTTTTGTATATGTATTTTTAAAAAAATATGCTTTATTTTATGGGTATTTGCATTTTAATTTTCATACAAATTTACATTATTTTATTTATATTCTGTTTTTTTTTTTTTTGAAACAATTTTACATTATTCTATGTGTATTTTGTATATCTATTTTTATACGTATTTACTTAATTTTATGTGTATTTTGTATATATATTTTTATAGAAATCTACGTTATTTTATGTGTATTCGTATATATATTTTGAAACAAATTTACATTGTTTTATATGTATTTTTGCATATCTCTTTCAATACAAATTTACCTTATTGTATGTGCATTTTGTATATTTATTTCAATACAAATTTTAATATTTTATGTGTATTTTAGTATATATATTTTTATAAGAAATGCGCTATTTGATGGGAATATTCGATGTATTTATTTTGATACGATTTCACATTATTCTATTTGTTTTTTGTATATATTTTTTTTATACATATTTACATTATTTAATGTGTATCTTGCATCTTTTATCGTAATTTTGTTTATTTATTTTTATACGAATTTACATTATTTTAGGTGTATTTGATATGTATATTTTTATACTTATTTATATCATTTTATTTGTGTTTTGAATATATATTTTCATAGAAATTTATTCTTTTTTATGGGTATTCGTATATATATTTTGATACAAATTTACATTATTTATGTTTATTTTGCATATCTATTTCAATACAAATTTACCATATTGTATGTGTATTTTGTATATTTATTTTAATACAAATTTAATTATCTTATGTGTATTTTTGTAAAAATATGCGTTATTATTTGGTATTTTGCATCTTTTTTTTCATACAAATTTACATTATTTTATTGATATTCTGTTTATTTATTTTGATACGATTTTACATTATTCTATGTGTATTTTGTATATATATTTTTATACACATTTACATTATTTAATGTATATTTTGTATATATATTTTATATAAATTTACGCTATTTTGTGTATTTGTTTATATATTTTCATACAAATTTACAATATTTTATGTGTAATTTGTATATGTATTTCAATACAGATTTGCCTAATTTTATGTGTATTTTGCATATCTATTTTCAAACAAATTTAAATTATTTTTATGTATTTTTATATATTTTATACAAATTTTAGCTATTTTATTTGTATTTTGTATTTATATTTTCCTATAAATATACATTCTTTTAGTGGAATTTTGTTCATTTATTTTCATAAGAATTTACATAATTTTATGTGTATTTTGTATATATATTTTTCTACGTATTTACATTATTTTATGTGTATTTTTTATATATATTTTCATAAAAATTTACGTTATTTTATTGTGTGTATTCGTATATGATTTGATACAAATTTACATTATTTTATTTTTATTTGGCATATCTATTTCAATATAGATTTACCTTATTGTATGTGTATTTTGTATATTTATTTTAATACAAATTTAATTATTTTATGTGTACTTTGTATACATTTTCTGATACGTATTTACTTCATATAATGTGTATTTTGTATATATATTTTTATAGTAATCTACGTTATTTTATGTGTATTGGTATATATATTTTGAAGCAAATTTACATTGTTTTATATGTATTAAGCATATCTATTTCAATATAAATCTACCTTATTGTATGTGCATTTTGTATATTTATTGTAATACAAATTTAAAATTTTTATTATTTTGGTATATATATTTTTATAAAAAGAGTTTTATATAAATTTAAAATATTTTATGTGTATTTTGTATATCTATTTTCATACAAATACACATTTTTATTGACATTTTGCTTATTTATTTTGACGCGAATTCACATTATTTAATGTGTATTGTGTATATATATTTTTATACGTATTTACGTCATTTCATGTGTATTTTGTATACATATTTCTATAGAAATATATGTTATTTTATGTGTATTCGTATATATATTTTGAAACAAATATACATTGTTTTATGTGCATTTTGCATATTTTTTCAATATAAATTTACCTAATTGTACGCGCATTTTGTATATTAATTTTAATACAAATTTAATTATTCTATGTGTATTTTTGTATATGTATTTTCATAAAAAATGCTTTATTTTATGATTTTATTTTGCATCTTTATTTTCATACAAATTTACATTATTTTATTGATATTCTGTGTATTTATTTTGATACGATTTTACATTATTCTATGTATATTTTGTATATATATTTCATACAAATGAACGTTATTTTATGTGAATTTGTTTTCATTTCATACAAATTTACACTATTTTATGTGTATTTTGTACATGTATTTAAATACAAATTTAACTAATTATATGTGTATTCTGTATATCTATTTTCATACAAATTGAAATTAATTTTGTGTATTTTAGTATATATTTTTATTCAAATTTTCGTAATTTTATGTGAATTTTGTATATTTATTTTCCTACAAATATACGTTCTTTTATCGGATTTTTGTTTATTTATTTTGATACGAGTTTTCATTATTTTAGGTGTATTTGATATATATATTTTTATACTTATTTACATAATTTTATATGTATTTTGAATATATATTTTCATAGAAATTTACTCTATATGTATATGTATAGAAAATACACATGAAATAATCTAAATTCGTATCGAAATACCGATAAAATAATGTAATTTTGAATGAAAATATATATAGAAAATACACATAAAATAACGTAAATACAAATAAATATATACACATAAAATGATTTGAATTTGAATGAAAATAGATATAAAAATAAACTTAAAATAAGGCAAATTTATAATGAAATATATATACAAAATACACATAAAATAATGTAGATTTGTTTCAAAATATATATACGAATACACATAAAATAACGTAGATTTCTATAGAAATATATATACAAAATACACATGAAATGTTGTAAATACGTATAAAAGTATATATACAAAATACACATTAAATAATGTAAATTCGTGTCAAAATAAATAATTAAAATATCAATAAAATAATTTTTATTTTTATTAAAATAAATATAAAAAATAAAAATAAAATAAATTAAATTTTTATAAAAATATATATAAAAATACACAAAAATAAGTTAAATTTGTATGAAAATAAATATACAAAATACACATAAAATTAGGTAAATTTGTAAAGAAATACATATACAAAATACACATAAAATAATGTAAATTTGAATGAAAATATATAAACAAATACACTTAAATTAACATAAATTTGTATAAAATATATATATAAAAAATACTCATTAAACAATGTAAATATGTATAAAAAATATATATACAAAACACAAATAGAATAATGTAAAATCGTATTAAAATAAATACACAGAATGTAAATAAAATAATGTAAATTTGAATGAAAATAAAGATGCAAAATACCCATAAAATAATGCATTTTTTATAAATATACAAAATACACATGAAAGGATGTAAATACGTATAAAAATATATATACAAAATACACATTAAATAATGTAAATTCGCGTCAAAATAAATAAACAAAATGTCAATAAAAGAATGTGTATTTGTATGAAAATAAATATACAAAATACACATAAGATAACATAAATTTTTATAAAACTATATACAAAATTACACAAAATAATTTAAATTTGTATGAAAATAAATATACAAAATACACATAAAATTAGGTAAATTTGTATTGAAATACATATACAAAATACACATAAAATACTGTAAATTTGAATGAAAATACTTAAACAAATACACTTAAAATAACGTAAATTTGTATAAAAAAATATATACAAAACACAAATAGAATAATGTAAAATCGTATCAAAATAAATACACAGAATATTAATAAAATAATGTAAATTTGTATGAAAATAAAGAAGCAAAATACCCATAAAATAACGCATTTTTTTAAAAATATATACACAAAAATACACATAAATTTTTTTATTTGTATTAAAATAAATATACAAAATACACATACAATAAGGTAAATCTGTATTGAAATAGATATGCAAAATACATATAAAACAATGTAAATTTGTTTCAAAATATATATACGAATACACATAAAATAACGTAGATTTGTATAAAAATATATATACAAAATACACGTAATTTGAAGTAAATACGTATACAAAATGTATACAAAATACACATAAAATAATGTAAATTCGTATCAAAATAAATAAACAAAATACCAATAAAAGAATGTGTATTTGTATAAATATAAATATACAAAATACACATAAAATAACGTAGATTTGTATAAAACTATATACAAAAATACACAGAAGTAATTAAATTCGTATGAAAATAGATATACAAAATTCAGATAAAATAAGCTAAATTTGAATTGAAATGTATATACAAAATACATAAAATAATGTAAATTTGTATCAAAATATTTATAAAAATACATATAATAACGTAAATTTGTTTAAAAATATATAAACAAAATACACATTAAGTAATGTAAATACGTATAAAAAATATGTACCAAATACACATATAATCATGTAATTCGTATCAAACTAAATAAACAAAATAGCAATAAAATAATGTAAATTTGTATGAGAAAACATATACAAATACATACAAAATAACGCTAATTTCTATAAAAATATATGTCCAAAAATGAACGTGAAATAAATTAACTTTGGATAAAAATATATATACAAAACACACATTAAATAATGTAAATGCGTACATAAAATAACCTAAATTTGTATAAAACTATATACAAAAATACACAAAAATAATTTAAATTTGTATGAAAAGAAATATACAAAATACATAAAATTAGGTTAATTTCTATTGAAATACATATACAAAATACACATAAAATAATGTAAATTTGAAAGAAAATATATAAACAAATACACATATAATAACGTAAATTTGTATGAAATATATATACAAAATACACATTAAATAATGTAAATATGTATAAAAAAATATATACAAAACACAAATAGAATAATGTAAAATCGTATCAAAATATATACACAGAATATTAATAAAATAATGTAAATTTGTATGAAAATAAAGATGCAAAATACCTATAAACTAATGCATTTTTTATAAAATTATTGATACCAAAATACACATAAAATATTTGAATTTGTATCAAAATAAATATACAAAATGCACATACAATAAGGTAAATTTGTATTGAAATAGATATGCAAAATACATATAAAATAATGTAAATTTGTTTCAAAATATATATGCGAATACACATAAAATAACGTAGATTTCTATAAAAATACATATACATAATACATATAAAATTAAGTAAATACGTATAAAAAAATGTATATAAAATACACATAAAATAATGTAAATTCGTATAAATATAAATAAACAATATAGCAATAAAAGAATGTGTATTTGTATAAATATAAATATTCAAAATGCACATAAAATAACGTAAATTTATATAAAACTATATACATAAAATAACGCAAATTTCTATAAAAATATATGTACAAAAATGAACATAAAATAAATTTGCATAAAAATATATATACAAAACACACATTAGATAATGTAAATGAGTATAAAAAATATGTATACAAAATACCTATGAAATAATCTAAATTCGTATCGAATTAAATTAAGAAAATACCAATATAATAATGTAATTTTGGATGAAAATATATATACAAAATACACATAAAATAACCTAAATACAAATACAAATATACACATAAAATAATTTAAAATTGAATGAAATAAATATAGAAAATAAACATAAAATAAGGTAAATTTGTAATGAAATATATGAAAAAATACACATAAAATAATATAAATTTGTATGAAAATATATATACAAATACACATTAAATAACATGAATTTGTATAAAATTTGTATCAAAATATATACGAATACACACAATAAAATAACGTAATTTTTTTATGAAAATGTATATACAAAATACACATAAAATAATGTAAATTTATATAAAAATATATAAACAAATACACTTAAAATAATGTAAATTTGGATAAAATATATATACAAAATAAACCTTAAATAATGTAAATATGTATAAAAAATATATACAAAATACACATAGAATAATGTTAAATCGTATCAAAATAAATAAAGAGAATATCAATAAAATAATGTAAATTTGTATGAAAATAAAGCTGCAAAATATCCATATAATCACGCATATTTGCATAAAAATATATATACAAAAATACATATAAAATAATTAAATTTGTATCAAAATAAATATACAAAATGCACGTACAATAAAGAAAATTTGTATTGAAATAGATATGCAGAATACATATCAATAATGTAAATTTGTATCAAAATATATATACGAATACTCATAAAATAGAGTAAATTTCTATGAAAATATACATACAAAATAGATATACAAAATACACATATAACTAGTTAAATTTGTATTTAAATACATGTACAAAAAACACATAAAATAAAGTAGATTTGTATGAAATGAAAACAAATACATTTTATATAAAATATATATACAAAATACACATAGAATAATGTAAAATCATACCAAATAAATACACAGAATATCAATAAAATAATGTAAATTTGTATGAAAATAAAGATGCAAAATACCCATAAAATAAAGCATATTTTTATAAAAATACATACGCAAAAATACACATAGATTAATCAAATTTGTATTAAAATTAATATACAAAATGCACATACAATAATGTAAATTTGTATTGAAAAAATATGCAAAATACACATAAAACAATGTAAATTTGTTTCAAAATATATATACGAATACACATAAAATAACGTAGATTTCTATAGAAATATATATACAAAATACACTTGAAATAATGTAAATACGTATAAAAATATATATACAAAATACACATTAAATAATGTTAATTCGTGTAATTCATGAAAAGAATGTGTATTTGTATGAAAATAGATATACAAAATACACATTAAATAACCTAAATTTGTATAAAACTATATACAAAAATAAACAAAAATAATTTAAACTTGTATGAAAATAAATATACAAAAAACATAAAATTAGGTAAATTTGTATTGAAATACATATACAAAATACACATAAAATAATGTAAATTTGAATGAAAATATATAAACATATAGACTTAAAATAACGTAAATTTGTATCAAATATATATACAAAAAACACATTAAATAATGTAAATATGTATAAAAAAAATATACAAAACACAAATAAAATAATGTAAAATCGTATCAAAATAAATACAGAAAATATTAATAAAATAATGTAAATTTGTATGGAAATTAAGATTCAAAATACCCATGTCATGTGTATTCGTATATATATTTTGAAACAAATTTACATTGTTTATATGTATTCTGCATATCTATTTTGTGTATTCTGTATTTATTTTTGTTATACATAGAATAATGTAAAATCGTAGCAAAAAAAGTACGCAGAATATCAATAAAATAATATAAATTTGTATGAAAATATAGATGAACAATACCCATAAGATAAGCATATTTTTTTAAAATACATATACAAAATACACATAGAATAATTAAATTTGTATTAAAATTAATATACAAAATGCACACATACAATAAGGTAAATTTGTATTGAAAAAAACGCAAAATACAAATAAAACATTGTAAATTTGTTTCAAAATATATATACGAATACACATAAAATAACGTAGATTTCTATATAAATATATATACAAAATATACATGAAATTATGTAAATACGTATAAAAATATATATATAAATTACATATTAAGTAATGTAAATTCGTGACAAAATAAATAAACAAAATATCATGAAAAGATTGTGTATTTGTATGAAAATAGATTATAAATTTGTATGAAATATATATGCAAGATATACATTAAATAATGTAAATATGTATAAAAAAAATATATACAAAAAACAAATAGAATAATGTAAGATCGTATCAAAATAAATACACCGAATATTAATAAAATAATGTAAATTTGTATGAAAATAAAGATGCAAAACTCCCATCAAATAGCGCATTTCTTATAAAAATATATATACCAAAATACACATAAAATATTTAAATTTGTATGGAAATAAATATACAAAATGCACATACAATAAGGTAAACTTCTATTGAAAGAGATATGCAAAAATACATATAAAACAAAGTAAATTTGTTTCAAAATATATATACGAATACACATAAATTAACGTAGATTTCTATAAAAATATATATATACAAAATACACATAAAATTAGGTAAATACGTATAACAAAATGTAAACAAAATACACATAAAATAATATAAATTCGAAAGAAAATAAATAAACAAAATACCAATAAAAGAATGTGTATTTGTATAAATATAAATGTACAAAATACACATACAAAATAAACATAAAATAAGGTAAATTTGTAATGAAATATATGTACAAAATACACATAAAATAATGTAAATTTATATGAAAATATATATACAAATACACATAAAATACCATGAATTTGTATAAAATTATATATTCAAAATAAATATTAAATAATGTGAATGCGTATAAAAATGTATATAAAAAGTACATATAAAATAATGTAAATTCGTATCAATATAAATCAACAAAATACCAATAAAATAATATATATTTGAATGAAAATAGATTTACAAAATATACATAACATAACTAAAATTTGTTTTGAAATATATACAAAAATACATATAAATAATTTGAGTTTGTATGAAAATAGATATTCAAAATACACATAAAACTAGGTAAATTTCTTTTGAAATATATATACAAAATACCCATAAAATATTGTAAATTTGCCAGAATATATAAACAAATACACATAAAATAACGTAAATTTGTTTGAAAAATATATACAAAATACACATAGAATAATGTCAAATCGTATTAAAATGAATGAGCAGAATATCAATAAAATAACGTAAATTTGTATGAAAATAAAGATGCAAAATACCCATAAAATAAAGCATATTTTTATAAAAATACATATACAAAAATACACATAGAATAATTAAATTTGTATTAAAATTAATATACAAAATGCATATACAATAAGGTAAATTTGTATTGAAAAAATATGCAAAATACACATAAAAGTGTAAATTTGTTTAAAAATCTATTTACGAATACACATAATATAACGTAGATTTCTATAGAAATATATATACAAAATACACATGAAATGATGTAAATACGTATAAAAATATATATACAAAATACACATTAAATAATTTAAATTCTCGTCAAAATAAATAAACAAAATATCAATAAAAGAATGTGTATTTGTATGAAAATAAATATACAAAATACTCATAAAATAACCTAAGTTTGTATAAAACTATATACAAAAATACACAAAAATAATTTAAATTTGTATGAAAATAAATATACAAAATACACATAAAATTATTTTGTATATCTATTTTTGTACAAATGTACGTTATTTTATGTGAATTTGTTTTCATTTCATACAAATTTACATTATTTTATGTGTATTTTGTACATGTATTTAAATACAAATTTAACTAATTACATATTTTTTTAAAAATACATATACAAAAATACAAATAGATTAATCAAATTTGTATTAAAATTAATATACAAAATGCACATACAATAAGGTAAATTTGTATTGAAAAAATATGCAAAATTCACATAAAACAATGTAAATTTGTTTCAAAATATATATTCGAATACACATAAAATAACGCAGATTTCTATAGAAATATATATACAAAATACACTTGAAATAATGTTAATTCGTGTCAAAATAAATAAACAAAATATCATGAAAAGAATGTGTATTTGTATGAAAATAGATATACAAAATACACATAAAATAACCTAAATTTGTATAAAACTATATACAAAAATACACAAAAATAATTTAAACTTGTATGAAAATAAATATACAAAAAACATATAAAAATAGGTAAATTTGTATTGAAATACATATACAAAATACACATAAAATAATGTAAATTTGAATGAAAATATATAAACATATATACTTAAAATAACGTAAATTTGTATCAAATATATATATAAAAAACACATTAAATAATGTAAATATGTATAAAAAAAATATATACAAAACACAAATAAAATAATGTAAAATCGTATCAAAATAAATACAGAAAATATTAATAAAATAATGTAAATTAAGATGCAAAATATCCATAAAATAACGCATTTTTTATAAAAATATATATATGAAAAAACATAAAATATTTGATTTTGTATTAAAATAAATAGATATACAAAATACACATAAAATAAGCTTAATTTGAATTGAAATATATATACAAAATACATAAAATAATGTAAATTTGTATCAAAATACCTATACAAATCCACATATAATAACGTAAATTTGTATAAAAATATATAAACAAAATACACATTAAATAATGTAAATACGTATAAAAAATGTAAAAAATACACAAATAATCATGTAATTCGTATCAAAATAAATAGACAAAATACCAATAAAATAATGTAAATTTCTATGAGAAAACATATACAAAATACACATAAATAACGCAAATATCAATAAAAATGTATATAATATAATATATTTTTATACATATTTAAAATATTTAATGTATATTTTGTATATATATTTTATCCAAATTTACGTTATTTTATATGTATTTATATATTTTCATACAAATTTACATTATTTTATGTGAGTTTTGTATATGTATTTCAATACAAATTTGCCTAACTTTATGTGTATTTTGCATATCTATTTTCAAAAAACTTAAATTATTTTTGTGTATTTTTGTATATATTTTTATACAAATTTTAGTTTTTTTTTTTTTGTATATATTTTCCTACAAATATACATTCTTTTATTGGAATTTTGTGTATTTAATTTTTTACGAATTTACATTATTTTATGTGTATTTTGTATATATATTTTTCTACGTATTTAAACTATTTTATGTGTATTTTTTATATACATTTTCATTAATTTTTACGTTATTTTATTGTGTGTATTCGTATATATTTTGAAACATTTTATACAAATTCATGTTATTTTATGTGTATTTGTATATATATTTTCATACAAATTTATATTATTTTATGTGTATTCTTACATATATTTTATTACAAATTTACCTTATTTTATGTTTATTTTGTATATTTATTTGATTCAATTTTAAATTATTTAATGTGTATATTTGTATTTGTATTTAGGTTATTTTATGTGTGTTTTCTATATATATTTTCATCCAAAATTACATTATTTTATTGTTATTTTCTTAATATAACTCGATACGAATTTAGATTATTTCATAGGTATTTTGTATACATATTTTTATACTCATTTACATTATCTAATGTGTGTTTTGTATATATTTTTTTATGCAAACTAATTTTATGTGCAATTTTTAACATATATTTTTATAGAAACTTAAAATGTTATTTTATGTGTATTTTGTATATGTTTTCTCATACAAATTTACATTCTTTAATTAGTTTTTTGTTTATTTATTTTGATACGAATGACTTGATTATTGGTGTATTTTGTAAAAAAAAGTTTATACGTATTTACATTACTTAATGTGTATTTTATTTATATATATTTTTTACAAATTTACGTTATTATATGTGTATTTGTTAAAAATATTTTGAAACGAATTTACTTTATTTTATGTATTTTGTATATATATTTCAATTCAAATTTAGCTTATTTTGTGTGTATTTTGTATATCTATTTTCATGCAAATTTAATTACTTCTGTGAATTTTTGTTTATAGTTTTATACAAATTTACGTTATTTTATGTGCATTTTGTATATTTCTATTTATACAAATACACATTCTCTTATTGGTATTTTGTTTATTTATATTTATACGAATTTACATTATTTTATGTGTATTTTGTATACATTTTTGATTCGTATTTACTTAATTTTATTTGTATTTTGTATATATATATATTTATAGAAATCTACGTTATTTTATGTGTATTCGTATATATATATTTTGAAACAAATTTACATTGTTTTATATGTTTTTTGCATATCTATTTCAATACAAATTTACCTTATTGTATGTGCATTTTGTATATTTATTTTAATACAAATTCAAATATTTTATGTGTATTTTGGTATATATAATTTTTTTAAAAATGTGTTATTTTATATGTAGTTTGCATCTTAGTTTTCATACAAATGTACATTATTTTATTAATATTCTGTGTATATATTTTGATACGATTTTATATTATACTATTTGTGTTTTGTATATATTTTTTTATACATATTTTCATTATTTAATGTGTATTTTTTATATATATTTTATACAAATTAACGTCATTTTAAGTGTATTTGTTTATACAATTTCATTCAAATTTACATTATTTTGAGTGTATTTTGTATATGTATTTCAATACAAATTTACCTAATTTTATGTGTATTTTGTATATTTATTTTCATACAAATTTAAATTATTTTTGTGTTTTTTTGTATATACATATAGAGTAAATTTCTATGAAAATATATATTCAAAATACATATAAAATTATGTAAATAAGTATAAAAATATATATATCAAATACACCTAAAAAAAAGAAAATTCGTATCAAAATAAATAAACAAAATTCCGATAAAAGAACGTATATTTGTAGGAAAATAAATATACAAAATACACATAAAATTACGAAGATTTGAATAAAAATATATACAAAAAAACAAAAAAATAAATTTCAATTTGTATGAAAATAGATATACAAAATACACATATAATTAGTTAAATTTGTATTTAAATATATGTACAAAATGCACATAAAATAATGTAAATTTGTATGAAATGAAAACAAATTCACATAAAATAACGTACATTTGAATAAAATAGATATACAAAATATACATAGAATAATGTAAAATCGTATCAAAATAAATACACAGAATATCAATAAAATAATGTAATTTTGTATGAAAATAAAGATGCAAAATACCCATAAAATAAAGCATATTTTTTTAAAATACATATACAAGAATACACATAGAATAATTAAATTTGTATTAAAATTAATATACAAAATGCACGTACAATAAGGGAAATTTGTATTGAAAAAATATACAAAATGCACATAAAACAATGTATATTTGTTTCAAAATATATATACGAATACACATAAAATAACGTATATTTCTATAGAAATATATATACAAAATACACATGAAATGACGTAAATGCGTATAAAAATATATATACACAATACACATTAAATAATGTAAATTCGCATCAAAATAAATAAACAAAATATCAATAAAAGAACGTGTATTTGTATGAAAATAGATATACAAAATACATATAAAATATTGTAAATTTGTATAAAACTCTTAAAAAAATACACAAAAATAATTTAAATTTGTATAAAAATATATATACAAAATACACATAAAACTACTTAAATTTCTATTGAAATACATATACAAAATACACATAAAATAATGTAAATTTGAATGAAAATACATAAACAAATACACTTAAAATAACGTAAATTTGTATGAAATATATATAGAAAATACATATTAAATAATGTAAATATGTATAAAAAAATATATACAAAACACAAATAGAATAATGTAAAATAGTATCAAAATAAATACACAGAATATTAATAAAATAATGTAAATTTGTAAGAAAATAGAGATGCAAAATACCCATAAAACAACGCATTTTTTATGAAAATATATATACCAAAATACACATAAAATATTTAAATTTGTACTACAATAAATATACAAAATGCACATACAATAAGGTAAATTTGTATTAAAATAGATATGCAAAATACACATAAAACAATGTAAATTTGTTTCAAAATATATATACGAATACACATAAAATTACGTAGATTTCTATAAAAATATATATACAAAATACATATAAAATGAAGTAAATACGTATAAGAAAATGTATACAAAATACACATAAAATAATGTAAATTCGTATCAAAATAAATAAACTAAATGCCAATAAAAGAATGTTTACTTGTATAAATATAAATATAGAAAATACACATAAAATAACGTAAAATTGTATAAAACTATATACAAAAATAAACAAAAATAATTAAATTTGTATGAAAATAGATATACAAAAGACACATAAAATAAGCTAAATTTGAATTGAAATAAATATAGAAAATACATAAAATAATGTAAATTTATATCAAAATATATATTCAAATACACATATATTAAAATTAATATACAAAATGCGTATATAATAAGGTAAATTTGTATTGAAAAAATATGCAACATACACGTTTACTCATACAAATTTATATTATTTTATTGGTATTTTGTTTATTTATTTTGATACGAATTACATGATTATATGTGTATTTTGTACATATTTTTTATACGTATTTACATTATTTAATGTGTATTTTGTTTATATATTTTCATACAAATTTACGTTATTATATGTGTATTTGTATAAATATTTTGATACAAAGTTACTTTATTTCATGTATTTTGTATATATATTTCAATTCAAATTTAGCTTATTTTGTGTGTATTTTGTATATATTTTCATACAAATTTAATTACTTCTGTGTATTTTTAAATATAGTTTTATATAAATTTACGTTATTTTATGTGTATTTTGTATATTTATATTTATACAAATACACATTCTTTTATTGGTATTTTGTTTATTTATTTTGATACGAATTTACATTATTTTACGTGTATTTTGTATACATTTTTTTATACGTATTTATTTCATTTTATGTGTATTTTGTATATATATTTTTATAGAAATCTACGTTATTTTATGTGTATTCGTATATATATTTTGAAACAAATTTACATTGTTTTATATGTATTTTGCATATCTATTTCAATACAAATTTACCTTATTGTATGTGTTTTTTGTATATTTATTTTAATACAAATTTAATTTTTTGATGTGTATTTTGGTACATATATTTTTATAAATAAAAAAAATGCGTTATTTTATGGGTATTTTGCTTCTTTATTTTCATTCAAATTTACATTATTTTATTAATATTCTGTGTATTTATTTTGATACGATTTTACATTATTCTATTTGTGTTTTGTACATATTTTTTTTATACAAATTTACGTTATTTTAAGTGTATTTGTTTATGTATTTTCATTCAAATTTACATTATTTTATGGGTATTATGTGTATGTATTTCAATACAAATTTACCTAATTTTATGTGTATTTTGTATATTTATTTTAATACAAATTTAAAATATTTTTGTTTATTTTTGTATATAGTTTGATACAAATTTAGGTTATTTTATGTGTATTTTGTATATGTATTTTCATACAAATACACATTCTTTTATTGATATTTTGTTTATTTATTTTGACGCGAATTTTATGTGAATTTGTTTTCATTTCATACAAATTTACATTATTTTATGTGTATTTTGTACATGTATTTAAATACAAATTTAGCTAATTATATGTGTATTTTGTATATCTATTTTCACACAAATTGAATTTTATTTTTTTGTTTTTTTGTATATATTTTTATTCAAATTTTCGTAATCTTATAAAAATATATATACCAAAAAACACATAAAATATTTAAATTTGCATTGAAATAAATATACAAAATGCACATACAATAAGGTAAATTTGTATTGAAAGAGATATGCAAAAATACATATAAAACAATGTAAATTTGTTTCAAAATATATATACGAATACAAATAAAAAAACGTAGATTTCTATAAAAATATATATACAAACTACACATAAAATTAAGTAAATAAGTATAAAAAAAATGTATACAAAATACACATAAAATAATGTAAATTCGAATTAAAATAAATAAACAAAATACCAATAAAAGAATGTATATTTGGATAAATATAAATATACAAAATACACATACAAAATAAACATAAAATAAGATAAATTTGTAATGAAATATATGAACAAAATACACATAAAATAATGTAAATTTATATGAAAATATATATAGAAATACACATAAAATACCATGAATTTGTATAAAATTATATTTTCAAAATAAATATTAAATAATGTAAATGCGTATAAAAATATATATACAAAGTACATATAAAATAATGTAAATTCGTATCAATATAAATGAACAAAATACCAATAAAATAATATATATTTGAATGAAAATAGATTTACAAAATACACATAACCTAACTAAAATTTGTATTGAAATATATACAAAAATACATAAAAATAATTTGAGTTTGTATGAAAATAGATATTCAAAATACACATAAAACTAGGTAAATTTCTTTTGAAATATATATACAAAATACCCATAAAATATTGTAAATTTGTGTCAAAATGTATAAACAAATACACATAAAATAACGTAAATTTGTATGAAAAATATATACAAAATACACATAGAATAATGTCAATTCGTATCAAAATGAATGAGCAGAATATCAATAAAATAATGTATATTTGTATAAAAATAAAGATGCAAAATACCCAAAAAATAAAACATATGTTTATAAAAATACAGATACAAAAATACACATCGAATAATTAAATATGTATTAAAATTAATATAAAAATACGTATATAATAAGGTAAATTTGTATTGAAAAAATATGCAACATACACGTTTACTCATACAAATTTATATTATTTTATTGGTATTTTGTTTATTTATTTTGATACGAATTACACAATTATATGTGTAATTTGTACACATTTTTTATACGTATTTACATTATTTAATGTGTATTTTGTTTATATATTTTCATACAAATTTACGTTATTATATGTGTATTTGTATAAATATTTTGATACAAGTTTACTTTATTTCATGTATTTTGTATATATATTTCAATTCAAATTTAGCTTATTTTGTGTGTATTTTGTATATATTTTCATACAAATTTAATTACTTCTGTGTATTTATGTATATAGATTTATATGAATTTACGTTTTTTTATGTGTATTTTCTATATTTATATTTATACAAATACACATTCTTTTATTGGTATTTTGTTTATTTATTTTGATACGAATTTACATTATTTTATGTGTATTTTGTATACTTTTTATTATACGTATTTCCTTCATTTTATGTGTATTTTGTATATATATATTTATAGAAATCTACGTTATTTAATGTGTATTCGTATACATATTTTGAAACAAATTTACATTGCTTTATATGCATTTTGCGTATCTATTTCAATACAAATTTACCTTATTGTATGTGTTTTTTATATATTTATTTTAATACAAATCTAATTTTTTTATGTGTATTTTGGTATATATATTTTTATAAATAAAAAAAATGCGTTATTTTATGGGTATTTTGCCTCTTTATTTTCATACAAATTTACATTATTTTATTAATATTCTGTGTATTTATTTTGATACGATTTTACATTATTCTATTTGTGTTTTGTATATCTTTTTTTATACAAATTTACGTTGTTTTAAGTGTATTTGTTTATGTATTTTCATTCAAATTTACATTATTTTATGTGTATTTTGTATATGTATTTCCATACAAATTTACCTAATTTTATGTGTATTTTGTATATTTATTTTCATACAAATTTAAAATATTTTTGTGTATTTTTGTATATAGTTTGACACAAATTTAGGTTATTTTATGTGTATTTTGTATATCTATTTTCATACAAATACATATTCTTTTATTGATATTTTGTTTATTTATTTTGACGCGAATTTACATTATTTAATGTGTATTTTGTATATATATTTTTATACGTATTTACATAATTTCATGTGTATTTTGTATAGTTTTAAACAAATTTATATTATTTAATGTGTATTTTGTATATATATATTTATACAAAAACACATTCTTTTATTGGTATTTTGTTTATTTATTTTGATACTAATTTACATTATTTTATGTGTATTTTGTATACATTTTTTATACGTATTTACTTAATTTTATGTGTATTTTGCATATAAATTTTTATAGAAATCTACCTTATTTCATGTGTATTCGTATATATATTTTGAAATAAATTTACATTGTTTATATGTATTTTGCATATCTATTTTTGTGTATTCTGTATTTATTTTTGTTATACATAGAATAATGTAAAATCGTATCAAAATAGGTACACAGAATATCAATAAAATAATTTAAATTTGTATGAAAATAAAGATGCAAAATACCCATAAGATAAAGCATAAAACATAAAAAAATACAGATACAAAAATACACATAGAATAATTAAATTTGTATTAAAATTAATATACAAAATGCACACATACAATAAGGTAAATTTGTATTGAAAAAAAAACGCAAAATACAAATAAAACAGTGTAAATTTGTTTCAAAATATATATACGAATACACATAAAATAACGTAGATTTCTATAGAAATATATATACAAAATACACATGAAATTATGTAAATACGTATAAAAATATATATATAAAATACATATTAAGTAATGTAAATTCGTGACAAAATAAATAAACAAAATATCATGAAAAGAATGTGTATTTGTATGAAAATAAATAATAGATAATAAATTTGTATGTAATATATATGCAAGATACACATTAAATAATGTAAATATGTATAAAAAAAATATATACAAAAAACAAATAGAATAATGTAAAATCGTATCAAAATAAACACCGAATATTAATAAAATAATGTAAATTTGTATGAAAATAAAGATGGAAAATTCCCATCAAATAGCGCATTTCTTATAAAAATATATATACCAAAATACACATAAAATATTTAAATTTGTAATGAAATAAATATACAAAATGCACATACAATAAGGTAAACTTCTGTTGAAAGAGATATGCAAAAATACATATAGAAAATTGTAAATTTGTTTCAAAATATATATACGAATACACATAAAATAACGTAGATTTCTATAAAAATATATATACAAAATACACATAAAATTAGGTAAATACGTATAAAAAAATGTAAACAAAATACACATAAAATAATATAAATTCGAAACAAAAAAAATAAACAAAATACCAATAAAAGAATGTGTATTTGTTCTGTGTATTTTTGTATATAGTTTTATACAAATTTTCGATACAAATACAAATACAAAAATACACATTAAATAATTTAAAATTGAATGAAATAAATATACAAAATAAACATAAAATAAGGTAAATTTGTAATAAAATATATGTAAGAATACACATGAAATAATATAAATTTGTATGAAAATATATATACAAATACACATAAAATAACATAAATTTGTATAAAATTTGTTTCAAAATATATACGAATACACACAATAAAATAACGTAAATTTTTATGAAAATGTATATATAAAATACACATAAAATAATTTAAATACGTAGAAAAATATATATACAAAATACACATGAAATAATGTAAATTTGTAAAAAATTATATACACGAAATTCCAATAAAAGAAAGTATATTTGTAGGAAAATATATATACAAAAAACAAATAAAATAACTAAAATTTGTATAAAAATATATACAAAAATACACAAAAATAATTTAAGTTTGTTTGAAAATAGATATGCAAAATACACATAAAGTTAGGCCAATTTGTATTTTGTATATCTATTTGTATACGTATTTACTTAATTTATGTGTATTTTGTATATATATTTTTATAGAAATCTACGTTATTTTATGTGTATTCGTATATATATTTTGAAACAAATTTACATTGTTTTATATGTATTTTTGCATATCTCTTTCAATACAAGTTTACCTTATTGTATGTGCACTTTGTATATTTACTTCAATACAGATTTAAATATTTTATGTGTATTTTGTTATACATATTTTTATAAGAAATGCGCTATTTGATGGGAATTTTGCATCTTTATTTTCATACAAATTTACATTATTTTATCAATATTCTGTGTATTTATTTTGATACGATTTCACATTATTCTATTTCTTTTTTGTATATATATTTTTTATACATATTTACATTATTTAATGTGTATCTTGCATATATATTTCATACAAATTTATTATCTATTATTTATTTTCATACAAATACACATTCTTTTCATGATATTTTGTTTATTTATTTTGACACGAATTTACCTAGATATGTATTTTGTATATATATTTTTATACGTATTTACATAATATCATGTGTATTTTGTATATATATTTCTATAGAAATCTACGTTATTTTATGTGTATTCGTATATATATTTTGAAACAAATTTACTTTGTTTTATATGTATTTTTGAATATCTCTTTCAATTCATATTTACCTTACTGTACATGCATTTTGTATATTTATTTCTATACAAATTTAAGTATTTTATGTGTATTTTGGTATATATATTTTTATAAAAAATGCGCTATTTTATGGGAATTTTGCATCTTTCTTTTCATACAAATTTACATTATTTTATTGATATTCTGTGTATTTATATTGATAGGATTTTACATTATTCTATTTCTTTTTTGTATATATTTTTTTATACACATTTACATTATTTAATGTGTATCTTGCATATATATTTTATACAAATTTACGTTATTTTAAGTGTATTTGTTTATATATTTTCATTCAAATTTACATTATTCTATGTGTATTTTGTATATGTATTTCAATACAAATTTACCTAATTTTATGTGTATTTTGTATATTTCTTTTCATACAAATTTTAAATATTTTTGTGTATTTTTGTATATAGTTTTATACAAATTTAGGTTATTTTATGTACGCATTTACTTTATTTAATGTGTGTTTTATAAATATATTTTTATGCAAATTTACTCTATTTTATGTGCATTTTTGTACATATATTTTTTTAGAAATTTGCGTTATTTTATGTGTATTTGTATATGTTTTCTCATACAAATTTACATTATTTTATTGCTATTTTGTTTATTTATTTTGATACGAATGAAAATAGATGTACAAAATATACATAAAATAAACTAAATTTGTATTGAAATATATATACAAAATACATAAAATAATGTAAATTTGTATCAAAATATTTTAACAGATGCGCATAAAATAACGTAAATTTGTTTTAAAATATACAAATACACATTAAATAATGTAAATATGTATAAAAAAATATATACAAAACACAAATAGAATAATGTCAAATCGTATCAAAATAAATACACAGAATATTAATAAAATAATGTATATTTGTATAAAAATAAAGATGCAAAATACCCAAAAAATAAAACATATGTTTATAAAAATACAGATACAAAAATACACATCGAATAATTAAATATGTATTAAAATTAATATAAAAATACGTATATAATAAGGTAAATTTGTATTGAAAAAATATGCAACATACACGTTTACTCATACAAATTTATATTATTTTATTGGTATTTTGTTTATTTATTTTGATACGAATTACACAATTATATGTGTAATTTGTACACATTTTTTATACGTATTTACATTATTTAATGTGTATTTTGTTTATATATTTTCATACAAATTTACGTTATTATATGTGTATTTGTATAAATATTTTGATACAAGTTTACTTTATTTCATGTATTTTGTATATATATTTCAATTCAAATTTAGCTTATTTTGTGTGTATTTTGTATATATTTTCATACAAATTTAATTACTTCTGTGTATTTATGTATATAATTTTATATGAATTTACGTTATTTTATGTGTATTTTCTATATTTATATTTATACAAATACACATTCTTTTATTGGTATTTTGTTTATTTATTTTGATACGAATTTACATTATTTTATGTGTATTTTGTATACTTTTTATTATACGTATTTACTTCATTTTATGTGTATTTTGTATATATATATTTATAGAAATCTACGTTATTTAATGTGTATTCGTATACATATTTTGAAACAAATTTACATTGCTTTATATGCATTTTGCGTATCTATTTCAATACAAATTTACCTTATTGTATGTGTTTTTTATATATTTATTTTAATACAAATCTAATTTTTTTATGTGTATTTTGGTATATATATTTTTATAAATAAAAAAAAAGCGTTATTTTATGGCTATTTTGCCTCTTTATTTTCATACAAATTTACATTATTTTATTAATATTCTGTGTATTTATTTTGATACGATTTTACATTATTCTATTTGTGTTTTGTATATCTTTTTTTATACAAATTTACGTTGTTTTAAGTGTATTTGTTTATGTATTTTCATTCAAATTTACATTATTTTTTGTGTATTTTGTATATGTATTTCCATACAAATTTACCTAATTTTATGTGTATTTTGTATATTTATTTTCATACAAATTTAAAATATTTTTGTGTATTTTTGTATATAGTTTGACACAAATTTAGGTTATTTTATGTGTATTTTGTATATCTATTTTCATACAAATACATATTCTTTTATTGATATTTTGTTTATTTATTTTGACGCGAATTTACATTATTTAATGTGTATTTTGTATATATATTTTTATACGTATTTACATAATTTCATGTGTATTTTGTATAGTTTTAAACAAATTTATATTATTTAATGTGTATTTTGTATATATATATTTATACAAAAACACATTCTTTTATTGGTATTTTGTTTATTTATTTTGATACTAATTTACATTATTTTATGTGTATTTTGTATACATTTTTTATACGTATTTACTTAATTTTATGTGTATTTTGCATATATATTTTTATAGAAATCTACCTTATTTCATGTGTATTCGTATATATATTTTGAAATAAATTTACATTGTTTATATGTATTTTGCATATCTATTTTTGTGTATTCTGTATTTATTTTTGTTATACATAGAATAATGTAAAATCGTATCAAAATAGGTACACAGAATATCAATATAATAATTTAAATTTGTATGAAAATAAAGATGCAAAATACCCATAAGATAAAGCATAAAACATAAAAAAATACAGATACAAAAATACACATAGAATAATTAAATTTGTATTAAAATTAATATACAAAATGCACACATACAATAAGGTAAATTTGTATTGAAAAAAACGCAAAATACAAATAAAACAGTGTAAATTTGTTTCAAAATATATATACGAATACACATAAAATAACGTAGATTTCTATAGAAATATATATACAAAATACACATGAAATTATGTAAATACGTATAAAAATATATATATAAAATACATATTAAGTAATGTAAATTCGTGACAAAAATAAATAAACAAAATATCATGAAAAGAATGTGTATTTGTATGAAAATAAATAATAGATAATAAATTTGTATGTAATATATATGCAAGATACACATTAAATAATGTAAATATGTATAAAAAAAATATATACAAAAAACAAATAGAATAATGTAAAATCGTATCAAAATAAACACCGAATATTAATATTTTATGTGTATTTTGTATACATTTTTTATACGTATTTACTTAATTTTATGTGTATTTTGCATTTATATTTTTATAGAAATCTACCTTATTTCATGTGTATTCGTATATATATTTTGAAATAAATTTACATTGTTTATATGTATTTTGCATATCTATTTTTGTGTATTCTGTATTTATTTTTGTTATACATAGAATAATGTAAAATCGTATCAAAATAGGTACACAGAATATCAATAAAATAATTTAAATTTGTATGAAAATAAAGATGCAAAATACCCATAAGATAAAGCATAAAACATAAAAAAATACAGATACAAAAATACACATAGAATAAAATTATATACACGAAATTCCAATAAAAGAAAGTATATTTGTAGGAAAATATATATACAAAAAACAAATAAAATAACTAAAATTTGTATAAAAATATATACAAAAATACACAAAAATAATTTAAGTTTGTTTGAAAATAGATATGCAAAATACACATAAAGTTAGGCCAATTTGTATTTTGTATATCTATTTGTATACGTATTTACTTAATTTATGTGTATTTTGTATATATATTTTTATAGAAATCTACGTTATTTTATGTGTATTCGTATATATATTTTGAAACAAATTTACATTGTTTTATATGTATTTTTGCATATCTCTTTCAATACAAGTTTACCTTATTGTATGTGCACTTTGTATATTTACTTCAATACAAATTTAAATATTTTATGTGTATTTTGTTATACATATTTTTATAAGAAATGCGCTATTTGATGGGAATTTTGCATCTTTATTTTCATACAAATTTACATTATTTTATTAATATTCTGTGTATTTATTTTGATACGATTTCACATTATTCTATTTCTTTTTTGTATATATATTTTTTATACATATTTACATTATTTAATGTGTATCTTGCATATATATTTCATACAAATTTATTATCTATTATTTATTTTCATACAAATACACATTCTTTTCATGATATTTTGTTTATTTATTTTGACACGAATTTACCTAGATATGTATTTTGTATATATATTTTTATACGTATTTACATAATATCATGTGTATTTTGTATATATATTTTATAGAAATCTACGTTATTTTATGTGTATTCGTATATATATTTTGAAACAAATTTACTTTGTTTTATATGTATTTTTGAATATCTCTTTCAATTCATATTTACCTTACTGTACATGCATTTTGTATATTTATTTCTATACAAATTTAAGTATTTTATGTGTATTTTGGTATATATATTTTTATAAAAAATGCGCTATTTTATGGGAATTTTGCATCTTTCTTTTCATACAAATTTACATTATTTTATTGATATTCTGTGTATTTATATTGATAGGATTTTACATTATTCTATTTCTTTTTTGTATATATTTTTTTATACACATTTACATTATTTAATGTGTATCTTGCATATATATTTTATACAAATTTACGTTATTTTAAGTGTATTTGTTTATATATTTTCATTCAAATTTACATTATTCTATGTGTATTTTGTATATGTATTTCAATACAAATTTACCTAATTTTATGTGTATTTTGTATATTTCTTTTCATACAAATTTTAAATATTTTTGTGTATTTTTGTATATAGTTTTATACAAATTTAGGTTATTTTATGTACGCATTTACTTTATTTAATGTGTGTTTTATAAATATATTTTTATGCAAATTTACTCTATTTTATGTGCATTTTTGTACATATATTTTTTTAGAAATTTGCGTTATTTTATGTGTATTTGTATATGTTTTCTCATACAAATTTACATTATTTTATTGCTATTTTGTTTATTTATTTTGATACGAATGAAAATAGATGTACAAAATATACATAAAATAAACTAAATTTGTATTGAAATATATATACAAAATACATAAAATAATATAAATTTGTATCAAAATATTTTAACAGATGCGCATAAAATAACGTAAATTTGTTTTAAAATATACAAATACACATTAAATAATGTAAATATGTATAAAAAAATATATACAAAACACAAATAGAATAATGTCAAATCGTATCAAAATAAATACACAGAATATTAATAAAAGAATGTAAATTTGTATGAAAATAAAGATGCAAAATACCCATTAAATAACGCATTTTTTTATAAAAATATATATACCAAAACCCACATGAAAAAATTAATTTGTATTAAAATAAATATACAAAATACACATACAATAAGGTAAATCTGTATTGAAATAGATATGCAAAATACATATAAAACAATGTAAATTTGTTTCAAAATATATATACGAATACTCATAAAATAACGTAGATTTGTATAAAAAAATATATATATATATATATATATATATATATATATATATATATATATATATATATATATATATATATATATATATATATATATATATATATATATATATATATATATATAATAATATAAAATATAAACAAAATAAATAAAACAAAATACCAATAAAAGAATGTGTATTTGTATAAATATAAATATACATAAAATAACGTAAATTTGTATAAAACTATTAAAATACACAGAAGTAATTAAATTCATGCAAAATAGATATACAAAATACAGATAAAATAAGCTAAATTTGAATTGAAATGTATATACAAAATACAATATTTTATGTGTATATTTGTATTTGTATTTATGTTATTTTATGTGTATTTTGTATATATATTTTCATCCAAAATTACATTATTTTATTGGTATTTTCTTAATTTAACTCGACACGAATTTAGATTATTTCATAGGTATTTTCTATACATATTTTTATACTCATTTACATTATCTAATGTGTGTTTTGTATATATATTTTTATGCAAATTTATTTTATGCTCATTTTTGTACATATATTTTTATAGAAATTTGCGTATTTTATGTATATAGTTTTATATAAATTTACGTTATTTTATGTGCATTTTGTATATTTATATTTATACAAATACACATTCTTTTATTGGTATATTGTTTATTTACATTTATACGAATTTACATTATTTTATGTGAATTTTGTATACATTTTTTTATACGTATTTACTTAATTTTATATGTATTTTGTATATGTATTTTTATAGAAATCTACGTTATTTTATGTGTATTCGTATATATATTTTGAAACAAATTTACATTATTTTATATGTATTTTGCATATCTATTTCAATACAAATTTACCTTATTGTATGTGCATTTTATATATTTATTTTAATACAAATTGAAATATTTTATATGTATTTTTGTATCAATAATTTTATAAGAAAACGTAAATTTGTATAAAAAAATATGTACAAAACACAAATAGAATAATGTAAGATCGTATCAAAATAAATACACAGAATGTTAATAAAATAATGTAAATTTGTATGAAAATAAAGAAGCAAAATACCCATAAAATAACGCATTTTTTTTTATTTATAAAAATATATATACCAGAATACACATCAAAAAATTAAATTTGTATTAAAATAAATATACAAAAAACACATACAATAAGGTAAATTTGTATTGAAATAGATATGCAAAATACATATAAAACAATGTAAATTTGTTTCAAAATATATATACGAATACACATAAAATAACGTAGATTTCTATAAAAATATATTTACAAAATACACATAAAATGAAGCAATTACGTATAAAAAAATGTATACAAAATACACATAAAATAATGTAAATTCGTATCAAAATAAATAAACAAAATACCAATAAAAGAATGTGTATTTGTATAAATATAAATATACAAAATACACATAAAATAACGTAAATTTATATAAAACTATATACAAAAATACACAGAAGTAATTAAATTTGTATGAAAATATATACAAAATACACACAAAATAAGCTAAATTTAAATTGAAATATATATACAAAATACACATATATTGCATATCTATTCTCAAACAAATTTAAATTATTTTTGTGTATTTTTGTATATATTTATTTTTGTTATACATAGAATAATGTAAAATCGTATCAAAATAAGTACACAGAATATCAATAAAATAATTTAAATTTGTATGAAAATAAAGATGCAAAATACCCATTAGATAAAGCATTTTTTTTTTAAATACATATACAAAAATACATATAGAATGATTAAATTTGTATTAAAATTAATATACAAAATGCACACATACAAAAAGATAAATTTGTATTGAAAAAAAAAATGCAAAATACAAATAAAACAGTGTAAATTTGTTTCAAAATATATATACGAATACACATAAAATAACGTGTATATTGTATATCTATTTTCATACAAATACACATTCTTTTATTGATATTTTGTTTATTTATTTTGACGCGAATTTACATTATTTAATGTGTATTTTATATATATATTTTTATACGTGTTTACATCATTTGATGTGTATTTTGTATATATATTTCTATAGAAATCTACGTTGATTTATGAGTATTCGTATATAGATTTTGAAATAAATTTACACTGTTTTATGTGTATTTTGCATATATTTTCAATACAAATTTACCTTATTGTATATGAATTTTGTATATTAATTTTAATACAAATTTAATTATGCTATGTGTATTTTTGAATATGTATTTTTATAAAAATATGCTTTATTTTATGGGTATTTTGCATTTTTATTTTTATACAAATTTACATTATTTTATTTATATTCTGTTTATTTTTTTTTAAACAATTTTACATTATTCTATGTGTATTTTGTATATCTATTTTTATACATATTTACTTAATTTTATGTGTATTTTGTATATATATTTTTTTAGAAATCTACGTTATTTTATGTGTATTCGTATATATATTTTGAAACAAATTTACATTGTTTTATATGTATTTTTGCATATCTCTTTCAATACAAGTTTACCTTATTGTATGTGCATTTTGTATATTTATTTCAATACAAATTTAAATATTTTATGTGTATTTTGGTATATATATTTTTATAAGAAATGCGCTATTTGATGGGAATTTTGCATCTTTATTTTCATACAAATTTACATTATTTTATTAATATTTTGTGTATTTATTTTGTTACGATTTCACATTATTCTATTTGTTTTTTGTATATATTTTTTTTATACATATTTACATTATTTAATGTGTATCTTGCATATATATTTCATACAAATTTATTATCTATTATTTATTTTCATGCAAATACACATTCTTTTCATGATATTTTGTTTATTTATTTTGACACGAATTTACCTAGATATGTATTTTGTATATTATATATTTTTATACGTATTTACGTAATTTCATGTGTATTTTGTATATATATTTCTATAGAAATCTACGTTATTTTATGTGTATTCGTATATATATTTTGAAACAAATTAACTTTGTTTTATATGTATTTTTGAATATCTCTTTCAATACATATTTACCTTACTGTATATGCATTTTGTATATTTATTTCAATACAAATTTAAATATTTTATGTGTATTTTGGTATATATATTTTTATAAAAAATGCGCTATTTTATGGGAATTTTGCATCTTTCTTTTCATACAAATTTACATTATTTTATTGATATTCTGTGTATTTATATTGATAGGATTTTACATTATTCTATCTGTGTTTTGTATATATTATTTTATACACATTTACAAAAAAGTTATTTAATGTGTATGCATATATATTTTATACAAATTTACGTTATTTTAAGTGTATTTGTTTATATATTTTCATTCAAATTTACATTATTTTATGTGTATTTTGTATATGTATTTCAATACAAATTTACCTAATTTTATGTGTATTTTGTATATTTCTTTTCATACAAATTTTAAATATTTTGTGTATTTTTGTATATAGTTTTATACAAATTTAGGTTATTTATGTACGCATTTACATTATTTAATGTGTGTTTTGTATATATATTTTAATGCAAATTTACTTTATTTTATGTGCATTTTGTACATATTTTTTAATAAGGAAATTTGCGTTATTTTATGTGTATTTGCATATGTTTTCTCCTACAAATTTACATTATTTTATTGCTATTTTGTTTATTTATTTTGATACGAATGAAAATAGATATACAAAATATACATAAATAAACTAAATTTGTATTGAAATATATATTCAAAATACATAAAATAATGTAAATTTGTATCAAAATATTTTAACAAATATACATAAAATAACGTAAATTTTTTAAAATATATTCAAAAACACATTAAATAATGTAAATATGTATAAAAATATATATAAAACACAAATAGAATAATGTAAAATCGTATCAAAATAAATACACAGAATATTAATAAAATAATGTAAATTGTATGAAAATTAAGATGCAAAATACCCATTAAATAACTCATTTTTATAAAATATATATACCAAAATACACATAAAAAATTAATTTGTATTAAAATAAATATACAAAAGACACATACAATAAGGTAAATTTGTATTGAAATACATATGCAAAATACATATAAAATAATGTAAATTTGTTTCAAAATATATATACGAATACACATAAAATAACGTAGATTTCTATAAAAATATATATACAAAATACACATAAAATGAAGTAAATACGTATAAAAAAATGTATACAAAATTCACATAAAATAATGTAAATTCGTATAAATGTAAATAAACAATATACCAATAAAAGAATGTGTATTTGTATAAATATAAATATACAAAATACACATAAAATAACGTAAATGTATATAAAACTATATACAACAATACACAAAAGTAATTAAATTTGTATAAAAATATATACAAAATACACATAAAATAAGCTAAAATTGAATTGAAATATATATACAAAATACATGAAATAAAAATGAAATTTGTATCAAAATATTTATTCAAATTCACATATAATAATCTAAATTTGTATGAAAATATATAAACAAAATACACATTAAATAATGTAAATACGTATAAAAAATATGTACAAAATACACATATAATCATGTAATTCGTATCAAAATAAATAAACAAAATACCAATAAAATAATATAAATTTGTATGAGTAAACGTGTATGTTGCATATTTCTTCAATACAAATTTACCTTATTATATACGCATTTTGTATATTAATTTTAATATATGTGTATTTGAATATATATTTTGATACAAATTTACATTATTTTATGTATATTCTATATATATTTCAATTCAAATTTAGCTTATTTTATGTGTCTTTTGTATATCTATTTTCATACAAATTTAATTATTTTTGTTTATTTTTGTATATAGTTTTATAAAATTTTACGTTATTTTATGTGAATTTTGTATATTTATATTTATACAAGTAAACATTCTTTTATTGGCATTTAGTTTTTTGATACATTTTCTTATACGTATTTACTTCATTTTATGTGTATTTTGTATATATATTTTTATAGAAATTTACGTTATTTTATGTGTATTCGTATATATATTTTGAAACAAATTTACATTGTTTTATGTGTATTTTGCTTATCTATTTCAATACAAATTTACCTTATTGTATGTGCATTTTGTATATTTATTGTAATACAAATCTAAATATTTTATGTGTATTTTGGTATATATATTTTCATAAAAAATGCGTTGTTTTATGGGTATTTTGCATCTTTATTTTCATACAAATTTACATTATTTTATTAATATTCTGTGTATTTATTTTGATACTATTTTACATTATTCTATTTGTGTTTTGTATATATTTTTTTATGCATATTTACATTATTTAATGTGTATTTTCTATATGTATTTCATACAAATTTACGTTATTTTAAGTGTATTTGTTTATATATTTTAATTCAAATTTACATTATCTTATGTGTATTTTGTATATGTATTTCAATAGAAATTTACCTAATTTTATGTGTATTTTGTATATATATTTTATACAAATTTAAATTATTTTTTGTGTATTTTTTTAATAGAGTTTTATACAAATTTACAATATTTTATGTGTATTTTGTATATATATTTTCATACAAATACACATTCTTTTATTGATATTTGGTTTATTTATTTTGATGCGAATTAACATTATTTAATGTGTATTGTGTATATATATTTTTATACGTATTTACGTCATTTCATGTGTATTTTTTATATATATTTCTATAGAAATATACGTTAATTTATATGTATTCGTATATATATTTTGAAACAAATATACATTGTTTTATGTGCATTTTGTATATTTTTTCAATACAAATTTCCCTTATTGTACGTGCATTTTGTATATTAATTTTAATACAAATTTAATTATTCTATGTGTATTCTTGTATATGTATTTAAAAAAAAATGCTTTATTTTATGGGTATTTTGCATCTTTATTTTCATACAAAATTACATTATTTTATTGATATTCTGTGTATTTATTTTGATACGATTTTACATTATTCTATGTATATTTTGTATATCTATTTTATACAAATGTACGTTATTTTATGTGAATTTGTTTTCATTTCATACAAATTTACATTATTTTATGTGTATTTTGTACATGTATTTAAATACAAATTAAACTAATTATATGTGTATTTTGTATATCTATTTTCATACAAATTGAAATTTATTTTTTTGTTTTTTAGTATATACTTTTATTCAAATTTTCGTAATTTTATGTGTATTTTGTATATTTATTTTCCTACAAATATACGTTTTTTTATCGGAATTTTGTTTATTTATTTTGATACGAATTTTCATTTTTTAGGTGTATTTGATATATATATTTTTATACTTATTTACATAATTTTATATGTATTTTGAATATATATTTTCATAGAAATTTACTCTATATGTATATACAAAAAAACACAAAAATAATTTAAATTTGTATGAAAATAAATATACAAAATACACATAAAATTAGGTAAATCTGTATTGAAATACATATACAAAATAGACTTAAAATAATGTAAATTTGAATGAAATTATATAAACAAATACACTTAAAATGACGTTAATTTGTATAAAATATATATAAAAAATACACATATAAAAAAATATATACAAAACACAAATAGTATAATATAAAATCGTATCAAAATATATACACAGAATATTAATAAAATAATGTACATTTGTATGAAAACTAAGATGCAAAATACCTATAAAATAACGCATTTTTTATAAAATTATATATACCAAAATACACATAAAATATTTGAATTTGTATTAAAATAAATATACAAAATGCACATACAATAAGGTAAATTTGTATTGAAATAGATATGCAAAAAACATATAAAACAATGTAAATTTGTTTCAAAATATATATACGAATACACATAAAATAACGTAGATTTCTATAAATATATATATACAAAATACAAATAAAATTAAGTAAATACGAATCAAAAATGTATACAAAATACACATAAAAAAAGTAAATTCATATAAATATAAATAAACAAAATACCAATAAGAGAATGTGTATTTGTATAAATATAAATATACAAAATGCACATAAAATAATGTAAATTTGTATAAAACTATATACAAAAATACACAGAAGTAATTAAATTTGTATGAAAATAGATATACAAAATACACACAAAATAAGCTAAATTTGAATTGAAATATATATACAAAATACATAAAATAAAGTAAATTTGTTTCAAAATATTTTTAACAAATACACATATAATAACGTAAATTTGTAAAAAAATATATATAAACAAAATACACATTAAGTAATGTAAATACGTATAAAAAAATATTTACAAAATACACCAATAATCAAGTCATTCGTATCAAAATAAATAAACAAAAAACTAATTAAATAATGTAAATTTGTATGAGAAAACATATACAAAATACACATAAAATAACGTTTTAAGTTTCTATAAAAATATATGTACAAAAATGCACATAAAATTAGTTTGCATCAAAAAATATACAAACACACATTAGATAATGTAAATGGTATAAAAATGTATACAAAATACCTGAAATAATATAAATTCGTATCGAGTTTATTTAAGAAAATAACAATAAAATATTGTTATTTTGGATGAAAATATATATAAAACACACATAAAATAACCTAAATACAAATACAAATATACACATTAAATAATTTAAAATTGAATGAAATAAATATACAAAATAAACATAAAATAAGGTAAATTTGTAATAAAATATATGTAAGAATACACATAAAATAATATAAATTTGTATGAAAATATATATACAAATACACATAAAATAACATGAATTTGTATAAAATGTTTCAAAATATATACGAATACACACAATAAAATAACGTAAATTTTTATGAAAATGTATATATAAAATAATAAGAAATTTATTTAAATACGTATAAAAATATATAGTCATAATACACATAAAATAATGTTAATTCGTAAAATTAAATACACAAAATTCCATAAAAAGAATGTATATTTGTAGGAAAATATATATACAAAAACAAATAAAATAACTAAAATTTGTATAAAATATATACAAATATACACAAAATAATTTAATTTGTTTGAAAATAGATATGCAAAATACACATAAAGTTAGGAAAATTTGTATTGAAATACATATACAAAACTCACATAAAATAATGTAAATTTGAATGAAAATATATAAACAAATACATATAAAAATCACGTAAATTTGGATAAAATATATATATACAAAATATACATTAAATATTTTAAATATGTATAAAATATATTATATTATATATATTTTTATTGATATTTACGTTATTTATGTGAATTTTCTATATGTTTTCTCATAAATTTACATTATTTTATGGTATTTAGTCTATTTATTTTGATACGAATTACATGATTATTTATGTATTTTTATATTTTATACGTATTTACATTATTTAATGTGTATTTTGTTTATATATTTTATACAAATTACGTTATTATATGTATTTGTATAGGTATTTTGATACAAATTTACATTATTTTATGTATTTTATATATATATTTCAATTCAAATTTAGCTTATTTATGTGTATTTTGTATATATCTATTTATTCTAATACAAAATCAAATATTTTATGTTTTTTCATATTTATATTTTTATAAAAATGCGTTATTTTATGGGTATTTTGCATCTTAATTTTCATACATATTTACATTATTTTATTAATATTTTCTGTATTTATTTTGATACGATTTTACATTATTTTATTTGTGTTTTGTATATATTTTTTTATACATATTTACATTATTTAATGTTTTTTTTGTATATATATTTGATACAAATTTACGTTATTTTAAGTCTATATGTTTATATATTTTCATTCAAATTTACATTATTTTATTTGTATTTTGTATATGCATTTCAATACAAATTTAACTATTTTTATATGTTTTTGTATATTTATTTTTCATACAAGTTTAAATTATTTTGTGTGTATTTTTGTATATAGTTTTATACAAATTTAGGTTTTTTTATGTGTATTTTGTATATCTATTTTCATACAAATACACATTCTTTTCATGATATTTTGTTTATTTTTTTTTGACACGAATTAACATTTTTTAATGTGTATTTTGTATATATATTTTTATACGTATTTACATTATTTAAGTGTATTTTGTATATATATTTCTATAGAAATCTGCGTTATTTTATGTGTATTCGTATATATATTTTGAAACAAATTTACATTATTTTATGTGTATTTTGCATATTTTTTCAATACAAATTTACCTTATTGTATGTGCATTTTGTATATTAATTTTAATACAAATTTGATTAATCTATGTGAATTTTTGTTAATTTATTTTTTTAAAATTTGCTTTATTTTATAGGTATTTTGCATCTTTATTTTCATACAAATTTACATTATTTTATTGATATTCTGTGTATTTATTTTGATATGATTTTACATTATTCTATGTGTATTTTGTATATATATTTTATATAAAATGTATTTGTTTTCATTTCATACAAATCTACATTATTTTATGTGTTTTTGTACATGTATTTAAATACAAATTTAACTAGTTATATGTGTATTTTGTATTTCTATTTTGTATGTATATTTTCATAGCATTTTCTCTATTTTATGAGTATTCGTATATATATTTTGATACAAATTTACATTATTGATGTGTATTTTGCATATCTATTTCAATACAAATTTATTTTATTGTACGTGCATTTTGTATATTTATTTTAATACAAATTTAACTATTTTATATGTATTTTTGTATATATATTTTTATGCAAATATGCGTTATTATATGGATATTTTGCATCTTTATTTTCATACAAATTTACATTATTTTATTGATATTCTCTTTATTTATTTTGATACGATTTAACATTATTCTATGTGTATTTTGTATATTTTTTTACACATATTTACATTATTTAATGTTCATTTTGTATATATATTTTATCCAAATTTACATTATTTTATGTGTATTTGTTTATATATTTTCATACATATTTACACTATTTTATGTGTTTTTTGTATATATATTTTTCTATGTATTTAAATTATTTTATGTGTATTTTGTATATACATTTACATAAAAAATTACGTTATTTTATTGTGTCTATAAGAATATATTTTGATACAAATTTTATACAAATTCGTTATTTAATGTGTATTTGTATATATATATTCATATATATATATATATATATATATATATATATATATATATATATATATATATATATATATATATATATATATATATATATATATATATATATATATATATATATATATATATATATATATATATATATATATATATATATATATATATATATATATATATATATATGTATATTTATAATATATATTATATATATATATATATATATATATATATATATATATATATATATATATATACAAAATACATATGAAATTATGTAAATACGTATAAAATATATATACAAAATATATATCAAATAATGTAAATTCGTGTCAAAATAAATAAACAAAATATCATGAAAAGAATGTGTATTTGTATGAAAATAGATAGTAGATAATAAAGTTGTATAAAATATATATGCAAGATACACATTAAATAATGTAAATATGTATAAAAAAGTATATACAAAAAACAAATAGAATAATGTAACATCGTATCAAAATAAATACACCAAATATTAATAAAATAATGTAAATTTGTATGAAAATAAAGATGCAAAATTCCCATAAAATAGCGCATTTCTTATAAAAATATATATACCAAAATACACATAAAATATTTAAATTTGCATTGAAATAAATATACAAAATGCACATACAATAAGATAAATTTGTAGTGAAAGAGATATGCAAAAATACATATAAAACAATGTAAATTTGTTTCAAAATATATATACGAATACAAATAAAAAAACGTAGATTTCTAAAAAAATATATATACAAAATACACATAAAATTAAGTAAATACGTATAAAAAAATGTATACAAAATACACATAAAATAATGTAATTTCGAATTAAAATAAATGTAAATTTGAATGAAAATATAAAAACAAATACACTTAAAATAACGTAAATTTGTATAAAATATATATGCAAGATACACATTAAATAAGGTAAATGTGTATAAAAAAATATATACAAAAAACAAATAGAATAATGTAAAATCGTATCAAAATAAATACACAGAATATCAATAAAATAATGTAAATTTCTATGAAAATAAAGATGCAAAATTCCCAAAAATTTTCGCATTTTTTATAAAAATATATTTACCAAAATACACATAAAATATTTAAATTTGTATTGAAATAAATATACAAAATGCATATACAGTAAGGTAAATTTGTATTGAAAGAGATATTCAAAAATACATATAAAACAATGTAAATCTGTTTCTAAATATATATACGATTAAACATAAAATAAAGTAGACTTCTATAGAAATATATATACAAAATACATATGAAATTATGTAAATACGTATAAAAATATATATACAAAATACATATCAAATAATGTAAATTCGTGTCAAAATAAATAAACAAAATATCATGAAAAGAATGTGTATTTGTATGAAAATAGATAATAGATAATAAATTTGTATAAAATATATATGCAAGATACACATTAAATAATGTAAATATGTATAAAAAAGTATATACAAAAAACAAATAGAATAATGTAACATCGTATCAAAATAAATACACCGAATATTAATAAAATATTGTAAATTTGTATGAAAATAAAGATGCAAAATTCCCATAAAATAGCGCATTTCTTATAAAAGTATATATACCAAAATACACATAAAATATTTAAATTTTCATTGAAATAAATATACAAAATGCACATACAATAAGGTAAATTTGTATTGAAAGAGATATGCAAAAATACATATAAAACAATGTAAATTTGTTTCAAAATATATATACGAATATAAATAAAAAAACCTAGATTTCTATAGAAATATATATACAAAATACACATAAAATTAAGTAAATACGTATAAAAAAATGTATACAAAATACACATAAAATAATGTAAATTCGAATTAAAATAAATAAACAAAATACCAATAAAAGAATGTGTATTTGGATAAATATAAATATACAAAATGCACATAAAATAACGTAAATTTATATAAAACTATATACATAAAATAACGCAAATTTCTATAAAAATATATGAACAAAAAGAACATAAAATAAATTTGCAAAAAAATATATATACAAAACACACATTAGATAATGTAAATGAGTATAAAAATATGTATAGAAAATACCTATGAAATAATCTAAATTCATATCGAATTAAATTAAGAAAATACCGATAAAATAATGTAATTTTGGATGAAAATATATATACAAAATACACATAAAATAACCTAAATACAAATATACACATAAAATATTGTATTTTGTATATACATTTCAATTCAAATTTAGCTTATTTTATCTGTATTTTGTATATCTATTTTCATACGAATTTAATTACTTCTGTGTATTTTTGTATAGTTTTATACAAACTTACGTTATTTTATGTGTATTTTGTATATTTATATTTATACAAATACACATTCTTTTATTGGTATTTTGTTTATTTATTTTGATACGAATTTACATTATTTTATGTGTATTTTGTATACATTTTCTTATACGTATTTACTTCATTTTATGTGTATTTTGTATATATATTTTTATACAAATCTACGTTATTTTATGTGTATTCGTATATATATTTTGAAACAAATTTACATTGTTTTATATGTATTTTGCATATCTATTTCAATATAGATTTACCTTATTGTATGTGTATTTTGTATATTTATTTTAATACAAATTAATTTTTTCATATGTATTTTGGTATATATATTTTTATAAAAAATGCGTTATTTAATGGGTATTTTGCATCTTTATTTTCATACAAATTTACATTGTTTTATTATAAAATAATATAAATTTGTATGAAAATATATATAAAAATACAGATAAAATAACATGAATTTGTATAAAATTTGTTTCAAAATATATACGAATACACACAATAAAATAACGTAAATTTTTATGAAAATATATATATAAAATACACATAAAATAGTTTAAATACGTAGAAAAATATATATACAAAATACACATAAAATAATGTAAATTCGTTAAAAATTAAATACACAAAATTCCAATAAAAGAATGTATATTTGTAGGAAAATATATATACAAAAAACAAATAAAATAACTAAAATTTGTATAAAAATATATACAAAAATACACAAAAATAATTTAAATTTGTTTGAAAATAGATATGCAAAATACACATAAAGTTAGGCAAATTTGTATTGAAATACATATACAAAACTCACATAAAATAATGTAAATTTGAATGAAAATATATAAACAAATACATATAAAATCACGTAAATTTGGATAAAATATATATATACAAAATATACATTAAATATTTTAAATATGTATAAAAATATATTATATTATATATATTTTTATTGATATTTGCGTTATTTATGTGTATTTTGCATATGTTTTCTCATAAAAATTTACATTATTTAAATATATTGGTATTTTGTCTATTTATTTTGATACGAATTACATGATTATTTGTGTATTTTTTACATTTTTTATACGTATTTACATTATTTAATGTGTATTTTGTTTATATATTTTTATACAAATTTACGTTATTATATGTGTATTAATTGTATAGGTATTTTGATACAAATTTACATTATTTTATGTATTTTGTATATATATTTCAATTCAAATTTAGCTTATTTTATGTGTATTTTGTATATCTATTTATTTTAATACAAAATCAAATATTTTATGTTTTTTCGTATATATATTTTTATAAAAAATGCGTTATTTTATGGGTATTTTGCATCTTAATTTTCATACAAATTTACATTATTTTATTAATATTTTCTGTATTTATTTTGATACGATTTTACATTATTTTATTTGTGTTTTGTATATATTTTTTTTATACATATTTACATTATTTAATGTTTTTTTTGTATATATATATTTGATACAAATTTACGTTATTTTAAGTCTATATGTTTATATATTTTCATTCAAATTTACATTATTTTATGTGTATTTTGTATATGTATTTCAATACAAATTTACCTATTTTTATATGTTTTTTGTATATTTATTTTCATACAAGTTTAAATTATTTTTGTGTATTTTTGTATATAGTTTTATACAAATTTAAGTTATTTTATGTGTAATTTGTATATCTATTTTCATACAAATACACATTCTTTCCATGATATTTTGTTTATTTATTTTGACACGAATTAACATTATTTAATGTGTGTTTTTTATATATATTTTTATACGTATTTACATTATTTCAAGTGTATTTAGTATATATATTTCTATAGAAATCTGCGTTATTTTATGTGTATTCGTATATATATTTTGAGACAAATTTACATTGTTTTATGTGTATTTTGCATATTTTTTCAATACAAATTTACCTTATTGTATGTGCATTTTGTATATTAATTTTAATATAAATTTGATTAATCTATGTGTATTTTTGTATATGTATTTTTATAAAAATATGCTTTATTTTATGGGTATTTTGCATCTTTATTTTCATACAAATTTACATTATTTTATTGATATTCTGTGTATTTATTTTAATATGATTTTACATTATTCTATGTATTTTGTATATATATTTTATATAAAATGTATTTGTTTTCATTTCATACAAATCTACATTATTTTATGTGTTTTTTGTACATGTATTTAAATACAAATTTAAGTAGTTATATGTGTATTTTGTATATCTATTTTGTATGTATATTTTTATAGAAATTTACTCTATTTTATGAGTATTCGTATATATATTTTCATACAAATTTACATTATTGATGTGTATTTTGCATATCTGTTTCAATACCAATTTACTTTATTGTACGTGCATTTTGTATATTTATTTTAATACAAATTTAACTATTTTATATGTATATTTGTATATATATTTTTATGCAAATATGCGTTATTATATGGATATTTTGCATCTTTATTTTCATACAAATTTACATTATTTTATTGATATTCTCTTTATTTATTTTGATACGACTTAACATTATTCTATGTGTATTTTGTATATTTTTTTTTATACATATTTACATTATTTAATGTTCATTTTGTATATATATTTTATCCAAATTTACATTATTTTATGTGTATTTGTTTATATATTTTCATACAAATTTACATTATTTTATGTGTTTTTTGTATATATATTTTTCTACGTATTTAAATTATTTTATGTGTATTTTGTATATACATTTTCATAAAAAATTACGTTATTTTATTGTGTGTATAAGTATATATTTTGATACAAATTTTATACAAATTCATGTTATTTAATGTGTATTTGTATATATATTTTCATACAAATTTATATTATTTTATGTGTATTTTTTCATATATTTCATTACAAATTTACCTTATTTTATGTTTATTTTGTATATTTATTTCATTCAATTTTAAATTATTTTATGTGTATATTTGTATTTGTATTTAGGTTATTTTATGTGTATTTTGTATATATATTTTCATCCAAAATTACATTATTTTATTGATATTTTCTTAATTTAATTCGATACGAATTTAGATTATTTCATAGGTATTTTGTATACATATTTTTATACTCATTTACGTTATCTAACGTGTGTTTTGTATATATTTTTATGCAAATTTATTTTATGTTCATTTTTGTACATATATTTTTATAGAAATTTGCGTTATTTTATGTATATAGATTTATATAAACTTACGTTATTTTATGTGCATCTTGTATATTTATATTTATACAAATACACATTCTTTTATTAGTATATTGTTTATTTACATTTATACGAATTTACATTATTTTATGTGTATTTTGTATTCATTTTTTTATACGTATTTACTTAATATTATGTGTATTTTGTATATGTATTTTTATAGAAATCTGCGTTATTTTATGTGTATTCGTTTATATATTTTGAAACAAATTTACATTATTTTATATGTATTTTGCATATTTATTTCAATACAAATTTACCTTATTGTATGTGCATTTTGTATATTTATTTTAATACAAATTCAAATATTTTATGTGTATTTTGGTATCAATAATTTTATAAAAAATGAGTTATTTTATAGGTATTTTGCATCTTAATTTTCATACAAATTTACATTATTTTATTAATATTCTGTGTATATATTTTGATACGATTTTACATTATACTATTTGTGTTTTGTATATATTTTTTTATACATATTTACATTATTTAATGTGTTTTTTGAATATATATTTCATAAATTTACGTTATTATATGTATATTTGTTTATATATTTTCTTTCAAATTTACATTATTTTATATGTATTTTGTATATGTATTTCAATACAAATTAACCTAATTTTATGTGTATTTTGTATATTTCTTTTCATACAAATTTAAATTATTTTTGTGTATTTTTGTATATAGTTTTATACAAATTTAGGTTATTTTATGTACGCATTTACATTATTTAATGTGTGTTTTGTATATATATTTTTATCCAAAGTTACTTTATTTTACGTTCATTTTTGGACATATATTTTTATGGAAATTAGCGTTATTTTATATGTATTTGTATATGTTTTCTCATGCAAATTTACATTATTTTATTGATATTTTGTTTATTTAGTTTGATACGAATTACATGATTATATGTGTATTTTGTACATATTTTTTATACGTATTTACATTACTTAATGAGTATTTTGTTTATATATTTTTAAACAAGTTTACGTTATTATATGTATTTTTATAAATATTTTGATAAAAATTTACATTATTTTATGTATTTTGTATATACATTTTAATTCAAATTTAGCTTATTTTATCTGTATTTTGTATATCTATTTTCATACGAATTTAATAACTTCTGTGTATTTTTGTATATAGTTTTATACAAATTTACGTTATTTTATGTGTATTTTGTATATTTATATTTATACAAATACACATTCTTTTATTGGTATTTTGTTTATTTATTTTCATACGAATTTACATTATTTTATGTGTATTTTGTATACATTTTCTTATACGTATTTACTTCATTTTATGTGTATTTTGTATATATATTTTTATACAAATCTACGTTATTTTATGTGTATTCGTATATATATTTTGAAATAAATTTACATTGTTTTATATGTATTTTGCATATCTATTTCAATACAGATTTACCTTATTGTATGTGTATTTTGTATATTTATTTTAATACAAATTAATTTTTTTTGTGTATTTTGGTATATATATTTTTATAAAAAAATGCGTTATTTAATGGGTATTTTGCATCTTTATTTTCATACAAATTTACATTCTTTTATTAATATTCTGTGTATTTATTTTGATACGATTTGACATTATTCTATTTGTGTTTTGTATATATTTTTTTATACATATTTACATTATTTAATGTGTATTTGTATATTTTAAAACAAATTTACGTTATTTTATGCGCATCTGTTAAAATATTTTGATACAAATTTACATTATTTTATGTATTTTGTATATATATTTCAATACAAATTTAGTTTATTTTATGTATATTTTGTACATCTATTTTCATTCGTATCAAAATAAATAAACAAAATAGCAATAAAATAATGTAAATTTGTATGAGAAAACATATACAAATACACATAAAATAACGCAAATTTCTAAAAAAATATATGTACAAAAATGCACATAAAATAGAGTAAATTTGCATAAAAATATATTTATAAAACACACATTAAATAAAGTAAATGCGTACATAAAATAACCTAAATTTGTATAAAACTATATACAAAAATACACAAAAATATTTAAAATTTGTATGAAAAGAAATATACAAAATACACATAAAATTAGGTAAATTTGTATTGAAATACATATACAAAATACACATAGAATAATGTAAATTTTAATGAAAATATATAAACAAATACACTTAAAATAACGTAAATTTGTATAAAATATATATGCAAGATACACATTAAATAATGTAAATGTGTATAAAAAAATATATACAAAAAAGAAATAGAATAATGTAAAATCCTATCAATATAAATACACAGAATATCAATAAAATAATGTAAATTTGTATGAAAAGAAAGATGCAAAATTCCCATAAAATAGCGCATTTTTTATAAAAATATATATACCAAAATACACATAAAATACCTAAATTTGTATAGAAATAAATATACAAAATGCATGTACAGTAAGGTAAATATGAATTGAAAGAGATATTCAAAAATACATATAAAACAAAGTAAATTTGTTTCAAAATATATATACGAATACACATAAAATAACGTAGATTTCTATAGAAATATATATACAAAATACACATGATATTATGTAAATACGTATAAAAATATATATATAAAATACATATCTAGGTAAATTCGTGTCAAAATAAATAAACAAAATATCATGAAAAGAATGTGTATTTGTATGAAAATAAATAATAGATAATAAATTTGTATGAAATATATATGCAAGATACACATTAAATAATGTAAATATGTATAAAAAATATATATACAAAAAAGAAATAGAATAATGTGAAATCGTATCAAAATAAATACACAGAATATTAATAAAATAATGTAAATTTGTATGAAAATAAAGATGCAAAATTCCCATCAAATAGCGCATTTCTTATAAAAATATGTATAACAAAATACACATAAAATATTTAAATTTGTATTGAAGTAAATATACAAAGTGCACATACAATAAGGTAAACTTGTATTGAAAGAGATATGCAAAAATACATATAAAACAATGTAAATTTGTTTCAAAATATATATACGAATACACATAAAATAACGTAGATTTCTATAAAAATATATATACAAAATACACATAAATTAAGTAAATACGTATAAAAATAGATATACAAAATACAAATTGGCCTAACTTTATGTGTATTTTGCATATCTATTTTCAAACAAACTTAAATTATTTCTGTGTATTTTGTATATATTTTTATACAAATTTTAGTTATTTTATTTGTTTTTTGTATATATATTTTCCTACAAATATACTTTCTTTTATTGGAATTTCGTGTATATAATTTTTTACAAATTTACATTACTTCATGTGTATTTTGTATATATATTTTTCTACGTATTTAAATTATTTTATGTGTATTTTATATATACATTTTCATAAAAATTTACGTTATTTTATTGTGTGTATTCGTATATATTTTGAAACAAATTTTATACAAATTTATGTTATTTTATGTGTATTTGTATATATATTTTCATACAAATTTATATTATTTCATGTGTATTCTTACATATATTTTATTACAAATTTACCTTATTTTATGTTTATTTTGTATATTTATTTCATTCAATTTTAAATTATTTAATGTGTATTTTTGTATTTGTATTTGTATCGAAAATTTGTATAAAACTATATACAAAAATACACAGTACAAATACACATTCTTTTATTGGTATTTTGTTTATTTTTTTTGTTTCGAATTTATATTATTTTATGTGTATTTTGTTTACATTTTTTTATACGTATTTACCTAATTTTATGTGTATTTTGTATATATATTTTTATAGAAATCTACGTTATTTTATGTGTATTCGTATATATATTTTGAAACAAATTTACAATTTTTTATATGTATTTTTGCATATCTCTTTCAACAGAAGTTTACCTTATTGTATGTGCATTTTGTATATTTATTTCATTACAAATTTAAATATTTTATGTGTATTTTGGTATATATATTTTTATAAGAAATGCGCTATTTGATGGGAATTTTCCATCTTTATTTTCATACAAATTTACATTATTTTATTAATATTCGGTGTTTATTTTGATACGATTTTACATTATTCTATTTGTTTTTTGTATATATTTTTTTATACATATTTACATTATTTAATGTGTATCTTGCATATATATTACATACAAATTTATTATCTATTATTTATTTTCATACAAATACACATTCTTTTCATGATATTTTGTTTATTTATTTTTGTCACGAATTTACATTACTTAATATGTATTTTATATATATATTTTTATACGTATTTACATAATTTCATGTGTATTTTGTATATATATTTCTATAGAAATCTACGTTATTTTATGTGTATTCGTATATATATTTTGAAACAAATTTACACTGTTTTATTTGTATTTTGCGTTTTTTTTTCAATACAAATTTACCTTATTGTATGTGTGCATTTTGTATATTAATTTTAATACAAATTTAATTATTCTATGTGTATTTTTGTATCTGTATTTTTTTATGTTTTATGCTTTATCTTATGGGTATTTTGCATCTTTATTTTCATACAAATTTAAATTATTTTATTGATATTCTGTGTACCTATTTTGATACGATTTTACATTATTCTATGTATAACAAAAATAAATACAGAATACACAAAAATAGATATGCAAAATACATATAAACAATGTAAATTTATTTCAAAATATATATACGAATACACATGAAATAAGGTAGATTTCTATAAAAATATATATGCAAAATACACATAAAATTAAGTAAATACGTATAAAAAATGTATACAAAATACACATAAAATAATGTAAATTAGTATCAAAATAAATAAACAAAATACCAATAAAAGAATGTGTTTTGTATAAATATATATATGCAAAATACACATCAAATAATATAAATTTGTTTAAAACTATACAAAATACACATGAAATGATGTAAATACGTATAAAATTATATATACAAAATACACATTAAATAATGTAAATTCGCGTCAAAATAAATAAACAAAATATCAATAAAAGAATATGTATTTGTATGAAAATAGATATACAAAATACACATAAAATAACCTAAATTTGTGTCAAACTATATACAAAAATACACAAAAATATTTTAAATTTGTATGAAAATAAATATACAAAATACACATAAAATTAGGTAAATTTGTATGGAAATACATATACAAAATACACATAAAATAATGTAAATTTGAATGAAAATACATAAACAAATACACTTAAAACAACGTAAATTTGTATAAAAAAAGATATACAAAACACAAATAGAATAATGTAAAATCGTATCAAAATAAATACACAGAATATTAATAAAATAATGTAAATTTGTATGAAAATAAAGAGGCAAAATACCCATAAAATAACGCATTTTTTTTATTTATAAAAATATATATACCAAAATACTCATAAAAAAATTAGATTTGTATTAAAATAAATATAAAAAACACATACAATAAGGTAAATTTGTATTGAAATAGATACGCAAAATACATATAAAGCAATGTAAATTTGTTTCAAAATATGTATACGAATACACATAAAATAACGTAGATTTCTATAAATATATATATACAAAATACACATAAAATAAAGTAAATACGTATAAAAAAATGTATACAAAATACACATAAAATAATGTAAATTCGTATCAAAATAAATAAACAAAATACCAATAAAAGAATGTGTATTTGTATAAATATAAATATACAAAATACACATAAAATAACGTAAATTTATATAAAACTATATACATAAATACACAGAAGTAATTAAATTTGTATGAAAATATATACAAAATACACACAAAATAAGCTAAATTTGAATTGAAATATATATACAAAATACATGAAATAAAGTAAACTTGTATCAAAATATTTATACAAATACACATATAATAACGTAAATTTGTATGAAAATATATAAACAAAATACACATTAAATAATGTAAATACGTATAAAAAATGTGTACAAATTACACATATAATTGTGTAATTCGTATCAAAATAAATAAACAAAATACCAATAAAATAATATAAATTTGTATGAGTAAACGTGTATGTTGCATATTTTTTCAATACAAATTTACCTTATTATATACGTATTTTTATATTAATTTTAATACATATTTAATTATTCGATGTGTATTTTTGTATCTGTATTTTTATAAACATATGTTTTATTTTTTGGGTATTTTGCATCTTTATTTTTATACAAATATACATTATTTTATTGATATTCTGCTCATTCATTTTGATACGAATTGACATTATTCTATGTGTATTTTGTATATATTTTTCATACAAATTTACGTTATTTTATGTGTATTTGTTTATACATTTTGACACAAATTTACAATATTTTATGGGTATTTTGTATATATATTTCAAAAGAAATTTACCTAGTTTTATGTGTATTTTGAATATCTATTTTCATACAAACTCAAATTATTTTTATGTATTTTTGTATATATTTCAATACAAATTTTAGTTAGGTTATGTGTATTTTGTAAATCTATTTTCATTCAAATATATATTATTTTATTGGTATTTTGTTCATTTATATTGATACGAATTTACATTATTTTATATGTACTTTGTATATATATTTTTATACGCATTTACATTATTTAATATTTATTTTGAAAATATAATTTTATACAAATTCATGGTATTTTATGTGTATTTCTATATATATTTTCATATAAATTTACATTATTTTATGTGTATTTTGTTCATATATTTCATTACAAATTTACCTTATTTTATGTTTATTTTGTATGTGTATTTTGTATATTTATATTTATCCAAATATACATTCTTTTATTGGTATTTTGTTTATTTATTTTAATTCGAATTTACATTATTTTATGTGTATTTTGTATACATTTTTTTTATACTTATTTACTTAATTTTATGTGTAGTTTGTATATATATTTTTATAGAAATCTACGTTTTTTTATTTGTATTCGTATATATATTTTGAAACAAATTTACATTGTTTTATATGTATTTTTTCATATCTCTTTCAATACAAATTTACCTTATTGTATGTGCATTTTGTATATTTATTTCAATGCAAATTTAAATATTTTATGTGTTTTTTGGTATATATATTTTTATAAGATTACGAAAATTTGAATAAAAATATATACAAAAAAACAAAAAAATAAAATTCAATTTGTGTGAAAATAGATATACAAAATACACATATAATTAGCTAAATTTGTGTTTAAATACATGTACAAAATACACATAAAATAATGTAAATTTGTATGAAATGAAAACAAATTCACATAAAATTCGCGTCAAAATAAATAAACAAAATATCAATAAAAGAATGTGTATTTGTATGAAAATACATATACAAAATACACATAAAATAACCTAAATTTGTATCAAACTATATACAAAAATAAACAAAAATATTTTAAATTTGTATTAAAATAAATATACAAAATACACATAAAATTAGGTAAATTTGTATTGAAATACATACACATAATACCCATAAAATAATGTAAATTTGAATGAAAATACATAAACAAATACACTTAAAATAACGTAAATTTGTATAAAAAAATATGTACAAAACACAAATAGAATAATGTAAAATCGTATCAAAATAAATACACAGAATATTAATAAAATAATGTAAATTTGAATGAAAATAAAGAAGCAAAATACCCATAAAATAACGCATTTTTTTTATTTATAAAAATATATGTACCAAAATACACATCAAAAAATTAAATTTGTATTAAAATAAATATACAAAAAACACATACAATAAGGTAAATTTGTATTGAAATAGATATGCAAAATATATATAAAACAATGTAAATTTGTTTCAAAATATATATACGAATACACATAAAATAACGTAGATTTCTATAAAAATATATATACAAAATACACATAAAATGAAATAAATACGTATAAAAAAATGTATACAAAATACACGTAAAATAATGTAAATTCGTATCAAAATAAATAAACAAAATACCAATAAAAGAATGTGTATTTGTATAAATATAAATATACAAAATACACATAAAATAACGTAAATTTATATAAAACTATATTTAAAAATACACAGAAGTAATTAAATTTGTATGAAAATATATACAAAATACACACAAAATAAGCTAAATTTGAATTGAAATATATATACAAAATACATGAAATAAAGTAACTTTGTATCAAAATATTTATACAAATACACATATAATAACGTAAATTTGTATGAAAATATATAAACAAAATACACATTAAATAATGTAAATACGTATAAAAAAATATGTACAAAATACACATATAATCATGTAATTCGTATCAAAATAAATAAACAAAATACCAATAAAATAATATAAATTTGTATGAGTAAACGTGTATGTTGCATATTTTTTCAATACAAATTTACCTTATTATATACGCATTTTGTATATTAATTTTAATATATGTGTATTTGAATATATATTTTGATACAAATTTACATTATTTTATGTATTTTCTATATTTATTTCAATTCAAATTTAGCTTATTTTATGTGTCTTTTGTATATCTATTTTCATACAAATTTAATTATTTTGGTTTAGTTTTGTATATAGTTTTATACAATTTTACGTTATTTTATGTGTATTTTGTATATTTATATTTATACAAGTAAACATTCTTTTATTGGCATTTAGTTTATTTATTGCTAATTTACATTATTTTATGTATTTTGTATACATTTCTTATACGTATTTACTTCATTTATATGTATTTTGTATATATATTTTTATAGAAATCTACGTTATTTTATGTGTATTCGTATATATATTTTGAAACAAATTTACATTGTTTTATGTGTATTTTGCATATCTATTTCAATACAGATTTACCTTATTGTATATGCATTTTGTATATTTATTGTAGTACAAATTTAAATATTTTATGTGTATTTTGGTATATATTTTCATAAAAATGCGTTGTTTTATCTCTATTTTCTTACAAATTTACATTATTTTATTAATATTCTGTGTATTTATTTTGATACTATTTTACATTATTCTATTTGTGTTTATATTTTTTATACATATTGACATTATTTAAGATGTATTTTCTATATATATTTCATACAAATTTACGTTATTTTAAGTGTATTTGTTTATGTATTTTCATTCAAATTTACATTATTTTATGTGTATTTTGTATATGTATTTCAATAGAAATTTAAGTAGTTTTATGTGTATTTTGTATATATATTTTTATACAAATTTAAATTATTTTTGTGTATTTTTTTAAGAGTTTTATACAAATTTACAATATTTTATATGTATTTTGTATATCTATTTTCATACAAATACACGTTCTTTTATTGATATTTTGTTTATTTATTTTGATGCGAATTTACATTATTTAATGTGTATTGTGTATATATATTTTTATACGCATTTACGTCATTGCATGTATTTTGTATATATATTTCTATAGAAATATACGTTATTTTATGTGTATTCGTATATATATTTTGAAACAAATATACATTGTTTTATGTGCATTTTGTATATTTTTCAATACAAATTTCCCTTATTGTACGTGCATTTTGTATATTAATTTTAATACAAATTTAATTATTCTATGTGTATTCTTGTATATGTATTTTAAAAAAAATATGCTTTATTTTATGGGTATTTTGCATCTTTATTTTCATACAAAATTACATTATTTTATTGATATTCTGTGTATTTATTTTGATACGATTTTACATTATTCTATGTATATTTTGTATATCTATTTTATACAAATGTACGTTATTTTATGTCAATTTGTTTTCATTTCATACAAATTTACATTATTTTATGTGCATTTTGTACATATATTTAAATACAAATTTAACTAATTATATGTGTATTTTGTATATCTATTTTCATACAAATTGAAATTTATTTTTTTGTTTTTTTGTATATATTTTTATTCAAATCTTCGTAATTTTATGTGTATTTTGTATATTTATTTTCCTACAAATATACGTTCTTTTATCGGAATTTTGTTTATTTATTTTGATACAATTTTCTTTTTTTTAGGTGTATTTGATATATATATTTTATACTTATTTACATAATTTTATATGTATTTTGAATATATATTTTCATAGAAATTTACTCTATATATATATAAAAAAAAACACAAAAATAATTTAAATTTGTATGAAAATAAATATACAAAATACACATAAAATTAGGTAAATTTGTATTGAAATACATATACAAAATACACTCAAAATAATGTAAATTTGAATGAAATTGTATAAACAAATACACTTAAAATGACGTTAATTTGTATAAAATATATATAAAAAATACACATTAAATAATGAAAATATGTATAAAAAAATATATACAAAACACAAATAGTATAATATAAAATCGTATCAAAATATATACACAGAATATTAATAAAATAATGTACATTTGTATGAAAACTAAGATGCAAACTACATATAAAATAACACATTTTTAAAAAAATTATATATACCAAAATACACATAAAATATTTGAATTTGTATTAAAATAAATATACAAAATGCACATACAATAAGGTAAATTTGTATTGAAATAGATATGCAAAAAACATATAAAACAATGTAAATTTGTTTCAAAATATATATATACGAATACACATAAAATAACGTAGATTTCTATAAATATATATATATACAATTACAAATAAAATTAAGTAAATACGAATCAAAAATGTATACAAAATACACATAAAATAATGTAAATTCGTATAAATATAAATAAACAAAATACCAATAAGAGAATGTGTATTTGTATAAATAGAAATATACAAAATGCACATAAAATAACGTAAATTTGTATAAAACTATAAACAAAAATTCACAGAAGTAATTAAATTTGCATGAAAATAGATATACAAAATACACACAAAATAAGCTAAATTTGAATTGAAATATATATACAAAATACATAAAATAAAGTAAATTCGTTTCAAAATATTTTTAACAAATACACATATAATAACGTAAATTTGTAAAAAATATATATAAATAAAATACACATTAAGTAATGTAAATACGTATAAACTTTTTTTTACAAAATACACCAATAATCAAGTCATTCGTATCAAAATAAATAAACAAAAAACTAATTAAAGAATGTAAATTTGTATGAGAAAACATATACAAAATACACATAAAATAACATTTTAAGTTTCTATAAAAATATATGTTCAAAAATGCACATAAAATTAGTTTGCATAAAAAAATATATACAAAACACACATTAGATAATGTAAATGAGTATAAAAATATGTATACAAAATACCTATGAAATAATCTAAATTCGTATCGAGTTATATTAAGAAAATAACAATAAAATAATGTAATTTTGGATGAAAATATATATAAAACACACATAAAATAACCTAAATACAAATACAAATATACACATTAAATAATTTAAAATTGAATCAAATAAATATACAAAATAAACATAAAATAAGGTAAATTTGTAATAAAATATATGTAAGAATACACATAAAATAATATAAATTTGTATGAAAATATATATACAAATACACATAAAATAACATGAATTTGTATAAAATGTTTCAAAATATATACGAATACACACAATAAAATAACGTAAATTTTTATGAAAATGTATATATAAAATACACATAAAATAGTTTAAATACGTAGAAAAATATATATACAAAATACACATAAAATAATGTAAATTCGTAAAAAATTAAATACACAAAATTCCAATAAAAGAATGTATATTTGTAGGAAAATATATACACAAAAAAAAAAACTAAAATTTGTATAAAAATATATACAAAAATACACAAAAATAATTTAAGTTTTTTGAAAATAGATATGCAAAATACACATAAAGTTAGGCAAATTTGTATTGAAATACATATACAAAACTCACATAAAATAATGTAAATTTGTATGAAAATATATAAACAAATACATATAAAATCACGTAAATTTGGATAAAATATATATATACAAAATATACATTAAATATTTTAAATATGTATAAAAATATATTATATTATATACATTTTTATTGATATTTGCGTTATTTATGTGTATTTTGTATATGTTTTCTCATAGAAATTTACATTATTTTATTGGTATTTTGTCTATTTATTTTGATACGAATTACATGATTATTTGTGTATTTTTTACATTTTTTATACGTATTTACATTATTTAATGTGTATTTTGTTTATATATTTAATACAAATGTACGTTATTATATGTGGATTTGTATAGGTATTTTGATACAAATTTACATTATTTTATGTATTTTGTATATATATTTCAATTCAAATTAAGCTTATTTTATGTGTATTTTGTATATCTATTTATTTTAATACAAAATCAAATATTTTATGTTTTTTCATATATATATTTTTATAAAAAATGCGTTATTTTATGGATATTTTGCATCTTAATTTACATTATTTTATTAATATTTTCTGTATTTATTTTGATACGATTTTACATTATTTTATTTGTGTTTTGTATATATTTTTTTTATACATATTTACATTATTTAATGTGTTTTTTGTATATATATTTGATACAAATTTACGTTATTTTAAGTATATATGTTTATATATTTTCATTCAAATTTACATTATTTTATGTGTATTTTGTATATGTATTTCAATACAAATTTACCTATTTTTATATGTTTTTTGTATATTTATTTTCATACAAGTTTAAATTATTTTTGTGTATTTTTGTATATAGTTTTATACAAATTTAGGTTATTTTATGTGTATTTTGTATATCTATTTTCATACAAATACACATTCTTTTCATGATATTTTGTTTATTTATTTTGACACGAATTAACATTATTTCAAGTGTATTTTGTATATATATTTCTATAGAAATCTGCGTTATTTTATGTGTATTCGAATATATATTTTGAAACAAATTTACATTGTTTTATGTGAATTTTGCATATTTTTTCAATACAAATTTACCTTATTGTATGTGCATTTTGTATATTAATTTTAATACAAATTTGATTAATCTATGTGTATTTTTGTATATGTATTTTTAAAAAAATATGTAATTAGTTAAATTTGTATTTAAATACATGTACAAAATACACATAAAATAATGTAAATTTGTATGAAATGAAAACAAATTCACATAAAATAACGTACATTTGTATAAAATAGATATACAAAATAATTTTATGTGTATTTTGTATATTTATTTTCATACAAATTTAAATTATTTTTGTGTATTTTTGTATATAGTTTTATACAAACTTAGGTTATTTTATGAGTATTTTGTATATTTATTTTCATACAAATACACATTCTTTTATTGATATTTTGTTTATTTATTTAATGTGTTTTGTGTATATCTATTTTTATACGTATTTACATAATTTCATGTGTATTTTTTATATATATTTCTATAGAAATCTACTTTCTTTTATGTGTATTCTTATATAGATTTTGAAACAAATTTACACTTCTATGTATTTTGCATATTTTTTCAATACAAATTTACCTTATTGTATATGCATTTTGTATATTAATTTTAATACAAATTTAATTATTCTATGTGTATTTTTGTATATGTATTTTTATAAAAATATGCTTTATTTTATGGGTATTTTGCATCTTTATTTTCATACAAATTTACGTTATTTTATTGATATTCTGCTCATTCATTTTAATACGATTTGACATTATTCTATGTGTATTTTGTATATATTTTTCAAACAAATTTACGTTATTTTATGTGTATTTGTTTATATATTCTGGCAAATTTACAATATTTTATGGGTATTTTGTATATATATTTCAAAAGAAATTTACCTAGTTTTATGTGTATTTTGAATATCTATTTTCATACAAACTCAAATTATTTATAAGTATTTTTGTATATATTTCAACACAAATTTTAGTTATGTTTATTTTGTAAATCTATTTTCATTCAAATATATATTATTTTATTGGTATTTTGTTGATTCATATTGATACGAATTTACATTATTTTATATGTACTTTTATATACATTTTTATACGCATTCACATTATTTAATATTTATTTTGAATATATAATTTATACAAATTCATGGTATTTTATGTGTATTTGTATATATTTTCATATAAATTTACATTATTTTATGTGTATTTTGTACATATATTTCATTACAAATTTACCTTATTTTATGCTTATTTTGTATGTGTATTTTGTACATTTATATTTATACAAATACACATTCTTTTATTGGTATTTTGTTTATTTATTATATGTGTATTTTGTTTACATTTTTTTATACGTATTTACTTAATTTTATGTGTATTTTGTATATATATTTTATAGAAATCTACGTTATTTTATGTGTATTCGTATATATATTTTGAAACAAATTTACTTTGTTTTATATGTATTTTTGCATATCTCTTTCAATAGAAGTTTACCTTATTGTATGTGCATTTTGTATATTTATTTCCATACAAATTTAAATATTTTATGTGTATTTTGGTATATATATTTTATAAGAAATGCGCTATTTGATGGGAGTTTGCATCTTTATTTTCATACAAATTTACATTATTTTATTAATATTCGGTGTATTTATTTTGATACGATCTTACATTATTCTATTTGTTTTTTGTATATATTTTTTTATACATATTTACATTATTTAATGTATATCTTGCATATATATTTCATACAAATTTATAATCTATTTTCATACAAATACACAATCTTTTCATGATATTTTGTTTATTTATTTTGTCACGAATGTACATTACTTAATATGTAATTTATATATATTTTTATACGTATTTACATAATTTCATGTATTTTGTATATATATTTATATAGAAATCTACGTTATTTTATGTGTATTCGTATATATATTTTGAAACAAATTTACAATGTTTTATTTGTATTTTGCGTTTTTCAATACAAATTTACCTTATTGTATGTGCATTTTGTATATTAATTTTAATACAAATTTAATTATTCTATGTGTATTTTGTATATGTATTTTTAAAAAAAATATGCTTATCTTATGGGTATTTTGCATCTATATTTTCATACAAATTTAAATTATTTTATTGATATTCTGCGTACTTATTTTGATACGATTTTACATTATTCTATGTATAACAAAATAAATACAGAATACACAAAATAGATATGCAGAATAAATATAAACTATGTAAATTTGTTTCAAAATATATATACGAATACACATGACATGGGTATTTTGAATCTTAATTTCCATACAAATTTACATTATTTTATTAATATTTTCTGTATTTATTTTGATACGATTTTACATTATTTTATTTGTGTTTTGTATATTTTTTATACATATTTACATTATTTAATGTGTTTTTGTATATATATTTGATACAAATTTACGTTATTTTAAGTCTATATGTTTATATATTTTCATTCAAATTTACATTATTTTATGTGTATTTTGTATATGTATTTCAATACAAATTTACCTAATTTTATGTTTTTTGTATATTTATTTTCATACAAGTTTAAATTATTTTTGTTTATTTTTGTATATAGTTTTATACAAATTTAGGTTATTTTATGTGTATTTTGTATATCTATTTTCATACAAATACACATTCTTTTCATTAATTACACGAATTAACATTATTTAATGTATTTTGTATATATATTTTATACGTATTTACATTATTTCAAGTGTATTTTGTATATATATTTCTATAGAAATCTACGTTATTTAATTTGTATTAGTATATATATTTTGAAACAAATTTAAATTATTTTTTGTATTTTGATAATTTTTTCAATACAAATTTACATTATTGTATGTGCATTTTGTATATTAATTTTAATACAAATTTGATTAATCTATGTGTATTTTTGCGTATGTATTTTTATAAAAATATGCTTTATTTTATGGGTATTTTGCATCTTTATTTTCATACAAATTTACATTATTTTATTGATATTCTGTGTATTTATTTGGTATGATTTTACATTATTCTATGTGTATTTTGTATATATATTTTATATAAAATGTATTTGTTTTCATTTCATACAAATCTACTTTATTTTATGTGTTTTTTGTACATGTATTTAAATACAAATTTAACTAGTTATATGTGTATTTTGTATATCTATTTTGTATGTATATTTTCATAGAAATTTACTCTATTTTATGAGTATTCGTATATATATTTTGATACAAATTTACATTATTGATATGTATTCTGCATATCTATTTCAATACAAATTTTCTTTATTGTACGTGCATTTTGTATATTTATTTTGATACAAATTTAATTATTTTATATGTATTTTTTTATATATATTTTTATGCAAATATGCGTGATTATATGGATATTTTGCAGCTTTATTTTCATACAAATTTACATTATTTTATTGATATTCTCTTTATTTATTTTGATACGATTTAACATTATTCTATGTGTATTTTGTATATATTTTTTATACATATTTACATTATTTAAGGTTTATTTTGTATATATATTTTATCCAAATTTACATTATTTTAAGTGTATTTGTTTATATATTTTTATATAAATTTACATTATTTTATGTGTATTTTGTATATACATTTTCATAAAAAAATTACGTTATTTTATTGTGTGTATTCGTATATATTTTGATACAAATTTTATACAAATTCATGTTATTTAATGTGTATTTGTATATATATTTTCATACAAATTTATATTATTTTATGTGTATTTTTTTCATATATTTCATTACAAATTTACCTTATTTTATGTTTATTTTCTGTATTTATTTCATTCAATTTTAAATTATTTTATGTGTATATTTGTATTTGTATTTAGGTTATTTTATGTGTATTTTGTATATATATTTTCATCCAAAATTACATTATTATATTGGTATTTTCTTAATTTAATTCGATACGAATTTAGATTATTTCATAGGTATTTTGTATACATATTTTTATACTCATTTACATTATCTAATGTGTTTTGTATATATATTTTTATGCAAATTTATTTTATGTTCATTTTTGTACATATATTTTTATAGAAATTTGCGTTATTTTATGTATATAGTTTTATATAAATTTACGTTATTTTATGTGCATTTTGAATATTTAAATTTATACAAATACACATTCTTTTATTGCTATATTGTTTATTTATATTTATACGAATTTACATTATTTTATGTGTATTTTATATACATTTTTTTATACGTATTTACTTAATTTTATGTGTATTTTGTATATGTATTTTTATAGAAATCTACGTTATTTTATGTGTATTCGCATATATATTTTGAAACAAATTTACATTATTTTATATGTATTTTGCATATCTATTTCAATACAAATTTACCTTATTGTATGTGCATTTTGTATATTTATTTTGATACAAATTCAAATATTTTATGTGTATTTTGGTATCAATAATTTTATAAAAAATGCATTATTTTATAGGTATTTTGCATCTTTATTTTCATACAAATTTACATTATTTTATTAATATTCTGTGTATATATTTTGATACGATTTTACATTATTCTATTTGTGTTTTGTATATATTTTTTTTATACATATTTACATTATTTAATGTGTATTTTGTATATATATTTCATACAAATTTACGTTATTATATGTGTATTTGTTTATATATTTTCTTTCAAATTTACATTATTTTATGTGTATTTTGTATATGTATTTCAATAGAAATTAACCTAATTTTATGTGTATTTTGTATATTTCTTTTCATACAAATTTAAATTATTTTTGTGTATTTTTGTATATAGTTTTATACAAATTTAGGTTATTTTATGTGCGCATTTACATTATTTAATGTGTGTTTTGTATATATTTTTATTCAAAGTTAATTTATTTTACGTTCATTTTGGACATATATTTTTATAGAAATTAGCGTTATTTTGTATGTATTTGTATATGTTTTCTCATACAAATTTACATTATTTTATTGCTATTTTGTTTATTTAGTTTGATACGAATTACATGATTATATGTGTATTTGGTACATATTTTTTATACGTATTTACATTACTTAATGTGTATTTTGTTTATATATTTTTAAACAAATTTACGTTATTATATGTATTTTTATAAATATTTTGATACAAATTTACATTATTTTATGTATTTTGTATATACATTTCAATTCAAATTTAGCTTATTTTATCTGAATTTTGTATATCTATTTTCATACGAATTTAATTACTTCTGTGTATTTTTGTATATAGTTTTATACAAATCTACGTTATTTTATGTGTATTTTGTATATTTATATTTATACAAATACACATTCTTTTATTGGTATTTTGTTTATTTATTTTGATACGAATTTACATTATTTTATGTGTATTTTGTATACATTTTTTTATACGTATTTACTTCATTTTACGTGTATTTTGTATATATATTTTTATACAAATCTACGTTATTTTATGTGTATTCGTATATATATTTTGAAACAAATTTACATTGTTTTATATGTATTTTGCATATCTATTTCAATACAGATTTACCTTATTGTATGTGTATTTTGTATATTTATTTTAATACAAATAAAAAATTTTATGTGTATTTTTGTATATATATTTTTAAAAAAATGCGTTATTTTATGGGTATTTTGCTTCTTTATTTTCATACAAATTTACATTATTTTATTAATATTCTGTGTATTTATTTTGATACGATTTTACATTATTCTATTTGTGTTTTGTATATATTTTTTATACAAATTTACGTTATTTTAAGTGTATTTGTTAAAGTATTTTCATTCAAATTTACAGTATTTTATGTGTATTTTGTATATGTATTTCAATACAAATTTACCTAATTTTATGTGTATTTTGTATATTTATTTTCATACAAATTTAAATTATTTTGTGTATTTTTGTATATAGTTTTATAAAAATTTATGTTATCTTATGTGTATTTTGTATATTTATTTTCATACAAATACACATTCTTTTATTGATATTTTGTTTATTTATTTAGACGATAATTTACATTATTTAATGTATATTTTGTATATATATTTTTATACGTATTTACATCCTTTCATGTGTATTTTGTATATTTATAAAAAAATGCATTATTTTATGGGTATTTTGCATCTTTATTTTCATTCAAATTTACATTATTTTATTTACATTCTGTGTATTTATTTTAATACGATTTTACATTATTCTATTTGTGTTTTGTATATATATTTTTTATACATATTTACATTGTTTAATGAGTATTTTTTATATATATATTTTATACAAATTTATGTTAATTTAAGTGTATTTGTTTATATATTTTCATTCAAATTTACATTATTTTATGTGTATTTTGTATATGTATTTCTTTACAAATTTACCTAATTTTATGTGTATTTTGTATATTTATTTTCATACAAATTTAACTTATTTTTGTGTATTTTTATATATAGTTTTATACAAATTTACGTTATTTTATGTGTATTTTGTATATGTATTTCCATACAAATACACATTCTTTTATTGATATTTTAATTATTTATTTTGACACGAATTTACATTATTTAATGTGTATTTTGTATATATACTTTTATACGTATTTACAACATTTCATGTGTATTTTGTATATATATTTCTATAGAAATCTACGTTATTTTATGTGTATTCGTATATATATTTTGAAACAAATCTACATTATTTTATGTGTATTTTGTATATATATTTCATTATAAATTTGCCTTATTTTAAGTTTATTTTTATATCTATTTTCATTCAAATTCAAATCATTTTATGTGTATATATTTATTTGTATTTACGTTATTTTATGTGTATTTTCTATATATATTTTCATTCAAAATTACATTATTTTATCGGTATTTCGATACGAATTTAGATTATTTCATGTGTATTTTCTATACATATACATATAGAGTAAATTTCTATGAAAATATATATTCAAAATACATATAAAATTATGTAAATAAGTATAAAAATATATATATCAAATACACCTAAAATAATGAAAACTCGTATCAAAATAAATAAACAAAAATCCGATAAAAGAACGTATATTTGTAGGAAAATAAATATACAAAATTCACATAAAATTACGAAAATTTGAATAAAAATATATACTAAAATACACAAAATTAATTTCAATTTGTATGAAAATAGATATACAGAATACACATATAATTAGTTAAATTTGTATTTAAATACATGTACAAAATACACATAAAATAGTGTAAATTTGTATGAAATGAAAACAAATTCACATAAAATAACGTTCATTTGTATGAAATATATATACAAAATATACATAGAATAATGTAAAATCGTATCAAAATAAATACACAGAATATCAATAAAATAATGTAAATTTGTATGAAAATAAAGATGCAAAATAAAATCATTAAATAAAGCATTTTTTATGAAAATACATATACAAAAATACACATAGAATAATTAAATTTGTATTAAAATTAATATACAAAATGCGCGTACAATTAGGTAAATTTATATTGAAAAAATATGCAAAATGCACATAAAACAATGTATATTTGTTTCAAAATATATATACGAATACACATAAAATAACATATATTTCTATAGAAATATGTATACAAAATACACATGAAATGACGTAAATACGTATAAAAATATATATACACAATACACATTAAATAATGTGAATTCGCGTCAAAATAAATAAGCAAAATGTCAATAAAAAATGTGTATTTGTATGAAAATAGATATACAAAATACACATAAAATATTTTAAATTTATATAAAACTCTTTTTATAAAAATATATATACCAAAATAATAAAAATTTTAAATTTGTATTACAATAAATATACAAAATGCACATACAATAAGATAGATTTATATTGAAATAGATATGCTTAATACATATAAAACAATGTAAATTTGCTTCAAAATATATATACCAATACACATAAAATAACGTAGATTACTATAAAAATATATATACAAAATACACATTAAATGAAGTAAATACGTATAAGAAAATGTATACAGAGTACACATAAAATAATTAAATTTGTATTAAAATAAATATACAAAATACACATACAATAAGGTAAATCTATATTGAAATAGATATGCCAAATAAAAATAAAATAATGTAAATTTGTATCAAATCATATACGAATACACACAATAATAATAAATAATGTAAATACGTAGAAAAATATATATACAAAATACACATAAAATTATGTAAATTCTTATGAAAATAAATGAACAAAATTCCACTAAAAGAATGTATATTTATAGGAAAATATAAATACAAAATACAAATAAAATAGCTAAAATTTGTATAAAAATATATAAAAAATACATAAAAATAATTTAAATTTGTTTGAAAATAGATATGCAAAATACACATAAAATTAGGCAAATCTGTATTGAAATACATATACAAATTACACATAAAATATTGTAAATTTGTATGAAAATATATAAACAAATACACATAAAATAGCGTAAATTTATATAAAATATATATACAAAATATACATTAAATAATGCAAATGTGTATAAAATATATATACAAAATACACATAGAATAATGTAAAATCGTATCAAAATAAATAAACAGAATATCAATAAAATAATGTAAATTTGTATGAAAAAAGATGCAAAATACCCAAATAATAACGCATATTTTACAAAAATACACATAAGATAATTAAATTTGTATTAAACTAAAGATACAAAATACACATACAATATGGTAAATTTGTATTGAAATAGATATGCAAAATAAACATAAATAATGTAAATTTTTATCAAATATATATACGAATACCCATAAAAAAGAATAAATTTCTATGAAAATATATATTCAAAACACAAATAAAATGATATAAATAAGTATAAAAATATACATATCAAATACACCTAAAATAATGTAAATTCGTATAAAAATAAATAAACAAAATTACGATAAAAGATGCAAGATACACATTAAATAATGTAAATATGTATAAAAAAAATATATACAAAAAACAAATAGAATAATGTGAAATCGTATCAAAATAAATACATCGAATATTCCCATCAAATAGCGCAGTTCTTATAAAAATATATACTAAAATACACATAAAATATTAAAATTTGTATTGAAATAAATATACAAAATGCACATACAATAAGGTAAATTTGTATTGAAAGAGATATGCAAAAATACATATAAAACAATGTAAATTTGTTTCAAAATATATATACGAATACACATAAAATAACGTAGATTTCTATAGATATATATTTATATATACAAAATACACATAAAATTAAGTAAATACGTATAAAAATAGATATACAAAATACACATAGAATAATGTAAAATTGTTTCAAAAAAAAAAAAAACAGAATATAAATAAAATAATGTAAATTTGTATGAAAATTAAAATGCAAATACCCATAAAATAAAGCATATTTTTTTAAAAATACATATACAAAAATACACATAGCATAATTAAATTTGTATTAAAATTAATATACAAAATGCATATACAATAAGGTAAATTTGTATTGAAAAAATATGCTAAATACACATAAAACAGTGTAAATTTATTTCAAAATCTATATACGAATACTCATAAATCAACGTAGATTTCTATAGAAATATATATACAAAATACACATCAAATGATGTAAACACGTATAAAAAAATATATATATATATATATATATATATATATATATATATATATATATATATATATATATAATATATATATATATATATATATATATATATATATATATATATATATATATATATATATATATATATATATATTACTCTGTATATATTGTAATCTCGCGTCACAGTAAATAAACAAAATATCAATAAAAGAATGTGTATGTGTGTGAAAATATATATAGAATCTACATAAAATCACCTAAATTTGTATTAAACTATATACAAAAATACTCAAAAATAATTTTAATTTGTATGAAAGTAAATATTCAAAATACACATAAAATTAGGTAAATTTGTATTGAAATACATTTACAAAATACACATAAAATAATGTAAATTTGAATGAAAATATATAAACAAATACACTTAAAATAACGTAAATTTGTATAAAATATATATAAAAAATACACATTAAATAATGTAAATATGTATAAAAGAATATATACAAAACACAAATAGAATAATATAAAATCGTATCAAAATAAATACACAGAATATTAATAAAATAATGTAAATTTGTATGAAAATTAAGATGCAAAATACCCATAAAATAACGCATTTTTTAAAAAAATATTTATACCAAGACACACATAAAATATTTGAATTTGTATTAAAATAAATATACAAAATGCACATACAATAAGGAAAACTTGTATTGAAATAGATATGCTAAATACATATAAAACCATGTAATTTTTTTTAAAAATATATATACGAATACACATAAAATTACGTAGATTTCTATGAAAATATATATACAAAAAACACTTAAAATGAAGTAAATACATATAAAAATGGGTATACAAAATACACATAAAATAATGTAAACTCGTATCAAAATAAATAAACAAAATACTAATAAAAGAATGTGTATTGTATATATATAAATTTACAAAATACAAATAAAATAACGTAAATTTATATAAAACTCTATGCAAAAATACACAAAAGTAATTAAATTTGTGTGAAAATAGATATACAAAATACATGTGTATTTTGTATATTTATTTTCATACAAATTGAAATTATTTTTGTTTATTTTTTTATATATTTTCATACAAATTTTCGGTATTTAATGTGTATTTTGTATATTTATTTCTACAAATATACGTTCTTTTATCTGAATTTTGTTTATTGAATTTGAAACGAATTTACCTTATTTTGTATATCTATTTTCATACAAATTAAAATACTTCTGTGTATTTTTGTATAGTTTTATATAAATTTACGTTATTTTATGTGTATTTTGTATATTTATATTTATACAAATACACATTCTTTTATTGGTATTTTGTATATTTATTTTGATACGAATTTACATTATTTTATGTGTATTTTGTATACATTTTTTTATACGTATTTACTTTATTTTATGTGTATTTTGTTTATATATTTTTATAGAAATCTACGTTATTTTATGTGTATTCATATATATATTTTGAAACAAATTTACATTGTCTTATATGTATTTTGCATATCTATTTTAATACAAATTTACCTTATTGTATGTGTTTTTTGTATATTTATTTTAATACAAATTTAATTTTTTGATGTGTATTTTGGTATATATATTTTTATAAATAAAAAAAAGCGTTATTTTATGGGTATTTTTATTAATATTTTGATACAAATCTACATTATTTTATGTATTTTGTATATACATTTCAATTCAAATTTAGCTTATTTTATCTGTATTTTGTATATCTATTTTCATACGAATTTAATTACTACTGTGTATTTTTGTATATAGTTTTATACAAATTTACGTTATTTTATGTGTATTTTGTATATTTATATTTATACAAATACACATTCTTTTATTGGTATTTTGTTTATTTATTTTGATACGAATTTACATTATTTTATGTGTATTTTGTATACATTTTCTTATACGTATTTACTTCATTTTATGTGTATTTTGTATATATTTTTTTATACAAATCTACGTTATTTTATGTATATTCGTATATATATTTTGAAACAAATTTACATTGTTTTATATGTATTTTGCATATCTATTTCAATACAGATTTACCTTATTGTATGTGTATTTTGTATATTTATTTTAATACAAATTAATTTTTTCATGTGTATTTTGGTATATATATTTTTTAAAAAATGCGTTATTTAATGGGTATTTTGCATCTTTATTTTCATACAAATTTACATTGTTTTATTAATATTCTGTGTATTTATTTTGATACGATTTTACATTATTCTATTTGTGTTTTGTATATATTTTTTATACATATTTACATTATTTAATGTGTATTTTGTATATTTTAAAACAAATTTACGTTATTTTATGCGCATCTGTTAAAATATTTTGATAGAAATTTACATTATTTTATGTATATTTTGTATATCTATTTTCATTTGTATCAAAATAAATAAACAAAATAGCAATAAAATAATGTAAATTTGTATGAGAAAACATATACAAATACACATAAAATAACGCAAATTTCTAAAAAAATATATGTACAAAATTGCACATAATATAAAGTAAATTTGCAAATTTGTATTGAAATAGATATGCAAAATACATATAAAACAATGTAAATTTGTTTCAAAATATATATACGAATACACATAAAATAACGTAGATTTCTCTAAAAATATATACAAAATACACATAAAATGAAGTAAATACGTATAAAAAATGAATACAAAAATACATAAAATCGTATCAAAATAAATAAACAAAATACCAGTAAAAGAATGTGTATTTGTAAAATATAAATATACAAAATACACATAAAATATCGTAAATTTGTATAAAACTATATACAAAATACTCAGAAGTAATTAAATTTGTATGAAAATATATATACAAAATACAGCTAAAATAAGCTAAATTTGAATTGAAATGTACATACAAAATACATAAAATAATGTAAATCTGTATTAAAATATTTATACAAATACATATAATAACGTAGATTTGTTTAAAAATATATAAACAAAAAACACATTAAGTAATGTAAATACGTATAAAAAATATGTACAAAATACACATATAATCATGTAACTCGTATCAAAATAAATAAACAAAATAGCAATAAAATCATGTAAATTTGTATGAAAACATATACAAATAACGCAAATTTCTATAAAAATATATGTACAAAATGCACATAAAATAAAGTAAATTGCAAAAAATATATATACAAAACACACACTAAAGAAGGTAAATGCGTACATAAAATAACCTAAATTTGTATAAAACTATATACAAATATACACAAAAATAATTTAAATTCGTTTGAAAAGAAATATTCAAAATACACATAAAATTAGGTAAATTTGTATTGAAATACATATACAAAATACACATCAAATAATGTAAATTTGAATGAAAATATATAAACAAATACACTTAAAATAACGTAAATTTGTATAAAATATATATGCAAGATACACATTAAATAATGTAAATGTGTATAAAAAATATATACAAACAAATAGAATAATGTAAAATCGTATCAAAATAAATACACAGAATATCAATAAAATAATGTAAATTTGTATGAAAATAAAGATGCAAAATTCCCAAAAATTATCGCATTTTTTATAAAAATATATTTACCAAAATACACATAAAATATTTAAATTTGTGTTGAAATAAATATACAAAATGCATATACAGTAAAGTAAATTTGTATTGAAAGAGATATTCAAAAATACATATAAAACAATGTAAATCTGTTTCAAAATATATATACGAATAAACATAAAATAAAGTAGATTTCTATAGAAATATATATACAAAATACATATGAAATTATGTAAATACGTATAAAAATATATATACAAAATACATATCAAATAATGTAAATTCGTGTCAAAATAAATAAACAAAATATCATGAAAAGAATGTGTATTTGTATGAAAATAGATAATAGATAATAAATTTGTATAAAATATATATGCAAGATACACATTAAATAATGTAAATGTGTATAAAAAAATATATACAAAAAACAAATAGAATAATGTAAAATCGTATCAAAATAAATACACAGAATATCAATAAAATAATGTAAATTTGTATGAAAATAAAGATGAAAAATTCCCAAAAATTATCGCATTTTTTATAAAAATATATTTACCAAAATACACATAAAATATTTAAATTTGTGTTGAAATAAATATACAAAATGCATATACAGTAAGGTAAATTTGTATTGAAAGAGATATTCAAAAATACATATAAAACAATGTAAATCTGTTTCAAAATATATATACGAATAAACATAAAATAAAGTAGATTTCTATAGAAATATATATACAAAATACATATGAAATTATGTAAATACGTATAAAAATATATATACAAAATACATATCAAATAATGTAAATTCGTGTCAAAATAAATAAACAAAATATCATGAAAAGAATGTGTATTTGTATGAAAATAGATAATAGATAATAAATTTGTATAAAATATATATGCAAGATACACATTAAATAATGTAAATATGTATAAAAAAGTATATACAAAAAAAAATAGAATAATGTAACATCGTATCAAAATAAATACACCGAATATTAATAAAATAATGTAAATTTGTATGAAAATAAAGATGCAAAATTCCCTTAAAATAGCGCATTTCTTATAAAAATATATATACCAAAATACACATAAAATATTTAAATTTGCATTGAAATAAATATACAAAATGCACATACAATAAGGTAAATTTGCATTGAAAGAGATATGCAAAAATACATATAAAACAATGTAAATTTGTTTCAAAATATATATACGAATACAAATAAAAAAACGTAGATTTCTATAAAAATATATATACAAAATACACATAAAATTAAGTAAATACGTATAAAAAAATGTATACAAAATACACATAAAATAATGTAAATTCAAATGAAAATAAATAAACAAAATAACAATAAAAGAATGTGTATTTGGATAAATATAAATATACAAAATACACATACAAAATAAACATAAAATAAGGTAGATTTGTAATAAAATATATGTACAAAATACACATAAAATAATGTAAATTTATTTGAAAATATAAATACAAATACACATAAAATACCATGAATTTGTATAAAAATATATATTCAAAATAAATATTAAATAATGTAAAAGCGTAATAATATATATATACAAAGTACATATAAAATAATGTAAATTCGTATCAATATAAATCAACAAAACACCAATAAAATAATATATATTTGAAATAATAAATTTACAAAATACAAATAACATAACTAAAATTTGTATTAAAATATATACAAAAATACATAGAAATAATTTGAGTTTGTATGAAAATGGATATACAAAATACACATAAAACTAGGTAAATTTCTTTTGAAATGTATATACAAAATACCCATTAAATATTGTAAATTTGTGTCAAAATATATAAACAAATACACATAAAATAACGTAAATTTGTATGAAAAATATATACAAAATACACATAGAATAATGTCAATTCGTATCAAAATGAATGAGCAGAATATCAATAAAATAATGTAAATTTGTATGAAAATAAAGATGCAAAATACCCAAAAAATAAAGCATATGTTTATAGAAATACAGATACACAAATACACATCGAATAATTAAATTTGTATTAAAATTAATATACAAAATGCGTATATAATAAGGTAAATTTGTATACAAAATACACATACAAAATAAACATAAAATAAGGTAGATTTGTAATAAAATATATGTACAAAATACACATAAAATAATGTAAATTTATTTGAAAATATATATACAAATACACATAAAATACCATGAATTTGTATAAAAATATATATTCAAAATAAATATTAAATAATGTAAAAGCGTATAAAAATATATATACAAAGTACATATAAAATAATGTAAATTCGTATCAATATAAATCAACAAAACACCAATAAAATAATATATATTTGAATGAAAATAAATTTACAAAATACACATAACATAACTAAAATTTGTATTAAAATATATACAAAAATACATAGAAATAATTTGAGTTTGTATGAAAATAGATATACAAAATACACATAAAACTAGGTAAATTTCTTTTGAAATGTATATACAAAATACCCATAAAATATTGTAAATTTGTGTCAAAATATATAAACAAATACACATAAAATAACGTAAATTTGTATGAAAAATATATACAAAATACACATAGAATAATGTCAATTCGTATCAAAATGAATGAGCAGAATATCAATAAAATAATGTAAATTTGTATGAAAATAAAGATGCAAAATACCAAAAAAATAAAGCATATGTTTATAAAAATACAGATACAAAAATACACATCGAATAATTAAATTTGTATTAAAATTAATATACAAAATGCGTATATAATAAGGTAAATTTGTATTGAAAAAATATGCAACATACATGTTTACTCATACAAATTTATATTATTTATTGGTATTTTGTTTATTTATTTTTATACGAATTACATGATTATATGTGTATTTTGTACATATTTTTTTATACGTATTTACATTATTTAATGTGTATTTTTTTTATATATTTTCATACAAATTTACGTTATTACATGTGTATTTGTATAAATATTTTGATACAAATTTACTTTATTTCATGTATTTTGTATATCTATTTCAATACAAATTTACCTTATTGTATGTGTTTTTTGTATATTTATTTTAATACAAATTTAATTTTTTGATGTGTATTTTGGTATATATATTTTTGTAAAAAAAAATGCGTTATTTTATGGGTATTTTGCTTCTTTATTTTCATACAAATTTACATTATTTTATTAATATTCTGTGTATTTATTTTGATACGATTTTACATTATTCTATTTGTGTTTTGTACATATTTTTTTATACAAATTTACGTTATTTTAAGTGTATTTGATAATATATTTTCATTCAAATTTACATTATTTTAAGTGTATTTTGTGTATGCATTTCAATACAAATTTACCTAATTTTATGTGTATTTTGTATATTTATTTTCATACAAATTTAAAATATTTTTGTGTATTTTTGTATATAGTTTGTTACAAATTTAGGTTATTTTATGTGTATTTTGTATATCTATTTTCATACAAATACACATTCTTTTATTGATATTCTGTTTATTTATTTTGACGCGAATTTACATTATTTAATATATTTTTATACGTATTTACATAATTTCATGTGTATTTTGTATAGTTTTAAACAAATTTATATTATTTAAAGTGTATTTTGTATATATATTTATACAAATACATTCTTTTATTGGTATTTTGTTTATTTATTTTGATACTAATTTACATTATTTTATGTGTATTTTGAATACATTTCATACGTATTGACTTAATTTTATGTGTATTTTGTATATATATTTTTATAGAAATCTACCTTATTTCATGTGTATTCGTATATATATTTTGAAACAAATTTACATTGTTTATATGTATTTTGCATATCTATTTTTGTGTATTCTGTATTTATTTTTGTTATATATAGAATAATGTAAAATCGTATCAAAATAAGTACACAGAATATCAATAAAATAATTTAAATTTGTATGAAAATAAAGATGCAAAATACCCATAAGATAGAGCATATTTTTATTTAAAAATACATATACAAAAATACACATAGAATAATTAAATTTGTATTAAAATTAATATACAAAATGCACACATACAATAAGGATGACTTAAATACGTATAAAAATATATATACACAATACACATTAAATAATGTAAATTCGCATCAAAATAAATAAACAAAATATCAATAAAGGAATGTGTATTTGTATGAAAATAGATATACAAAATACACATAAAATATTGTAAATTTGTATAAAACTCTATTAAAAAAATACACAAAAATAATTTAAATTTGTATAAAAATATATATACAAAATACACATAAAACTAGTTAAATTTCTATTGAAATACATATACAAAATACACATAAAATAATGTAAATTTGAATGAAAATATATAAACAAATACACTTAAAATAACGTAAATTTGTATGAAATATATATAGAAAATACACATTAAATAATGTAAATATGTATAAAAAATATATACAAAACACAATTAGAATAATGTAAAATAGTATCAAAATTAATACACAGAATATTAATAAAATAATGTAAATTTGTATGAAAATAAAGATGCAAAATACCCATAAAACAACGCATTTTTTATGAAAATATATATATCAAATTACACATAAAATATTTAAATTTGTATTACATTAAATATACAAAATGCACATACAATAAGGTAAATTTGTATTGAAATAGATCTGCAAAATACACATAAAACAATGTAAATTTGTATCAAAATATATATACGAATACACATAAAATAACGTAGATTTCTATAAAAATATATATACAAAATACACATAAAATGAAGTAAATACGTATAAGAAAATGTATACAAAATACACATAAAATAATGTAAACTCGTATCAAAATAAATAAACTAAATGCCAATAAAAGAATGTTTACTTGTATAAATATAAATATACAAAATACACATAAAATAACGTAAAGTTGTATAAAACTATATACAAAAATAAACAAAAATAATTAAATTTGTATGAAAATAGATATACAAAAGACACATAAAATGAGCTAAATTTGAATTGAAATAAATATAGAAAATACATAAAATAATGTATATTTGTATCAAAATATATATTCAAATACACATATATTAAAATTATTATACAAAATGCGTATATAATAAGGTAAATTTGTATTAAAAAAGTATGCAACATACACGTTTACTCATACAAATTTATATTATTTTATTGGTATTTTGTTTATTTATTTTGATACGAATTACATGATTATATGTGTATTTTGTACATATTTTTTTTATACGTATTTACATTATTTAATGTCTATTTTGTTTATATATTTTCATACAAATTTACGTTATTATATGTGTATTTGTATAAATATTTTGATACAAATTTACTTTATTTCATGTTTTTTGTATATATATTTCAATTCAAATTTAGCTTATATCGTGTGTATTTTGTATATATTTTCATACAAATTTAATTACTTCTGTGTATTTTTGTATATAGTTTAATATAAATTTACGTTATTTTATGTGTATTTTGTATATTTATATTCATACAAATACACATTCTTTTATTGGTATTTTGTTTATTTATTTTGATACGAATTTACATTATTTTATGTGTATTTTGTATACATTTTTTATACGTATTTACTTCATTTTATGTGTATTTTGTATATATATATTTTTATAGAAATCTACGTTATTTTATGTGTATTCGTATATATATTTTGAAACAAATTTACATTGTTTTATATGTATTTTGCATATCTATTTCAATACAAATTTACCTTATTGTATGTGTTTTTTGTATATTTATTTTAATACAAATTTAATTTTTTGATGTGTATTTTGGTATATATATTTTTATAAATAAAAAAAATGCGTTATTTTATGGGTATTTTGCTTCTTTATTTTCATACAAATTTACATTATTTTATTAATATTCTGTGTATTTATTTTGATACGATTTTACATTATTCTATTTTTGTTTTGTACATATTTTTTTATACAAATTTACGTTTTTTTATAAAATTATTGATACCAAAATACACAAAATATTTCAATTTGTATTAAAATAAATATACAAAATGCACATACAATAAGGTAAATTTGTATTGAAATAGATATGCAAAATATATATAAAATAATGTAAATTTGTTTCAAAATATATATACGAATACACATAAAATAACGTAGATTTCTATAAAAATACATATACAAAATACACATAACATTAAGTAAATACGTATAAAAAAATGTATACAAAATACACATAAAATAATGTAAATTCGTATAAATGTAAATAAAAATATACCAATAAAAGAATGTGTATTTGTATAAATATAAATATACAAAATGCACATAAAATAACGTAAATTTATGTAAAACTATATACATAAAATAACGCAAATTTCTATAAAAATATATGTACAAAAATGAACATAAAATAAATTTGCATAAAAATATATATACAAACCACACATTAGATAATGTAAATGAGTATAAAAATATGTATAAAAAATACCTATCAAATATTCTAAATTCGTATCGAATTAAATTAAGAAAATACCAATAAAATAATGTAATTTTGGATGAAAATATATATACAAAATACACATAAAATAACCTAAATACAAATATACACATAAAATATTGTATTTTGTATATACATTTCAATTCAAATTTAGCTTATTTTATCTGTATTTTGTATATCTATTTTCATACGAATTTAATTACTTCTGTGTATTTTTGAATAGTTTTATACAAATTTACGTTATTTTATGTATATTTTGTATATTTATATTTATACAAATACAAATTCTTTTATTGGTATTTTGTTTATTTATTTTGATACGAATTTACATTATTTTATGTGTATTTTGTATACATTTTCTTATACGTATTTACTTCTTTTTATGTGTATTTTGTATATACATTTTTATACAAATCTACGTTATTTTATGTGTATTCGTATATATATTTTGAAACAAATTTACATTGTTTTATATGTATTTTGCATATCTATTTCAATACAGATTTATCTTATTGTATGTGTATTTTGTATATTTATTTTAATACAAATTAATTTTTTCATATGTATTTTGGTATATATATTTTTATAAAAAATGCGTTATTTAATGTGTATTTTGCATCTTTATTTTCATACAAATTTACATTGTTTTATTATAAAATAATATAAATTTGTATGAAAATATATATAAAAATACACATAAAATAACATGTATTTGTATAAAATTTGTTTCAAAATATATACGAATACACACAATAAAATAACGTAAATTTTTATGAAAATGTATATATAAAATACACATAAAATAGTTTAAATACGTAGAAAAATATATATACAAAATACACATAAAATAATGTAAATTCGTAAAAAATTAAATACACAAAATTCCAATAAAAGAATGTATATTTGTGGGAAAATATATATACAAAAAACAAATAAAATAACTAAAATTTGTATAAATATATATACAAAAATACACAAAAATAATTTAAATTTGTTTGAAAATAGATATGCAAAATACACATAAAGTTAGGCAAATTTGTATTGAAATACATATACAAAACTCACATAAAATAATGTAAATTTGTATGAAAATATATAAACAAATACATATAAAATCACGTAAATTTGGATAAAATATATATACAAAATATACATTAAATATTTTAAATATGTATAAAAATATATTATATTATATATATTTTTATTGATATTTGCGTTATTTATGTGTATTTTGTATATGTTTTCTCATAGAAATTTACATTATTTTTTTGGTATTTTGTCTATTTATTTTGATACGAATTACATGATTATTTATGTATTTTTTACAATTTTTTATACGTATTTACATTATTTAATGAGTATTTTGTTTATATATTCTTATACAAATTTACGTTATTATATGTGTATTTGTATAGGTATTTTGATACAAATTTACATTATTTTATGTATTTTGTATATATATTTCAACTCAAATTTAGCTTATTTTATGTGTATTTTGTATATCTATTTATTTTAATACAAATCAAATATTTTATGTTTTTTCGTATATATATTTAAAAAAAAAAAGCGTTATTTTATGGGTATTTTGCATCTTTATTTTCAAACAAATTTACATTATTTTATTAATATTTTCTGTATTTATTTTGATACGATTTTACATTATTTTATTTGTGTTTTGTATATATTTTTTTTATACATATTTACTTTATTTAATGTTTTTTTTTAATATATATTTGATACAAATTTACGTTATTTTAAGTCTATATGTTTATATATTTTCATTCAAATTTACATTATTTTATGTGTATTTTGTATATGTATTTCAATACAAATTTACCTATTTTTATATGTTTTTTGTATATTTATTTTCATACAAGTTTAAATTATTTTTGTGTATTTTTGTATATAGTTTTATACAAATTTAGGTTATTTTATGTGTATTTTGTATATCTATTTTCATACAAATACACATTCTTTCCATGATATTTTGTTTATTTATTTTGACACGAATTAACATTATTTAATGTGTATTTTTTATATATATTTTTATACGTATTTACATTATTTCAAGTGTATTTTATATATATATTTCTATAGAAATCTGCGTTATTTTATGTGTGTTCTTATATATATTTTGAGACAAATCTACATTGTTTTATGTGTATTTTGCATATTTTTTCAATACAAATTTACCTTATTGTATGTGCATTTTGTATATTAATTTTAATACAAATTTGATTAATCTATGTGTATTTTTGTATATGTATTTTTATAAAAATATGCTTTATTTTATGGGTATTTTGCATCATTATTTTCATACAAATTTACATTATTTTATTGATATTCTGTGTATTTATTTTAATATGATTTTACATTATTCTATGTGTATTTTGTATATATATTTTATATAAAATGTATTTGTTTTCATTTCATACAAATCTTCATTATTTTATGTGTTTTTTTGTACATGTATTTAAATACAAATTTAAGTAGTTATATGTGTATTTTGTATATCTATTTTGTATGTATATTTTTATAGAAATTTACTCTATTTTATGAGAATTCGTATATATATTTTGATACAAATTTACATTATTGATGTGTATTTTGCATATCTATTTCAATACCAATTTACTTTATTGTACGTGCTTTTTGTATATTTATTTTAATACAAATTTAACTATTTTATATGTATTTTTGAATATATATTTTTATGCAAATATGCGTTATTATATGGATATTTTGCATCTTTATTATCATACAAATTTACATTATTTTATTGATATTCTGTGTATTTATTTTGATACGATTTTATAGTATTCTGTGTGTATTTTGTATATATTTTTTTTATACATATTTAAATTATTTTATGTGTATTTTGTATATAAATTTTATAAAATATTCATTATTTTATGTGTATTTGTTTATATATTTTCATATAAATTTACAGTATTTTATGTCTATTTTGTATATATTTTTCTACGTATTTAAATTATTTGATGTGTATTTTCATAAAAAAATTACGTTATTTTATTGTGTGTATAAGTATATATTTTGATACAAATTTTATACAAATTCATGTTATTTAATGTGTATTTGTATATATATTTTCATGAAATAATCAAAATTCGTATCGAATTAAATTAAGAAATACCAATAAAATAATGTAATTTTGGATGAAAATATATATACAAAATACACATAAAATAATTTGAAATTGAATGAAATATATATACAAAATAAACATAAATAAATTTGTAATGAAATATATGAAAAATTCACATCAAATAATATAAATTTGAATGAAAATATATATACAAATACACATTAAATAACATGAATTTGTATAAAATTTGTATCAAAATATACTTATACACACAATAAAATAACGTAATTTTTTATGAAAATGTATATACAAAATACACATAAAATAATTTAAATACGTAGAAAAATATATATACAAAAACACATAAAATAATGTAAATTTGTATGAAAATATATAAACAAATACACATAAAATAATGTAAATTTGGATAAAATATATATACAAAATGAACATTAAATAATGTAAATATGTATAAAAAAAAATATACAAAATACACATAGAATAATGTTAAATCGTATTAAAATAAATAAAGAGAATATCAATAAAATAATGTAAATTTGTATGAAAATAAAGATGCAAAATATCCATATAATAACGCATATTTGCATAAAATATATATACAAAATACATATAAAATAGTTAAGTTTGTATTAAAATAGATATACAAAATGCACGTACAATAAAGTAAATTTGTATTGAAATAGATATGCAAAATACACATCAATAATGTAAATTTGTATCAAAATATATATACGAATACTCATAAAAAAGAGTAAATTTCTATGAAAATATACATACAAAATAGATATACAAAATACACATATAACTAGTTAAATTTGTATTTAAATACATGTACAAAAAACACATAAAATAATGTAGATTTGTATGAAATGAAAACAAATACATTTTATATAAAATATATATACAAAATACATATAGAATAATGTAAAATCATATCAAAATAAATACACAGAATATCAATAAAATAATGTAAATTTGTATGAAAATAAAGATGCAAAATACCCATAATATAAAGCATATTTTTAAAAAAATACATATACAAAAATACACATAGATTAATAAAATTTGTATTAAAATTAATATACAAAATGCACATACAATAAGGTAAATTTGTATTGAAAAAATATGCAAAATACACATAAAATAATGTAAATTTGTTTCAAAATATATATACGAATACACATAAAATAACTCAGATTTATATAGAAATATATATACAAAATACACTTGAAATAATGTAAATACGTATAAAAATATATATACAAAATACCCATTAAATAATGTTAATTCGTGTCAAAATAAATATACAAAATATCATGAAAAGAATGTATATGTATGAAAATAGATATACAAAATACACATAAAATAACATAAATTTGTTTAAAACTATATACAAAATACACAAAATAATTTAAACCTGTATGAAAATAAATATACAAAAAACATATAAAAATAGGTAAATTTGTATTGAAATACATATACAAAATACACATAAAATAATGTATATTTGAATGAAAATATATAAACATATAGACTTAAAATAACGTAAACTTGTATCAAATATATATACAAAAAAAAACATTAAATAAAGTAAATATGTATAAAAAAGATATATACAAAACACAAATAAAATAATGAAAAATCGTATCAAAATAAATACAGAAAATATTAATAAAATAATGTAAATATGTATGAAAATTAAGATGCAAAATACCCATAAAATAACGCATTTTTTATAAAAATATAAATACGAAAAAACATAAAATATTTGATTTTGTATTAAAATAAATATATATACAAAATACACATAAAATAAGCTAAGTTTGAATTGAAATATATATACAAAATACATAAAATAATGTAAATATGTATCAAAATACCTATACAAATACACATATAATAACGTAAATTTGTATAAAAATATATAACCAAAATACTCATTAAATAATGTAAATACGTATAAAAAAATGTAAAAAATACACAAATAATCATGTAATTCGTATCAAAATAAATAGACTAAATACCAATAAAATAATGTAAATTTCTATGAGAAAACATATACAAAATACACATAAATAACGCAAATATCAATAAAAATATATATAATATAATATATTTTTATACATATTTAAAATATTTAATGTATATTTTGTATATATATATATTTTATCCAAATTTACGTGATTTTATATGTATTTGTTTATATATTTTCATACAAATTTACATTATTTTATGTGAGTTTGTATATGTATTTCAATACAAATTTGCCTAACTTTATGTGTATTTTGCATATCTATTTTCAAACAAATTTAAATTATTTTGTGTATATTTGTATATATTTTATACAAATTTTAGTTATTTTATTTGTTTTATACATATATTTTCCTACAAATATACATTCTTTTATTGGAATTTTGTGTATTTAATTTTACAATTTACATTATTTTATGTGTATTTTGTATATATTTTTCTTCGTATTTAAACTATTTTATGTGTATTTTATATATACATTTTCATAAAAATTTACGTTATTTTATTGTGTGTATTCGTATATATTTTGAAACATTTTATTCAAATTCATGTTATTTTATGTGTATTTGTATATATTTTAATACAAATTTATATTATTTTATGTGTATTCTTACATATATTTTATTACAAATTTACCTTATTTATGTTTATTTTGTATATTTATTTCATTCAATTTTATATTATTTAATGTGTATATTTGTATTTGTATTTAGGTTATTTTATGTGTGTTTTCTATATATATTTTCATCCAAAATTACATTATTTTATTGTTATTTTCTTAATTTAACTCGATACGAATTTAGATTATTTCATAGGTATTTTGTATACATATTTTTATACTCATTTACATTATCTAATGTGTGTTTTGTATATATTTTTTTATGCAAACTAATTTTATGTGCATTTTTGTACATATATTTTTATAGAAACTTAAAACGTTATTTTATGTGTATTTTGTATATGTTTTCTCATACAGATTTACATTATTTAATTAGTTTTTTGTTTATTTATTTTGATACGAATGACTTGATTATTTGTGTATTTTTTAAATATTTTTTTTACGTATTTACATTACTTAATGTGTATTTTGTTTATATATTTTTTTTACAAATTTACGTTATTATATGTGTATTTCTTAAAAATATTTTGAAACGAATTTACTTTATTTTATGTATTTTGTTTATATTTTTCAATTCAAATTTAGCTTATTTTGTGTGTATTTTGTATATCTATTTTCATACAAATTTAATTACTTCTGTGTATTTTTGTATATAGTTTTATACAAATTTACGTTATTTTATGTGCATTTTGTATATTTATATTTATACAAATACACATTCTCTTATTGGTATTTTGTTTATTTATATTTATACGAATTTACATTATTTTATGTGTATTTTGAATACATTTTTTATTCGTATTTACTTAATTTTATTTGTATTTTGTATATATATATATTTAAAGAAATCTACGTTATTTTATGTGTATTCGTATATATATTTTGAAACAAATTTACATTGTTTTATATGTTTTTTGCATATCTATTTCAATACAAATTTACCTTATTGTATGTGCATTTTGTATATTTATTTTAATACAAATTCAAATATTTTATGTGTATTTTGGTATATATAATTTTATAAAAAATACGTTATTTTATAGGTATTTTGCATCTTAGTTTTCATAGAAATGTACATTATTTTATTAATATTCTGTGTTTATATTTTGATACGACTTTATATTATACTATTTGTGTTTTGTATATATTTTTTTAGACATATTTTCATTATTTAATGTGTATTTTTTATATATATTTTATACAAATTAACGTAATTTTAAGTGTATTTGTTTATATAATTTCATTCAAATTTACATTATTTTAAGTGTATTTTGTATATGTATTTCAATACAAATTTACCTAATTTTATGTGTATTTTGTATATTTATTTTCATACAAATTTAAAAAATTTTTGTGTTTTTTTGTATATACATATAGAGTAAATTTCTATGAAAATATATATTCAAAATACATATAAAGTTATGTAAATAAGTATAAAAATATATATATCAAATACACCTAAAAAAATGAAAATTCGTATCAAAATAAAAAAAAAAAATTCCGATAAAAGAACGTATATTTGTAGGAAAATAAATATACAAAATACACATAAAGTTACGAAAATTTGAATAAAAGTATATACAAAAAAACAAAAAAATAAATTTCAATTTGTATGAAAATAGATATACAAAATACACATATAATTAGTTAAATTTGTATTTAAATGCATGTACAAAATACACATAAAATAATGTAAATTTGTATGAAATGAAAACAAATTCACATAAAATAACGTTCATTTGTATAAAATAGATATACAAAATATACATAGAATAATGTAAAATCGTATCAAAATAAATACACAGAATATCAATAAAATAATGTAATTTTGTATGAAAATACATATACAAGAATACACATAGAATAATTAAATTTGTATTAAAATTAATATACAAAATGCACGTACAATAAGGGAAATTTGTATTGAAAAAATATAAAAAAATGCACATAAAACAATGTATATTTGTTTCAAAATATATATACGAATACACATAAAATAACGTATATTTCTATAGAAATATATATACAAAATACACATGAAATGACGTTAATACGTATAAAAATATATATACACAATACACATTAAATAATGTAAATTCGCATCAAAATAAATAAACAAAATAACAATAAAAGAATGTGTATATGTATGAAAATAGATATACAAAATACACATAAAATATTGTAAATTTGTATAAAACGGTATTAAAAAAATACACAAAAATAATTTAAATTTGTATAAAAATATATATACAAAATACACATAAAACTAGTTAAATTTCTATTGAAATACATATACAAAATACACATAAAATAATGTAAATTTGAAAGAGATATATATATAGAAAATACACATTAAATAATGTAAATATGTATAAAAAAATATATACAAAACACAAATAGAATAATGTAAAATAGTATCAAAATAAATACACAGAATATTAATAAAATAATGTAAATTTGTATGAAAATAAAGATGCAAAATACCCATAAAACAACGCATTTTTTATGAAAATATATATACCAAAATACACATAAAATATTTAAATTTGTATTACAATAAATATACAAAATGAACATACAATAAGGTAAATTTGTATTGAAATAGATATGCAAAATACACAAAAAAATAAGTAAATTTGTTTCAAAATATATATACGAATACACATAAAATAACGTAGATTTCTATAAAAATATATATATAAAATACACATGAAATGAAGTAAATACGTACAAGAAAATGTATACAAAATACACATCAAATAATGTAAATTCGTATCAAAATAAATAAACTAAATGCCAATAAAAGAATGTTTACTTGTATAAATATAAATATACAAAATACACATAAAATAACGTAAAATTGTATAAAACTATATACAAAAATAAAAAAAATAATTAAATTTGTATGAAAATAGATATACAAAAGACACATAAAATAAGCTAAATTTGAATTGAAATAAATATAGAAAATACATAAAATAATGTAAATTTGTATCAAAATATATATTCAAATACACATATATTAAAATTAATATACAAAATGCGTATATAATAAGGTAAATTTGAATTGAAAAATATGCAATACACGTTTACTCATACAAATTTATATTATTTTATTGGTATTTTGTTTATTTATTTGATACAAATTATATGATTATATGTGTATTTTGTACATATTTTTTATACGTATTTACATTATTTAATGTGCATTTTATATATTTTCATACAAATTCACGTTATTATATGTGTATTTGTGTAAATATTTTGATACAAATTTACTTTATTTCATGTATTTTGTATATATATTTCAATTCAAATTTAGCTTATTTTGTGTGTATTTTTATATATTTTCATACAAATTTAATTACTTCTGTGTATTTTGTATATAGTTTTATATAAATTTACGTTATTTTATGTATTTTGTATATTTATTTATACAAATACACATTCTTTTATTGCTATTTTGTTTATTTATTTTGATACGAATTTACATTATTTTATGTATTTTGTATACATTTTTTTATACGTATTTACATTTTATGTGTATTTTGTATATATTTTTATAAATCTACGTTATTTCATGTGTAGTCGTATATATATTTTGAAACAAATTTACATTGTTTTATATGTATTTCGCATATCTATTTCAATACAAATTTACCTTATTTTATGTGTTTTTTGTATATTTATTTTAATACAAATTTAATTTTTTGATGTAGATTTTGGTATATATATTTTTATAAATAAAAAAATGCATTATTTTATGGGTATTTTGTTTCTTTATTTTCATACAAATTTACATTATTTTATTAATATTCTGTGTATTTATTTTGATACGATTTTACATTATTCTATTTGTGTTTTGTACTTATTTTTTTATATAAATTAACGTAATTTTAAGTGTATTTGTTTATTTATTTACATACAAATTTACATTATTTTATGTGAATTTTGTATGTATTCCAATACAAATTTACCTAATTTTATGTGTATTTTGTATATTTATTTTCATACAAATTTAAAATATTTTTGTGTATTTTTGTATATAGTTTGATACAAATTTAGGTTATTTTATGTGTATTTTGTATATCTATTTTCATACAAATACACATTCTTTTATTGATATTTTGTTTATTTATTTTGACGCGAATTTTATGTGAATTTGTTTTCATTTTATACAAATTTACATTATTTAATGTGTATTTTGTACATGTATTTAAATACAAATTTAACTAATTATATGTGTATTTTATATATCTATTTTCATACAAATTGAAATTTATTTTTGTTTTTTGTATATATTTTATTCAAATTTTCGTAATCTTATAAAAATATCTATACCAAATACACATAAAATATTTAAATTTGCATTGAAATAAATATACAAAATGCACATACAATAAGGTAAATTTGTATTGAAAGATATGCAAAAATACATATAAAGCAATGTAAATTAGTTTCAAAATATATATACGAATACAAATAAAAAAACGTAGATTTCTATAAAAATATATATACAAAGTTCACATAAAATTAAGTAAATACGTATAAAAAAATGTATACAAAATACACATAAAATAATGTAAATTCGAATTAAAATAAATAAACAAAATACCAATAAAAGAATGTGTATTTGGATAAATATAAATATACAAAATACACATACAAAATAAACATAAAATAAAGTAGATTTGTAAAAAAATATATGTACAAAATACACATAAAATAATGTAAATTTATATAAAAATATATATACAAATACACATAAAATACCATGAATTTGTATAAAAATATATATTCAAAATAAATATTAAATAATGTAAAAGCGTATAAAAATATATATACAAAGTACATATAAAATAATGTAAATTCGTATCAATATAAATCAACAAAACACCAATAAAATAATATATATTTGAATGAAAATAAATTTACAAAATACACATAACATAACTAAAATTTGTATTAAAATATATTCAAAAATACATAGAAATAATTTGAGTTTGTATGAAACTAGATATACAAAATACACATAAAACTTGGTAAATTTCTTTTGAAATGTATATACAAAATACCCATAAAATATTGTAAATTTGTGTCAAAATATATAAACAAATACACATAAAATAACGTAAATTTGTATGAAAAATATATAGAAAATACACATAGAATAATGTCAATTCGTATCAAAATGAATGAGCAGAATATCAATAAAATAATGTAAATTTGTATGAAAATAAAGATGCAAAATACCCAAAAAATAAAGCATATGTTTATAAAAATACAGATACAAAAATACACGTCGAATAATTAAATTTGTATTAAAATTAATATACAAAATGCGTATATAATAAGGTAAATTTGTATTGAAAAAATGTGCAACATACACGTTTACTCATACAAATTTATATTATTTTATTGGTCTTTTGTTTATTTATTTTGATACGAATTACATGATTATATGTGTATTTTGTACATATTTTTAAACATAAAATAACGTAAATTTGTATGAAAAATATATACAAAATACACATAGAATAATGTCAATTCGTATCAAAATGAATGAGCAGAATATCAATAAAATAATGTAAATTTGTATGAAAATAAAGATGCAAAATACCCAAAAATAAAGCATATGTTTATAAAATACAGATACAAAATACACATCGAATAATTTAATTTGTATTAAAATTAATATACAAAATGCGTATATAATAAGGTAAATTTGTATTGAAAAAATATGCAACATACACGTTTACTCTTACAAATTTATATTATTTTATTGGTATTTTGTTTATTTATTTTGATACGAATTACATGATTATATGTGTATTTTGTACATATTTTTCTATACGTATTTACATTATTTAATGTGTATTTTGTTTATATATTTTCATACAAATTTACGTTATTATATGTGTATTTGTATAAATATTTTTATACAAATTTACTTTATTTCATGTATTTTGTATATATATTTCAATTCAAATTTAGCTTATTTCGTGTGTATTTTGTATATATTTTCATAAAAATTAATTACTTCTGTGTATTTTTGTATATAGTTTTATATAAATTTACGTTATTTTATGTGTATTTTGTATATTTATATTCATACAAATACACATTCTTTTATTGGTATTTTGTTTATTTATTTTGATACGAATTTACATTATTTTATGTGTATTTTGTATACTTTTTTTTATACGTATTTACTTCATTTTATGTGTATTTTGTATATATATTTTTATAGAAATCTACGTTATTTTATGTGTATTCGTATATATATTTTGAAACAAATTTACATTGTTTTATATGTATTTTGCATATCTATTTCAATACAAATTTACCTTATTGTATGTGTTTTTTGTATATTTATTTTAATACAAATTTAATTTTTTTATGTGTTTTTTGGTATATATATTTTTATAAATAAAAAAAATGCGTTATTTTATGGGTATTTTTATAAATATTTTGATACAAATCTACATTATTTTATGTATTTTGTATATACATTTCAATTCAAATTTAGCTAATTTTATCTGTATTTTGTATATCTATTTTCATACGAATTTAATTACTTCTGTGTATTTTTGTATATAGTTTTATACAAATTTACGTTATTTTATGTGTATTTTGTATATTTATATTTATACAAATACACATTCTTTTATTGGTATTTTGTTTATTTATTTTGATACGAATTTACATTATTTTATGTGTATTTTGTATACATTTTCTTATACGTATTTACTTAATTTTATGTGTATTTTGTATATATATTTTTATACAAAAATACGTTATTTTATTTGTATTCGTATATATATTTTGAAACAAATTTACATTGTTTTATATGTATTTTGCATATCTATTTCAATACAGATTTACCTTATTGTATGTGTATTTTGTATATTTATTTTAATACAAATTAATTTTTTCATGTGTATTTTGGTATATATATTTTTAATAAAAATGCGTTATTTAATGGGTATTTTGCATCTTTATTTTCATACAAATTTACATTGTTTTATTAATATTCTGTGTATTTATTTTGATACGATTTTACATTATTCTATTTGTGTTTTCTATATATTTTTTTTATACATATTTACATTATTTAATGTGTATTTTGTATATTTTAAAACAAATTTACGTTATTTTATGCGCATCTGTTAAAATATTTTGATACAAATTTACATTATTTTGTACAAAAAACAAATAGAATAATGTAAAATCGTATCAAAATAAATACAGAGAATAACAATAAAATAATGTAAATTTGTATGAAAATAAAGATACAAAATTCCCAAAAATTATCGCATTTTTTATAAAAATATATTTACCAAAATACACATAAAATATTTAAATTTGTATTGAAATAAATATACAAAATGCAAATACAGTAAGGTAAATTTGTATTGAAAGAGATATTCAAAAATACATATAAAACAATGTAAATTTGTTTCAAAATATATATACGAATACACATAAAATAAAGTAGATTTCTATAGAAATATATATACAAAATACATATGAAATTATGTAAATACGTATAAAAATATATATACAAAATACATATCAAATAATGTAATTTCGTGTCAAAATAAATAAACAAAATATCATGAAAAGAATGTGTATTTGTATGAAAATAGATAATAGATAATAAATTTGTATAAAATATATATGCAAGATACACATTAAATAATGTAAATATGTATAAAAAAGTATATACAAAAAACAAATAGAATAATGTAACATCGTATCAAAATAAATACACCGAATATTAATAAAATAATATAAATTTGTATGAAAATAAAGATGCAAAATTCCCATAAAATAGCGCTTTCTTATAAAAATATATATACCAAAATACACATAAAATATTTAAATTTGCATTGAAATAAATATACAAAATGCACATACAATAAGGTAAATTTGTATTGAAAGAGATATGCAAAAATACATATATAAAACAATGTAAATTTGTTTCAAAATATATATACGAATACAAATAAAAAACGTAGATTTCTATAAAATATATATACAAAATACACATAAAATTAAGTAAATACGTATAAAAATGTATACAAAATACAAATAAAATAATGTAATTTCGAATTAAAATAAATTTAAATTTGAATGAAAATATAAAAACAAATACACTTAAAATAACGTAATTTTGTATAAAATATATATGCAAGGTACACATTAAATAATGTAAATGTGTATAAAAACTATATACAAAAAACAAATAGAATAATGTAAAATCGTATCAAAATAAATACACAGAATATCAATAAAATAATGTAAATTTGTATGAAAATAAAGATGCAAAATTCCCAAAAATTATCGCATTTTTTATAAAAATATATATACCAAAATACACATAAAATATTTAAATTTGTATTGAAATAAATATACAAAATGCATATACAGTAAGGTAAATTTGTATTAAAAGAGATATTCAAAAATACATATAAAACAATATAAATTTGTTTCAAAATATATATACGAATACACATAAAATAAAGTAGATTTCTATAGAAATATATATACAAAATACATATGAAATTATGTAAATACGTATAAAAATATATATACAAAATACATATCAAATAATGTAAATTTTTGTATATGTATTTTTATAAAAATATGCTTTATTTTATGGGTATTTTGCATCTTTATTTTCATACAAATTTACGGTCTTTTATTGATATTCTGCTCATTCATTTTGATACGATTTGACATTATTCTATGTGTATTTTGTATATATTTTTCATACAAATTTACGTTATTTTATGTGTATTTGTTTATATATTTTGACACAAATTTACAATATTTTATGGGTATTTTGTATATATATTTCAAAAGAAATTTACCTAGTTTTATGTGTATTTTGAATATCTATTTTCATACAAATTCAAAATATTTTGATGTATTTTTTGTATATATTTCAATACAAATTTTAGTTAGGTTATGTGTATTTTGTAAATCTATTTTCATTCAAATATATATTATTTTATTGGTATTTTGTTCATTTATATTGATACGAATTTACATTATTTTATATGTACTTTGTATATATATTTTTATACGCATTTACATTATTTAATATTTATTTTGAATGTATAATTTTATACAAATTCATGGTATTTTATGTGTATTTGTATATATATTTTCATATAAATTTACATTATTTTATGTGTATTTTGTACATATATTTCATTACAAATTTACCTTATTTTATGTTTATTTTGTATGTGTATTTTGTACATTTATATTTATACACGTTTACTCATACAAATTTATATTATTTTATTGGTTTTTTGTTTATTTATTTTGATACGAATTACATGATTATATGTGTATTTTGTACACATTTTTTTATACGTATTTACATTATTTAATGTGTATTTTGTTTATATATTTTCATACAAATTTACGTTATTATATGTGTATTTGTATAAATATTTTGATACAAATTTACTTTATTTCATGTATTTTGTATATATATTTCAATTCAAATTTAGCTTATTTTGTGTGTATTTTGTATATATTTTCATACAGATTTAATTACTTCTGTGTATTTTTGTATATAGTTTTATATAAATTTACGTTATTTTATGTGTATTTTGTATATTTATATTTATACAAATACACATTCTTTTATTTGTATTTTGTTTATTTATTTTGATACCAATTTACATTATTCTATGTGTATTTTGCATACATTTTTTTATACGTATTTACTTCATTTTATGTGTATTTTGTATATATATTTTTATAGAAATCTACGTTATTTTATGTGTATTCGTATACATATTTTGAAACAAATTTACATTGCTTTATATGTATTTTGCATATCTATTTCAATACAAATTTACCTTATTGTACATATAAAACAATGTAAATTTGTTTCAAAATATATGTACGAATACAAATCAAATAACGTAGATTTCTATAAAAATATATATACAAAATACACATAAATTTAAGTAAATACGTATAAAAAAATGTAAACAAAATACACATAAAATAATGTAAATTCGAAACAAAATAAATAAACAAAATACCAATAAAAAAATGTGTATTTGTATAAATATAAATGTACAAAATACACATACAAAATAAACATAAAATAAGGTAAATTTGTAATGAAAATATATATAGAAATACACATAAAATACCATGAATTTGTATAAAATTATATATTCAAAATAAATATTAAATAATGTAAATGCGTATGAAAATATATATACAAAGTACATATAAAATAATGTAAATTCGTATCAATATAAATGAACAAAATACCAATAAAATAATATATATTTGAATGAAAATAGATATATTTTCATACAAATTTAATTACTTCTGTGTATTTTTGTATATAGTTTTATATAAATTTACGTTATTTTATGTGTAATTTGTATATTTATATTTATACAAATACACATTCTTTTATTTGTATTTTGTTTATTTATTTTGATACGAATTTACATTATTCTATGTGTATTTTGCATACATTTTTTTATACGTATTGACTTCATTTTATGTATATTTTGTATATATATTTTTTATAGAAATCTACGTTATTTTATGTGTATTCGTATACATATTTTGAAACAAATTTACATTGCTTTATATGTATTTTGCATATCTATTTCAATACAAATTTACCTTATTGTACATATAAAACAATGTAAATTTGTTTCAAAATATATGTACGAATACAAATCAAATAACGTAGATTTCTATAAAAATATATATACAAAATACACATAAATTTAAGTAAATACGTATAAAAAAATGTAAACAAAATACACATAAAATAATGTAAATTCGAAACAAAATAAATAAACAAAATACCAATAAAAAATGTGTATTTTTATAAATATAAATGTACAAAATACACATACAAAATACACATAAAATAATGTAAATTTATATGAAAAAATATATAGAAATACACATAAAATACCATGAATTTGTATAAAATTATATATTCAAAATAAATATTAAATAATGTAAATGCGTATAAAAATATATATACAAAGTACATATAAAATAATGTAAATTCGTATCAATATAAATGAACAAAATACCAATAAAATAATATATATTTGAATGAAAATAGATTTACAAAGTACACAAAACCTAACTAAAATTTGTATTGAAATATATACAAAAATACATAAAAATAATTTGAGTTTGTATGAAAATAGATATTCAAAATACACATAAAACTAGGTAAATTTCTTTTGAAATATATATACAAAATACCCATAAAATATTGTAAATTTGTGTCAAAACATATAAACAAATACACATAAAATAACGTAAATTTGTATGAAAATATATACAAAATACACAAAGAATAATGTCAATTCGTATCAAAATGAATGAGCAGAATATCAATAAAATAATGTATATTTGTATGAAAATAAAGATGCAAAATACCCAAAAAATAAAACATATGTTTACAAAAATACACATCGAATAATTAAATATGTATTAAAATTAATATACAAAATACGTATATAATAAGGTAAATTTGTATTGAAAAAATATGCAACATACACGTTTACTCATACAAATTTATATTATTTTATTGGTATTTTGTTTATTTATTTTGATACGAATTACATGATTATATGTGTAATTTGTACACATTTTTTTATACGTATTTACCTTATTTAATGTGTATTTTGTTTATATACTTTCATACAAATTTACGTTATTATAAGTGTATTTGTATAAATATTTTGATATAAATTTACTTTATTTCATGTATTTTGTATATATATTTCAATTCAAATTTAGCTTATTTTATGTGTATTTTGTATATATTTTCATACAAATTTAATTACTTCTGTGTATTTATGTATATAGTTTTATATGAATTTACGTTATTTTATGTGTATTTTGTATATTTATATTTATACAAATACACATTCTTTTATTGGTATTTTGTTTATTTATTTTGATACGAATTTACATTATTTTATGTGTATTTTGTATACTTTTTATTATACGTATTTACTTCATTTTATGTGTATTTTGTATATATATATTTATAGAAATCTACGTTATTTTATGTGTATTCGTATACATATTTTGAAACAAATTTACATTGCTTTATATGCATTTTGCGTATCTATTTCAATACAAATTTACCTTATTGTATGTGTTTTTTATATATTTATTTCAATACAAATCTAATTTTTTTATGTGTATTTTGGTATATATATTTTTATAAATAAAAAAAATGCGTTATTTTATGGCTATTTTGCCTCTTTATTTTCATACAAATTTACATTATTTTATTAATATTCTGTGTTTTTATTTTGATACGATTTTACACTATTCTATTTGTGTTTTGTATATATTTTTTTATACAAATTTACGTTATTTTAAGTGTATTTGTTTATGTATTTTCATTCATATTTACATTATTTTATGTGTATTTTGTATATGTATTTCCATACAAATTTACCTAATTTTATGTGTATTTTGTATATTTATTTTCATACAAATTTAAAATATTTTTGTGTATTTTTGTATATAGTTTGATACAAATTTAGGTTATTTTATGTGTATTTTGTATATCTATTTTCATACAAATACACATTCTTTTATTGATATTTTGTTTATTTATTTTGACGCGAATTTACATTATTTAATGTGTATTTTGTATATATATTTTTATACGTATTTAAATCATTTCATGTGTATTTTGTATAGTTTGAAACAAATTTATATTATTTAATGTGTATTTTGTATATATATATTTATACAAATACACATTCTTTTATTGGTATTTTGTTTATTTATTTTGATACTAATTTACATTATTTTATGTGTATTTTGTATACATTTTTTATACGTATTTACTTAATTTTATGTGTATTCTGCATATATTTTTATAGAAATCTACCTTATTTCATGTGTATTCATATATATATTTTGAAACAAATTTACATTGTTTATATGTATTTTGCATATCTATTTTTGTGTATTCTGTATTTATTTTTGTTATACATAGAATAATGTAAAATCGTATCAAAATAGGTACACAGAACATCAATAAAATAATTTAAATTTGTATTAAAATAAAGATGCAAAATACCCATAAGATAAAGCATGGTTTTTTTTTTAAATACATATACAAAAATACACATAGAATAATTAAATTTGTATTAAAATTAATATACAAAATGCACACATACAATAAGGTAAATTTGTATTGAAAAAAAACGCAAAATACAAATAAAACAGTGTAAATTTGTTTCAAAATATATATACGAATACACATAAAATAACGTAGATTTATATAGAAATATATATACAAAATACACATGAAATTATGTAAATACGTATAAAAATATATATATATATATATATATATATATATATATATATATATATATATATATATATATATATATATATATATATATATATATATATATATAAAATACATATTAAGTAATGTAAATTCGTGACAAAATAAATAAACAAAATATCATGAAAAGAATGTGTATTTGTATGAAAATAAATAATAGATAATGAATTTGTATGTAATATATATGCAAGATACACATTAAATAATGTAAATATGTATAAAAAAAATATATACAAAAAACAAATAGAATAATGTAAAATCGTATCAAAATAAATACTCCGAATATTAATAAAATAATGTAAATGTGTATGAAAATAAAGATGGAAAATTCCCATCAAATAGCGGATTTCTTATAAAAATATATATACCAAAATACACATAAAATATTTAAATTTGTAATGAAATAAATATACAAAATGCACATACAATAAGGTAAACTTCTGTTGAAAGATATATGCAAAAATACATATATAAAATAGTAAATTTGTTTTAAAATATATATACGAATACACATAAAATAACGTAGATTTCTATAAAAATATATATACAAAATACACATAAAATTAGGTAAATACGTTTAAAAAAATGTAAACAAAATACACATAAAATAATATAAATTCGAAACAAAATAAATAAACAAAATACCAATAAAAGAATGTGTATTTGTTCTGTGTATTTTTGTATATAGTTTTATACAAATTTACGATACAAATACAAATACAAAAATACACATTAAATAATTTAAAATTGAATGAAATAAATATACAAAATAAACATAAAATAAGGTAAATTTGTAATAAAATATATGTAAGAATACACATGAAATAATATAAATTTGTATGAAAATATATATACAAATACACATAAAATAACATAAATTTGTATAAAATTTGTTTCAAAATATATACGAATACACACAATAAAATAACGTAAATTTTTATGAAAATGTATAAATAAAATACACATAAAATAATTTAAATACGTAGAAAAATATATATACAAAATACACATAAAATAATGTAAATTTGTAAAAAATTAAATACACGAAATTCCAATAAAAGAATGTATATTTGTAGGAAAATATATATACAAAAAACAAATAAAATAACTAAAATTTGTATAAAAATATATAAAAAATCCACAAAAATAATTTAAGTTTGTTTGAAAATAGATATGCAAAATACACATAAAGTTAGGCCAATTTGTATTTTGTATATCTATTTGTATACGTATTTACTTAATTTATGTGTATTTTGTATATATATTTTTATAGAAATCTACGTTATTTTATGTGTATTCGTATATATATTTTGAAACAAATTTACATTGTTTTATATGTATTTTTGCATATCTCTTTCAATACAAGTTTACCTTATTGTATGTGCACTTTGTATATTTACTTCAATACAAATTTAAATATTTTATGTGTATTTTTTTATATATATTTTTATAAGAAATGCGCTATTTGATGGGAATTTTGCATCTTTATTTTCATACAAATTTACATTATTTTATTAATATTCGGTGTATTTATTTTGATACGATTTCACATTATTCTATTTGTTTTTTTTTATATATTTTTTTATACATATTTACATTATTTAATGTGTATCTTGCATATATATTTCATACAAATTTATTATCTATTATTTATTTTCATACAAATACACATTCTTTTCATGATAATTTGTTTATTTATTTTGACACGAATTTACCTAGATATGTATTTTGTATATATATTTTTATACGTATTTACATAATTTCATGTGTATTTTGTATATATATTTCTATAGAAATCTACGTTATTTTATGTGTATTCGTATATATATTTTGAAACAAATTTACTTTGTTTTATATGTATTTTTGAATATCTCTTTCAATACATATTTACCTTACTGTATATGCATTTTGTATATTTATTTCAATACAAATTTAAATATTTTATGTGTATTTTGATATATTTTTATAAAAATGCGCTATTTTATGTGAATTTTGCATCTTTCTTTTCATACAAATTTACATTATTTTATTGATATTCTGTGTATTTATATTGATAGGATTTTACATTATTCTATGTGTATTTTGTATATGTATTTCAATACAAATTTACCTAATTTTATGTATATTTTGTATATTTCTTTTCATACAAATTTTAAATATTTTTGTGTATTTTTGTATATAGTTTTATACAAATTTAGGTTATTTTATGTACGCATTTACTTTATTTAATGTGTGTTTTGTATATATATTATTATACAAATTTACTTTATTTTTGTTGCATTTTTGTACATATATTTTTTTAGAAATTTGCGTTCATTTATGTGTATTTGTATATGTTTTCTCATACAAATTTACATTATTTTATTGCTATTTTGTTTATTTATTTTGATACGAATGAAAATAGATATACAAAATATACATAAAATAAACTAAATTTGTATTGAAATATATATACAAAATACATAAAATAATGTAAATTTGTATCAAAATATTTTAACAGATGCGCATAAAATAACGTAAATTTGTTTTAAAATATCCAAATACACATTAAATAATGTAAATATGTACAAAAAAATATATACAAAACACAAATAGAATAATGTAAAATCGTATCAAAATAAATACACAGAATATTAATAAAACAATGTAAATTTGTATGAAAATAAAGATGCAAAATACCAATTAAATAACGCATTTTTTTATAAAAATATATATACCAAAATACACATGAAAAATTAATTTGTATTAAAATAAATATACAAAATACACATACAATAAGGTAAATCTGTATTGAAATAGATATGCAAAATACATATAAAACAATGTAGATTTGTTTCAAAATATATATACGAATAATCATAAAATAACGTAGATTTATATAAAAATATATATATACAAAAAACACATAAAATGAAGTAAATACGTATAAGAAAATGTATACAAAATACACATAAAATAATGTAAATTCGTATCAAAATAAATAAACAAAATACCAATAAAAGAATGTGTATTTGAATAAATATAAATATACAAAATACACATAAAATAACGTAAATTTGTATAAAACTATACAAAAATACACAGAAGTAATTAAATTCGTACGAAAATAGATATACAAAATACAGATAAAATAAGTTAAATTTGAATTGAAATGTATATACAAAATACAATATTTTATGTGTATATTTGTATTTGTATTTAGGTTATTTTATGTGTATTTTGTATATATATTTTCATCCAAAATTACATTATTTTATTGGTATTTTCTTAATTTAATTCGACACGAATTTAAATTATTTCATAGGTATTTTCTATACATATTTTTATACTCATTTACATTATCTAACGTGTGTTTTGTATATATATTTTTATGCAAATTTATTTTATGCTCATTTTTGTACATATATTTTTATAGATATTTGCGTTATTTTATGTATATAGTTTTATATAAATTTACGTTATCTTATGTGCATTTTGTATATTTATATTTATACAAATACACATTATTGGTATATTGTTTATTTACATTTATACGAATTTACATTATTTTATGTGAATTTTGTATACATTTTTTTATACGTATTTACTTAATTTTATATGTATTTTGTATATGTTTTTTTTATAGAAATCTACGTTATTTTATGTGTATTCGTATATATATTTTGAAACAAATTTACATTATTTTATATGTATTTTGCATATCTATTTCAATACAAATTTACCTTATTGTATGTGCATTTTGTATATTTATTTTAATACAAATTGAAATATTTTATGTGTATTTTGGTATCAATAATTTTATAAAAAACGTAAATTTGTATAAAAAAATATGTACAAAACACAAATAGAATAATGTAAAATCGTATCAAAATAAATACATAGAATATTAATAAAATAATGTAAATTTGTATGAAAATAAAGAAGCAAAATACCCATAAAATAACGCATTTTTTTATTTATAAAAATATATATACCAGAATACACACCAAAAATTAAATTTGTATTAAAATAAATATACAAAAAACACATACAATAAGGTAAATTTGTATTGAAATAGATATGCAAAATACATATAAAACAATGTAAATTTGTTTCAAAATATATATACGAATACACATAAAATAACGTAGATTTCTATAAAAATATATATACAAAATACACATAAAATGAAGCAAATACGTATAAAAAAATGTATTCAAAATACACATAAAATAATGTAAATTCGTATCAAAATAAATAAACAAAATACCAATAAAAGAATGTGTATTTGTATAAATATAAATATTAAAAATACACATAAAATAACGTAAATTTGTATAAAACTATATACAAAAATACACAGAAGTAATTAAATTTGTATGAAAATAGATATACAAAATACAGATAAAATAAGCTAAATTTGAATTGAAATGTATATACAAAATACATAAAATAATGTAAATTTGTATCAAAATATTTATAAAAATACATATAATAACGTAAATTTGTTTAAAAATATATAAACAAAATACACATTAAGTAATGTAAATACGTATAAAAAATATGTACAAAATACACATATAATCATGTAACTCGTATCAAACTAAATAAACAAAATAGCAATAAAATAATGTAAATTTGTATGAGAAAACATATACAAATACATATAAAATAACGCTAATTTCTATAAAAATATATGTCCAAAAATGAACGTAAAATAAATTAACCTTGGATAAAAATATATATACAAAACACACATTAAATAATGTAAATGCGTACATAAAATAACCTAAATTTGTATAAAACTATATACAAAAATACACAAAAATAATTTAAATTTGTATGAATAGAAATATACAAAATACACATAAAATTAGGTTAATTTCTATAGAAATACATATATAAAATACACATAAAATAATGTAAATTTGAAACAAAATATATAAACAAATACACATATAATAACGTAAATTTATATGAAATATATATACAAAATACACATTAAATAATGTAAATATGTATAAAAAAATATATACAAAACACAAATAAAATAATGTAAAATCGTATCAAAATATATACACAGAATATTAATAAAATAATGTAAATTTGTATGAAAATTAAGATGCAAAATACCTATAAAATTACGCATTTTTATAAAATCATTGATACCAAAATACACATAAAATATTTGAATTTGTATCAAAATAAATATACAAAATGCACATACAATAAGGTAAATTTGTATTGAAATAGATATGCAAAATACATATAAAATAATGTAAATTTGTTTCAAAATATATATGCGAATACACATAAAATAACGTAGATTTCTATAAAAATACATATACAAAATACACATAAAATTAAGTAAATACGTATAAAAAATGTATACAAAATACACATAAAATAATGTAAATTCGTATAAATATAAATAAACAATATAGCAATAAAAGAATGTGTATTTGTATAAATATATATATATACAAAATGCACATAAAATAACGTAAATTTATATAAAACTATATACATAAAATAACGCAAATTTCTACACAAATATATGTACAAAAATGAGCATAAAATAAATTTGCATAAAAATATATATACAAAACACACATTAGATAATGTAAATGAGTATAAAAATATGTATACAAAATACCTATGAAATAATCTAAATTCGTATCGAATTAAATTAAGAAAATACCAATATAATAATGTAGTTTTGGATGAAAATATATATACAAAATACACATAAAATAACCTAAATACAAATACAAATATACACATAAAAAAATTTAAAATTGAATAAAATAAATATACAAAATAAACATAAAATAAGGTAAATTTGTAATGAAATATATGAAAAAATACACATAAAAGAATATAAATTTGTATGAAAATATATATACAAATACACATTAAATAACATGAATTTGTATAAAATTTGTCTCAAAATATATACGAATACACACAATAAAATAACGCAATTTTTTTATGAAAATGTATATACAAAATACACATAAAATAATTTAAATTTGTATAAAAATATATAAACATATACACATAAAATAATGTAAATTTGGATAAAATATATATACAAAATAAACCTTAAATAATGTAAATATGTATAAAAAATATATACAAAATAAACATAGAATAATGTTCAATCGTATCAAAATAAATAGAATATCAATAAAATAATGTAAATTTGTATGAAAATAAAGCTGCAAAATATCCATATAATAACGCATATTTGCATAAAAATATATATACAAAAATACATATAAAATAATTAAATTTGTATTAAAATAAATATACAAAATGCACGTACAATAAAGAAAATTTGTATTGAAATAGATATGCAAAATACATATCAATAATGCAAATTTGTATCAAAATATATACGAATACTCATAAAATAGAGTAAATTTCTATGAAAATATACATACAAAATAGATATACAAAATACACATATAACTAGTTAAATTTGTATTTAAATACATGTACAAAAAACACATAAAATAATGTAGATTTGTATGAAATGAAAACAAATACATTTTATATAAAATATATATACAAAATTCACATAGAATAATGTAAAATCATACCAAATAAATACACAGAATATCAATAAAATAATGTAAATTTGTATGAAAATAAAGATGCAAAATACTCATAAAATAAAGCATATTTTTATAAAAATACATACACAATAATACACATAGATTAATAAAATTTGTATTAAAATTAATATACAAAATGCACATACAATAATGTAAATTTGTATTGAAAAAATATGCAAAATACACATAAAACAATGTAAATTTGTTTCAAAATATATATACGAATACACATAAAATAACATAGATTTCTATAGAAATATATATACAAAATACACTTGAAATAATGTAATACGTATAAAAATATATATACAAAATACACATTAAATAATATTAATTCGTGTCAAAACAAATAAAAAAAATATCATGAAAAGAATGTGTATTTGTATGAAAATAGATATACAAAATACACACAAAATAACCTAAATTTGTATAAAACTATACACAAAAATAAACAAAAATAATTTAAACTTGTATGAAAATAAATATACAAAAAACATAAAATTAGGTAAATTTGTATTGAAATACATATACAAAATACACATAAAATAATGTAAATTTGGATGAAAATATATAAACATATAGACTTAAAATAACATAAATTTGTATCAAATATATATACAAAAAACACATTAAATAATGTAAATATGTATAAAAAAATATATACAAAATACAAATAAAATAATGTAAAATCGTATCAAAATAAACACAGAAAATATTAATAAAATAATGTAAATTTGTATGAAAATTAAGATTCAAAATACCCATGTCATGTGTATTCGTATATATATTTTGAAACAAATTTACATTGTTTATATGTATTTTGCATATCTATTTTTGTGAGTTCTGTATTTATTTTTGTTATACATAGAATAATGTAAAATCGTATCAAAATAAGTACACAGAATATCAATAAAATAATTTAAATTTGTATGAAAACAAAGATGCAAAATACCCATAAGATAAGCATATTTAAAAAAAAAATACATATACAAAAATACACATAGAATAATTAAATTTGTATTAAAATTAATATACAAAATGCACACATACAATAAGGTAAATTTGTATTGAAAAAAAACGCAAAATACAAATAAAACATTGTAAATTTGTTTCAAAATATATATACGAATACACATGAAATAGCGTAGATTTCTATAGAAATATATATACAAAATACACATGAAATTATGTAAATACGTATAAAAATATATATATAAAATACATATTAAGTAATGAAAATTCGTGTCAAAATAAATAAATAAAATATCATGAAAAGAATGTGTATTTGTATGAAAATAAATAATAGATAATAAAATTGTATGAAATATATATGCGAGATATACATTAAATAATGTAAATATGTATAAAAAAAAATATAAACAAAAAACAAATAGAATAATGTAAGATCGTATCAAAATAAATACACCGAATATTAATAAAATAATGTAAATTTGTATGAAAATAAAGATGCAAAATTCCCATCAAATAGCGCATTTCTTATAAAAATATATATACCAAAATACACATAAAATATTTAAATTTGTATTGAAAAAAATATACAAAATGCACATACAATAAGGTAAACATCTATTGAAAGAGATATGCAAAAATACATATAAAACAAAGTAAATTTGTTTCAAAATATATATACGAATACACATAAAAGAACGTAGATTTCTATAAAAATATATATACAAAAAACACATAAAATTAGGTAAATACGTATAAAAAAATGTAAACAAAATACACATAAAATAATATAAATTCGAAACAAAATAAATAAACAAAATACCAATAAAAGAATGTGTATTTGTATAAATATAAATGTACAAAATACACATACAAAATAAACATAAAATAAGGTAAATTTGTAATGAAATATATGTACAAAATGTAAATGCGTATAAAAATATATATAAAAAGTACATATAAAATAATGTAAATTCGTATCAATATAAATCAACAAAATAATAATAAAATAATATATATTTGAATGAAAATAGATTTACAAAATACACATGACATAACTAAAATTTGTATTGAAATATATACAAAAATACATAAAAATAATTTAAGTTTGTATGAAAAAAGATATTCAAAATACACATAAAACTAGGTAAATTTCTTTTGAAATATATATACAAAATACCCATAAAATATTGTAAATTTCTGTCAGAATATATAAACAAATACACATAAAATAACGTAAATTTGTTTGAAAAACATATACAAAATACACATAGAATAATGTCAAATCGTATCAAAATGAATGAGTAGAATATCAATAAAATAACGTAAATTTGTATGAAAATAAAGATGCAAAATACCCATAAAATAAAGCATATTTTTATAAAAATACATATACAAAAATACACATAGAATAATTAAATTTGTATTAAAATTAATATACAAAATGCATATACAATAAGATAAATTTGTATTGAAAAAATATGCAAATACACATAAAAGTGTATATTTGTTTAAAAATCTATATACGAATACACATAATATAACGTAGATTTCTATAGAAATATATATACAAAATACACATGAAATGATGTAAATACATATAAAAATATATATACAAAATACACATTAAATAATTTAAATTCTCGTCAAAATAAATAAACAAAATATCAATAAAAGAATGTGTATTTGTATGAAAATAGATATACAAAATACTCATAAAATAACCTATGTTTGTATAAAACTATATACAAAAATACACAAAAATAATTTAAATTTGTATGAAAAAAAATATACAAAATACACATAAAATTATTTTGTATATCTATTTTATACAAATGTACGTTATTTTATGTGAATTTGTTTTCATTTCATATTTTGTACATATATTTAAATACAAATTTAACTAATTACATATTTTTATAAAAATACATATACAAAAATACACATAGATTAATCAAATTTGTATTAAAATTAATATACAAAATGCACATACAATAAGGTAAATTTGTATTGAAAAAATATGCAAAATTCACATAAAACAATGTAAATTTGTTTCAAAATATATATTCGAATACACATAAAATAACGCAGATATCTATAGAAATATATATACAAAATACACTTGAAATAATGTAAATACGTATAAAAATATATATACAAAATACACATTAAATAATGTTAATTCGTGTCAAAATAAATAAACAAAATATCATGAAAAGAATGTGTATTTGTATGAAAATAGATATTCAAAATACACATAAAATAACCTAAATTTGTATAAAACTATATACAAAAATACACAAAAATAATTTAAACTTGTATGAAAATAAATATACAAAAAACATAAAAATAGGTAAATTTGTATTGAAATACATATACAAAATACACATAAAATAATGTAAATTTGAATCAAAATATATAAACATATAGACTTAAAATAACGTAAATTTGTATCAAATATATATACAAAAAAAACATTAAATAATGTAAATATGTATAAAAAATATATACAAAACACAAATAAAATAATGTAAAATCGTATCAAAATAAAGACAGAAAATATTAATAAAATAATGTAAATTTGTATGAAAATTAAGATGCAAAATACCCATAAAATAACGCATTTTTTATAAAAATATATATACGAAAAAACATAAAATATTTGATTTTGTTTTAAAATAAATAGATATACAAAATACACATAAAATAAGCTAAATTTGAATTGAAATATATATACAAAATACATAAAATAATGTAAATTTGTATCAAAATACCTATACAAATACACATATAATAACGTAAATTTGTATAAAAATATATAAACAAAATACACATTAAATAACGTAAATACGTATAAAAAAATGTAAAAAATACACAAATAATCATGTAATTCGTATCAAAATAAATAGACAAAATACCAATAAAATAATGTAAATTTCAATAAGAAAACATATACAAAATACACATAAATAACGCAAATATCAATAAAAATATATATAATATAATATATTTTTATACATGTTTAAAATATTCAATGTATATTTTGTATATATATATTTTATCCAAATTTACGTGATTTTATATGTATTTGTTTATATATTTTCATACAAATTCACATTATTTTATGTGAGTTTTGTATATGTATTTCAATACAAATTTGCCTAACTTTATGTGTATTTTGCATATCTATTTTCAAACAAATTTAAATTATTTTTGTGTATTTTTGTATTTATTTTTATACAAATTTAGTTATTTGATTTGTTTTTTGTATATATATTTTCCTACAAATACATTCTTTTATTGGAATTTTGTGTATTTAATTTTTTACGAATTTACATTATTTTATGTGTATTTTGTATATATATTTTTCTACGTATTTAAACTATTTTATGTGTATTTTATATATACATTTTCATAAAAATTTACGTTATTTTATTGTGTGTATTCGTATATATTTTGAAACATTTTATACAAATTCATGTTATTTTATGTGTATTTGTATATATATTTTCATACAAATTTGTATTATTTTATGTGTATTCTTACATATATTTTATTACAAATTTACCTTATTTTATGTTTATTTTGTATATTTATTTCATTCAATTTTAAATTATTTAATGTGTATATTTGTATTTGTATTTAGGTTATTTTATGTGTGTTTTCTATATATATTTTCATCCAAAATTACATTATTTTATTGTTATTTTCTTAATTTAACTCGATACGAATTTAGATTATTTCATAGGTATTTTGTATACATATTTTTATACTCATTTACATTATCTAATGTGTGTTTTGTATATATTTTTTTATGCAAACTAGTTTTATGTGCATTTTTGTACATATATTTTTATAGAAACTTTAAACGTTATTTTATGTGTATTTTGTATATGTTTTCTCATACAAATTTACATTATTTAATTAGTTTTTTGTTTATTTATTTTGATACGAATGACTTGATTATTGGTGTATTTTGTAAATATTTTTTTTTATGTATTTACATTACTTAATGTGTATTTTGTTTATATATTTTTTTTACAAATTTACGTTATTATGTGTATTTGTTAAAAATATTTTGAAACGAATTTACTTTATTTTATGTATTTTGTATATATATTTCAATTCAAATTTAGCTTATTTTGTGTGTATTTTGTATATCTATTTTCATGCAAATTTAATTACTTCTGTGTATTTTTGTTTATAGTTTTATACAAATTTACGTTATTTTATGTGTATTTTGTATATTTATATTTATACAAATACACATTCTCTTATTGGTATTTTGTTTATTTATATTTATACGAATTTACATTATTTTATGTGTATTTTGTATACATTTTTGATTCGTATTTACTTAATTTTATTTGTATTTTGTATATATATATTTATAGAAATCTACGTTATTTTATGTGTACTCGTATATATATTTTGAAACAAATTTACACTGTTTTATATGTTTTTTGCATATCTATTTCAATACTAATTTACCTTATTGTATGTGCATTTTGTATATTCATTTTAATACAAATTCAAATATTTTATGTGTATTTTGGTATATATAATTTTATAAAAAATGCGTTATTTTATAGGTATTTTGCATCTTAGTTTTCATACAAATGTACATTATTTTATTAATATTCTGTGTATATATTTTGATACGATTTTATATTATACTATTTGTGTTTTGTATATATTTTTTTATACATATTTTCATTATTTAATGTGTATTTTTTATATATATTTTATACAAATTAACGTCATTTTAAGTGTATTTTTTTATATAATTTCATTCAAATTTACATTATTTTAAGTGTATTTTGTATATGTATTTCAATACAAATTTACCTAATTTTATGTGTATTTTGTATATTTATTTTCATACAAATTTAAATTATTTTTGTGTTTTTTGTATATACATATAGAGTAAATTTCTATGAAATTTACTCTATTTATATTTATACAAATACACATTCTTTTATTGCTATTTTGTTTATTTATTTTGATACGAATTTACATTATTTTATGTGTATTTTGTATACATTTTTTTATACGTATTTACTTCATTTTATGTGTATTTTGTATATATGTTTTTATAGAAATCTACGTTATTATATGTGTATTCGTATATATATTTTGAAACAAATTTACATTGTTTTATATGTATTTTGCATATCTATTTCAATACAAATTTACCTTATTGTATGTGTTTTTTGTATATTTATTTTAATACAAATTTAATTTTTTGATGTGTATTTTGGTATATATATTTTTATAAATAAAAAAAATGCGTTATTTAATGGGTATTTTGCTTCTTTATTTTCATACAAATTTACATTATTTTATTAATATTCTGTGTATTTATTTTGATACGATTTTACATTATTCTATTTGTGTTTTGTACATATTTTTTTTATACAAATTTACGTTATTTTAAGTGAATTTGTTTATGTATTTACATTCAAATTTACATTATTTTATGTGTATTTTGTGTATGTATTTCAATACAAATTTACCTAATTTTATGTGTATGTTGTATATTTATTTTCATACAAATTTAAAATATTTTTTTGTATTTTTGTATATAGTTTGATACAAATTTAAGTTATTTTATGTGTATTTTGTATATCTATTTTCATACAAATACACATTCTTTTATTGATATTTTGTTTATTTATTTTGACGCGAATTTTATGTGAATTTGTTTTGATTTCATACAAATTTACATTCTTTTATGTGTATTTTGTACATGTATTTAAATACAAATTTAACTAATTATATGTTTATTTTGTATATCTATTTTCATACAAATTGAAATATATTTTTTTGTTTTTTTGTATATATTTTTATTCAAATTTTCGTAATCTTATAAAAATATATATACCAAAATACACATAAAATATTTAAATTTGCATTGAAATAAATATACAAAATGCACATACAATAAGGTAAATTTGTATTGAAATAGATATGCAAAAATACATATAAAACAATGTAAATTTGTTTCAAAATATATATACGAATACAAATAAAAAAAAAGTAGATTTCTATAAAAATATATATACAAAATACACATAAAATTAAGTAAATACGTATAAAAAAATGTATACAAAATACACATAAAATAATGTAAATTAAAATACAAATTTAATTTTTTGATGTGTATTTTGGTATATATATTTTTATAAACAAAAAAAATGCGTTATTTTATGGGTATTTTGCTTCTTTATTTTCATACAAATTTACATTATTTTATTAATATTCTGTGTATTTATTTTGATACGATTTTACATTATTCTATTTGTGTTTTGTACATATTTTTTTTATACAAATTTACGTTATTTTAAGTGTATTTGTTTATGTATTTTCATTCAAATTTACATTATTTTATGTGTATTTTGTGTATATATTTCAATACAAATTTACCTAATTTATGTGTATTTTGTATTTATTTTCATACAAATTTAAAATATTTTTGTGTATTTTTGTATATAGTTTGATACAAATTTAGGTTATTTTATGTGTATTTTGTATATCTATTTTCATTCAAATACACCTTCTTTTATTGATATTTTGTTTATTTATTTTGACGCGAATTTACATTATTTAATGTGTATTTTGTATATATTTTATACATATTTACATCATTTCATGTATTTTGTATAGTTTTAAACAAATTTATATTATTTAATGTGTATTTTGTGTATATATATTTATACAAATACACATTCTTTTATTGGTATTTTGTTTATTTATTTTGATACTAATTTACATTATTTTATGTGTATTTTATATACATTTTTTATACGTATTTACTTAATTTTATGTGTATTTTGTATATATATTTTTATAGAAATCTACCTTATTTCATGTGTATTCGTATATATATTTTGAAACAAATTTACATTGTTTATATGTATTTTGCATATCTATTTTTGTGTATTCTGTATTTATTTTTGTTATACATAGAATAATGTAAAATCGTATCAAAATAAGTACACAGAATATCAATAAAATAATTTAAATTTGTATGAAAATAAAGATGCAAAATACCCATAAGATAAAGCATTTTTTTTTTAAATACATATACAAAAATACACAAAGAATAATTAAATTTGTATTAAAATTAATATACAAAATGCACACATACAATAAGGTAAATTTGTATTGAAAATAAACGCAAAACACAAATAAAACTGTAAATTTGTTTCAGAATATAAATACGAATACACATAAAATAACGTAGATTTCTATAGAAATATATATACAAAATACACATGAAATTATGTAAATACGTATAAAAATTTGTATTGAAAAAAAACGCAAAACACAAATAAAACAGTGTAAATTTGTTTCAAAATATATATACGAATACACATAAAATAACGTAGATTTCTATACAAATATATATACAAAATACACATGAAATTATGTAAATACGCATAAAAATATATATATAAAATACATATTAAGTAATGTAAACTCGTGACAAAATAAATAAACAAAATATCATGAAAAGAATGTGTATTTGTATGAAAATAAATAATAGATAATAAATTTGTATGTAATATATATGCAAGATACACATTAAATAATGTAAATATGTATAAAAAAAAAATATATACAAAAAACAAATAGAATAATGTAAAATCGTATCAAAATAAATACACCGAATATTAATAAAATAATGTAAATTTGTATGAAAATAAAGATGCAAAATTCCCATCAAATAGCGCATTTCTTATAAAAATATATATACCAAAATACACATAAAATATTTAAATTTGTTTTGAAATAAATATACAAAATGCACATACATATTGAATTTGTATGAAAAATGCAAAAATTTAAAACAATGTAAATTTGTTTCAAAATATATATACGAATACACATAAAATAACGTAGCTTTCTATAAAAATATGTATACAAAATACACATAAAATTAAGTAAATACGAAAAAAAATGTAAATAAAATACACATAAAATAAAGTAAATTCGAAACAAAATAAATAAACAAAATACCAATAAAAGAATGTATATCTATTTATTTTAATACAAAATCAAATATTTTATGTTTTTTCGTATATATATTTAAAAAAAAAAAAGCGTTATTTTATGGGTATTTTGCATCTTAATTTTCATACAAATTTACATTATTTTATTAATATTTTCTATATTTATTTTGATACGATTTTTCATTATTTTATTTATGTTTTGTATATATTTTTTTATACATATTTACATTATTTAATGTGTTTTTTGTATATATATTTGATACATATTTACGTTATTTTAAGTTATTTTATGTGTATTTGTTTATATATTTTGACACAAATTTACAATATTTTATGGGTATTTTGTATATATATTTCAAAAGAAATTTACCTAGTTTTATATGTGTTTTGAATATCTATTTTCATACAAACTCAAATTATTTTTATGTATTTTTGTATATATTTCAATACAAATTTTAGTTATGTTATGTGTATTTTGTAAATCTATTTTCATATGTATTTTTGCATATCTCTTTCAACAGAAGTTTACCTTATTGTATGTGCATTTTGTATATTTATTTCAATACAAATTTAAATATTTTATGTGTATTTTGGTATATATATTTTTATAAGAAATGCGCTATTTGATGGGAATTTTGCATCTTTATTTTCATACAAATTTACATTATTTTATTAATATTCGGTGTATTTATTTTGATACGATTTTACATTATTCTATTTGTTTTTTGTATATATTTTTTTATACATATTTACATTATTTAATGTGTATCTTGCATATATATTACATACAAATTTATTATCTATTATTTATTTTCATACAAATACACATTCTTTTCATGATATTTTGTTTATTTATTTTGTCACGAATTTACATTACTTAATATGTATTTTATATATATATTTTTATACGTATTTACATAATTTCATGTGTATTTTGTATATATATTTCTATAGAAATCTACGTTATTTTATGTGTATTCGTATATATATTTTGAAACAAATTTACACTCTTTTATTTGTATTTTGCGTTTTTTTTCAATACAAATTTACCTTATTGTTTGTGTGCATTTTGTATATTAATTTTAATACAAATTTAATTATTCTATGTGTATTTTTGTATATGTATTTTTAAAAAAAAATCTGCTTTATCTTATGGGTATTTTGCATCTTTATTTTCATACAAATTTAAGTTATTTTATTGATATTCTGTGTACCTATTTTGATACGATTTTACATTATTCTATGTATAACAAAAATAAATACAGAATACACAAAAATAGATATGCAAAATAAATATAAACAATGTAAATTTGTTTCAAAATATATATACGAATACACATGAAATAAGGTAGATTTCTATAAAAATATATATACAAAATACACATAAAATTAAGTAAATACGTATAAAAAATGTATACAAAATACACATAAAATAATGTATATTAGTATCAAAATAAATAAACAAAATACCAATAAAAGAATGTGTATTTGTATAAATATATATATACAAAATACACATTAAATAATATAAATTTGTTTAAAACTATACAAAATACACATGAAATGATGTAAATACGTATAAAAATATATATACAAAATACACATTAAATAACGTAAATTCGCGCCAAAATAAATAAACAAAATATCAAAAAAAGAATGTGTATCTGTATGAAAATAGATATACAAAATACACATAAAATAACCTAAATTTTTATCAAACTATATTCAAAAATACACAAAAATATTTTAAATTTGTATGAAAATAAATATACAAAATACACATAAAATTAGGTAAATTTGAATTGAAATACATACACAAAATACACATAAAATAATGTAAATTTGAATGAAAATACATAAACAAATACACTTAAAATAACGTAAATTTGTATAAAAAAATATGTACAAAAAACAAATAGAATAATGTAAAATCGTATCAAAATAAATACACAGAATATTAATAAAATAATGTAAATTTGTATGAAAATATAGAAGCAAAATACTCATAAAAAAACGCATTTTTTTATTTATAAAAATATATATACCAAAATACACATCAAAAAATTAAATTTGTATCAAAATAAATATACAAAAAACACATACAATAAGATAAATTTGTATTGAAATAGATATGCAAAATACATATAAAACAATGTAAATTTGTTTCAAAATATATATACGAATACACATAAAATAACGTAGATTTCTATGAAAATATATATTCAAAATACACATAAAATGAAGTAAATACGTATAAAAAAAATATATACAAAAAACACATAATATAATGTAAATTCGTATCAAAATAAATAAACAAAATACCAATAAAAGAATGTATATTTCTATAAATATAAATATACAAAATACACATAAAATAACGTAAATTTATATAAAACTATATACAAAAATACACAGAAGTAATTATATTTGTATGAAAATATATACAAAATACACACAAAATAAGCTAAATTTGAATTGAAATATATATACAAAATACATGCAATAAAGTAAATTTGTATCAAAATATTTATACAAATACACATATAATAACGTAAATTTGTATGAAAATATATAAACAAAATACACATTAAATAATGTAAATACGTATAAAAAAATATGTACAAAATACACATATAATCATGTAATTCGTATCAAAATAAATAAACAAAATACCAATAAAATAATATAAATTTGTATGAGTAAACGTGTATGTTGCATATTTTTTCAATACAAATTTACCTTATTATATACGCATTTTGTATATTAATTTTAATACAAATGTAATTATTCGATGTGTATTTTTGTATCTGTATTTTTATAAACATATGCTTTATTTTTTGAGTATTTTGCATCTTTATTTTCATACAAATTTACATTATTTTATTGATATTCTGCTCATTCATTTTGATACGAACTGACATTATTCTATGTGTATTTTGTATACATTTTTCATACAAATCTACGTTATTTTATGTGTATTTGTTTATATATTTTGACACAAATTTACAATATTTTATGGGTATTTTGTATATACATTTCAAAAGATATTTACCTAGTTTTATGTGTATTTTGTATATCTATTTTCATACAAACTCAAATTATTTCTATGTATTTTTGTATATATTTTAAAACAAATTTTAATTATGTGATGTGTATTTTGTGAATTTATTTTCATTCAAATATATATTATTTTATTGGTGTTTTGTTGATTTATATTGATACGAATTTACATTATTTTATATGTATTTTGTATACATATTTTTATACGCTTTTACATTATTTAATATTTATTTTGAATATATATTTTTATACAAATTCATGGTATTTTATGTGTATTTGTATATATATTTTTATATAAATTTACATTATTTTATGTGTATTTTGTACATATATTTTTTAAAAAATCTACCTTATTTTATGTTTATTTTGTATGTGTATTTTGTATATTTATATTTATCCTAATGCACATTCTTTTATTGGTATTTTGTTTATTTATTTTAATTCGAATTTACATTATTTATGTGTATTTTGTATACATTTTTTTATACGTATTTACTTAATTTTATGTGTATTTTGTATATATATATTTTTATAGAAATCTACGTTTTTTTTATTTGTATTCGTATATATATATATATATTTTGAAACAAATTTACATTGTTTTATATGTATTTTTGCATATCTCTTTCAATACAAATTTTCCTTATTGTATGTACATTTTGTATATTTATTTCAATGCAAATTTAAATATTTTATGTGTATTTTGGTATATATATTTTTATAAGATTACGAAAATTTGAATAAAAATATATACAAAAAAACAAAAAAATAAATTTCAAGTTGTATGAAAATAGATATACAAAATACACATATAATTAGTTAAATTTGTATTTAAATACATGTACAAAATATACATAAAATACTGTAATTTGTATGAAATGAAAACAAATTCACATAAAATTCGCGTCAAAATAAATAAACAAAATATCAATAAAAGAATGTGTATTTGTATGAAAATAGATATACAAAATACACATAAAATAACCTAAATGTGTATCAAACTATATACAAAAATAAACAAAAATATTTTAAATTTGTATGAAAATATACAAAATACACATAAAATTAGGTAAATTTGTATTGAAATACATACACAAAATACACATAAAATAATGTAAATTTGAATGAAAATACATAGACAAATACACTTAAAATAACGTAAATTTGTATAAAAAAAATATGTACAAAACACAAATAGAATAATATAAAATCGTATCAAAATAAATACACAGAATATTAATAAAATAATGTAAATTTGTATGAAAATAAAGAAGCAAAATACCCAACAAATAACGCATTTTTTTTTATTTATAAAAATATATATACAAAAATACACATCAAAAAATATAATTTGTATTAAAATAAATATACAAAAAACACATACAATAAGGTAAATTTGTATTGAAATAGATATGCAAAATACATATAAAACAATGTAAATTTGTTTCAAAATATATATACGAATACACATAAAATAACGTAGATTTCTATAAAAATATATATACAAAATACACATAAAATGAAGTAAATACGTATAAAAAAATGTATACAAAATACACATAAAATAATGTAAATTCGTACCAAATAAATAAACAAAATACCAATAAAAGAATGTGTATTTGTATAAATATAAATATACAAAATACACATAAAATAACGTAAATTTATATAAAACTATATACAAAAAAACACAGAAGTAATTAAATTTGTATGAAAATATATACAAAACACACACAAAATAAGCTAAATTTGAATTGAAATATATATACAAAATACATGAAATAAAGTAAATTTGTATCAAAATATTTATACAAATTCACATATAATAACGTAAATTTGTATGAAAATATATAAACAAAATACACATTAAATAATGTAAATACGTATAAAGAAAAACGTACAAAATACACATATAATCATGTAATTCGTATCAAAATAAATAAACAAAATACCAATAAAATAATATAAATTTGTATGAGTAAACGTGTATGCTGCATATTTTTTCAATACAAATTTACCTTATTATATACGCATTTTGTATATTAATTTTAATATATGTGTATTTGAATATATATTTTGATACAAATTTACAATATTTTATGTATTTTCTATATTTATTTCAATTCAAATTTAGCTTATTTTATGTGTCTTTTGTATATCTATTTTCATACAAATTTAATTATTTTTGTTTATTTTTGTATACAGTTTTATACAATTTTACGTTATTTTATGTGTATTTTGTATATTTATATTTATACAAGTAAGCATTCTTTTATTGGCATTTAGTTTATTTATTTTGATACGAATTTACATTATTTTATGTGTATTTTGTATACATTTTTTTGTATATATATTTTTATATACTTCTACGTTATTTTATGTGTATTCGTATATATATTTTGAAACAAATTTACATTGTTTTATGTGTATTTTGTATATCTATTTCAATACAAATTTACCTTATTGTATGTGCATTTTGTATATATATTTTTATACAAATTTAAATTATTTTTGTATATTTTTTTAATAGAGTTTTATACAAATTTACAATATTTTATGTGTATTTTGAATATCTATTTTCATTCAAATACACATACTTTTATTGATATTTTGTTTATTTATTTTGATGCGAATTTACATTATTTAATGTGTATATGTATGTATATTTTTATACGTATTTACGTCATTTCATGTGTATTTTGTATATATATTTCTATAGAAATATACGTTATTTTATGTGTATTCGTATATATATTTTGAAACAAATATACATTGTTTTATGTGCATTTTGTATATTTTTTCAATACAAATTTCCCTTATTGTACGTGCATTTTGTATATTAATTTTAATACAAATTTAATTATTCTATTTGTATTCTTGTATATGTATTTAAAAATAAAATATGCTTTATTTTATGGGTATTTTGCATCTTTATTTTCATACATAATTACATTATTTTATTGATATTCTGTGTATTTATTTTGATACGATTTTACATTATTCTATGTATATTTTCTATATCTATTTTATACAAATATACGTTATTTTATGTGAATTTGTTTTCATTTCATACAAATTTACATTATTTTATGTGTATTTTGTACTTGTATTTAAATACAAATTTAACTAATTATATGTGTATTTTGTATATCTATTTTCATACAAATTGAAGTTTATTTTTTTGTTTTTTTGTATATACTTTTATTCAAATTTTCGTAATTTTATGTGTATTTTGTATATTTATTTTCCTACAAATATACGTTCTTTTATCGGAATTTTGTTTATTTATTTTGATACGAGTTTTCATTATTTTAGGTGTATTTGATATATATATTTTTATACTTCTTTACATAATTTTATATGTATTTTGAATATATATTTTCATATAAATTTACTCTATATGTATATACAAAAAAACACAAAAATAATTTAAATTTGTATGAAAATAAATATACAAAATACACGTAAAATTAGGTAAATTTGTATTGAAATACATATACAAAATACACTTAAAATAATGTAAATTTGAATGAAATTATATAAACAAATACACTTAAAATGACGTTAATTTGTATAAAATATACATAAAAAATACACATTAAATAATGAAAATATGTATAAAAAAATGTATACAAAACACAAATAGTATAATATAAAATCGTATCAAAATATATACTCAGAATATTAATAAAATAATGTACATTTGTATGAAAACTAAGATGCAAAATACCTATAAAATAACGCATTTTTTATAAAATTATATATACCAAAATACACATAAAATATTTGAATTTGTATTAAAATAAATATACAAAATGCACATACAATACGGTAAATTTGTATTGAAATAGATATGCAAAAAACATATAAAACAATGTAAATTTGTTTCAAAATATATATACGAATACACATAAAATAACGTAGATTTCTATAAATATATATATACAAAATACAAATAAAATTAAGTAAATACGAATCAAAAATGTATACAAAATACACATAAAATAATGTAAATTCGTATAAATATAAATAAACAAAATACCAATAAGAGACTGTGTATTTGAATAAATATAAATATACAAAATGCACATAAAATAACGTAAATTTGTATAAAACTATATACAAAACTACACAGAAGTAATTAAATTTGTATGAAAATAGATATACAAAATACACACAAAATAAGCTAAATTTGAATTGAAATATATATACAAAATACATAAAATAAAGTAAATTCGTTTCAAAATATTTTTAACAAATACACATATAATAACGTAAATTTGTAAAAAAATATATAAACAAAATACACATTAAGTAATGTAAATACATAAAAAAAAATATTTACAAAATACACCAATAATCAAGTCATTCGTATCAAAATAAATAAACAAAAAACTAATTAAATAATGTAAATTTGTATGAGAAAACATATACAAAATACACATAAAATAACGTTTTAAGTTTCTATAAAAATATATGTACAAAAATGCACATAAAATTAGTTTGCATAAAAAAATATATACAAAACACACATTAGATAATGTAAATGAGTATAAAAATATGTATACAAAATACCTATGAAATAATCTAAATTCGTATCGAGCTAAATTAAGAAAATAACAATAAAATAATGTAATTTTGGATGAAAATATATATAGAAAACACACATAAAATAACCTAAATACAAATACAAATATACACATTAAATAATATAAAATTGAATGAAATAAATATACAAAATAAACATAAAATAAGGTAAATTTGTAATAAAATATATGTAACAATACACATAAAATAATATCAAATTTATGAAAATATATATACAAATACACATAAAATAACATGAATTTGTATAAAATGTTTCAAAATATATACGAATACACAGAATAAAATAACGTAATTTTTTATGAAAATGTATATATAAAATACACATAAAATAGTTTAAATACGAAGAAAAATATATATACAAAATACACATAAAATAATGTAAATTCGTAAAAAATTAAATACACAAAATTCCAATAAAAGAATGTATATATGTAGGAAAATATATATACAAAAAACAAATAAAATAACTAAAATTTGTATAAAAATATACAAATATACACAAACATAATATAAATTTGTTTGAAAATAGATATGCAAAATACACATAAAGTTAGGCAAATTTGTATTGAAATACATATACAAAACTCACATAAAATAATGTAAATTTGTATGAAAATATATAAACAAATACATATAAAATCACGTAAATTTGGATAATATATATATATATATATATATATATATATATATATCTATATATATATATATATATATATATATATATATATATATATATATATATATTTATATATATATATATATATATATATATATATATATATATATATATATATATATATATATATAAATATATATATATTTTATTGATATTTTGTATATTTATTTATATGTTTTCTCATAGAAATGTACATTATTTTATTGGTATTTTGTCTATTTATTTTGATACGAATTACATGATTATTTGTGTATTTTTTACATTTTTTTATACGTATTTATATTATTTAATGTGTATTTTGTTTATATATTTTTATACAAATTTACGTTATTATATGTTTATTTGTATAGGTATTTAGATTCATATTTACATTATTTTATGTATTTTGTATATATATTTCAATTCAAATTTAGCTTGTTTTATGTGTATTTTGTATATCTATTTATTTTAATACAAAATCAAATATTTTATGTTTTTTCGTATTTATATTTTTATAAAAAATGCGTTATTTTATGGGTATTTTGCATCTTAATTTTCATACATATTTACATTATTTTATTAATATTTTCTGTATTTATTTTGATACGATTTTACATTATTTTATTTGTGTTTTGTATATATTTTTTTTATACATATTTACATTATTTAATTTTTTTTTGTATATATATTTGATACAAATTTACGTTATTTTAAGTCTATATGTTTATATATTTTCATTCAAATTTACATTATTTTATATGTATTTTGTATATGTATTTCAATAAAATTTACCTATTTTTATATGTTTTTTGTATATTTATTTTCATACAAGTTTAAATTATTTTTGTGTATTTTTGTATATAGTTTTATACAAATTTAGGTTATTTTATGTGTATTTTGTATATCTATTTTCATACAAATACATTCTTTTCATGATATTTTGTTTATTTATTTTGACACGAATTAACATTATTTAATGTGTATTTTGTATATATATTTTTATACGTATTTACATTATTTCAAGTGTATTTTGTATATATATTTCTATAGAAATCTGCGTTATTTTATGTGTATTCGTATATATATTTTGAAACAAATTTACATTATTTTATGTGTATTTTGCATATTTTTTCAATACAAATTTACCTTATTGTATGTGCATTTTGTATATTAATTTTAATACAAATTTGATTAATCTATGTGTATTTTTTTATATGTATTTTTATAAAAATATGCTTTATTTTATGGGTATTTTGCATCTTTATTTTCATACAAATTTACATTATTTTATTGATATTCTGTGTATTTATTTTGATATGATTTTACATTATTCTATGTGTATTTTGTATATATATTTTATATAAAATGTATTTGTTTTCATTTCATACAAATCTACATTATTTTATGTGTTTTTTGTACATGTATTTAAATACAAATTTAACTAGTTATATGTGTATTTTGTATATCTATTTTGTATGTATATTTTCATAGAAATTTACTCTATTTTATGAGTATTCGTATATATTTTGATACAAATTTACATTATTGATGTGTATTTTGCATATCTATTTCAATACAAATTTACTTTATTGTACGTGCATTTTGTATATTTATTTTAATACAAATTTAACTATTTTATATACATTTTTGTATATATATTTTTATGCAAATATGCGTTATTATATGGATATTTTGCATCTTTATTTTCATACAAATTTACATTATTTTATTGATATTCTCTTTATTTATTTTCATACGATTTAACATTATTCTATGTATATTTTGTATATCTTTTTTTATACATATTTACATTATTTAATGTTCATTTTGTATATATATTTTATCCAAATTTACATTATTTTATGTGTATTTGTTTATATATTTTCATACAAATTTATTTTATTTTATGTGTTTTTTGTATATATATTTTTCTACGTATTTAAATTATTTTATGTGTATTTTGTATTTACATTTTCATAAAAAAATTACGTCATTTTATTGTGTGTATAAGTATATATTTTGATACAAATTTTATACAAATTCATGTTATTTAATGTGCATTTGTATATATATTTTCATACAAATTTATATTATTTTATGTGTATTTTTTCAGATATTTCATTACAAATTTACCTTATTTTATGTTTATTTTGTATATTTATTTCATTCAATTTTAAATTATTTTATGTGTATATTTGTATTTGTATTTAGGTTATTTTATGTGTATTTTGTATATATATTTTCATCCAAAATTACATTATTTTATTGATATTTTCTTAATTTAATTCGATACGAATTTAGATTATTTCATAGGTATTTTGTATACATATTTTTATACTCATTTACATTATATAAAGTGAGTTTTGTATATATATTTTTATGCAAATTTATTTTATGTTCATTTTTATACATATATTTTTATAGAAATTTGCGTTATTTTATGTATATAGTTTTATATAAATTTACATTATTTTATGTGCATTTTGTATATTTATATTTATACAAATACACATTCTTTTATTGGTATATTGATTATTTACATTTATACGAATTTACATTATTTTAATGTGTATTTTGTATACATTTTTTTATACGTATTTACTTAATATTATGTGTATTTTCTATATGTATTTTTATAGAAATCTGCGTTATTTGATGTGTATTCGTATATATATTTTGAAACAAATTTACATTATTTTATATGTATTTTGCATATCTATTTCAATACAAATTTACCTTATTGTATGTGCATTTTGTATATTTATTTTAATACAAATTCAAATATTTTATGTGTATTTTGGTATCAATATTTTTATAAAAAATGCGTTATTGTATAGGTATTTTGCATCTTAATTTTCATACAAATTTACATTATTTTATTAATATTCTGTGTATATATTTTGATACGATTTTACATTATTCTATTTGTGTTTTGCATATATTTTTTTTATACATATTTACATTATTTAATGTGTATTTTGATTATATATTTCATACAAATTTACGTTATTATATGTGTATTTGTTTATATATTTTCTTTCAAATTTACAATATTTTATATGTATTTTGTATATGTATTTCAATACAAATTAACCTAATTTTATGTGTATTTTGTATATTTCTTTTCTTACAAATTTAAATTATTTTGTGTATTTTGTATATAGTTTTATACAAATTTAGGTTATTTTATGTACGCATTTACATTATTTAATGTGTGTTTTGTATATATATTTTTATCCAAAGTTACTTTATTTTACGTTCATTTTTGGACATATATTTTGATGGAAATTAGCGTTATTTTATATGTATTTGTATATGTTTTCTCATACAAATTTACATTATTTTATTGATATTTTGCTTATTTAGTTTGATACGAATTACATGATTATATGTGTATTTTGTACATATTTTTTATACGTATTTACATTACTTAATGTGTATTTTGTTTATATATTTTTAAACAAATTTACGTTATTATATGTATTTTTATAAATATTTTGATAGAAATTTACATTATTTTATGTATTTTCTATATACATTTCAATTCAAATTTAGCTTATTTTATCTGTATTTTGTATATCTATTTTCATACGAATTTAATAACTTCTGTGTATTTTTGTATATAGTTTTATACAAATTTTCGTTATTTTATGTATTTTGTATATTTATATTTATACAAATATACATTCTTTTATTATTTTGTTTATTTATTTTGATACGAATTTACATTATTTTATGTGTATTTTGTATACATTTTCTTATCCGTATTTACTTCATTTTATGTGTATTTTGTATATATATTTTTATACAAATCTACGTTATTTTATGTGTATTCGTATATATATTTTGAAACAAATTGACATTGTTTTATATGTATTTTGCATATATATTTCAATACAGATTTACCTTATTGTATGTGTATTTTGTATATTTATTTTAATACAAATTAATTTTTTCATGTGTATTTTGGTATATATATTTTTATAAAAAAATGCGTTATTTAATGGGTATTTTGCATCTTTATTTTCATACAAATTTACATTGTTTTATTAATATTCAGTGTATCTATTTTGATACGATTTTACATTATTCTATTTGTGTTTTGTATATATTTTTTATACATATTTACATTATTTAATGTGTATTTTGTATATTTTAAAACAAATTTACGTTATTTTATGCGCATCTGTTAAAATATTTTGATACAAATTTACATTATTTTATGTATTTTGTATATATATTTTAATACAAATTTAGTTTATTTTATGTATATTTTGTATATCTATTTTCATTCGTATCAAAATAAATAAACAAAATAGCAATAAAATAATGTAAATTTGTATGAGAAAACATATACAAATACACATAAAATAACGCAAATTTCTAAAAAAATATATGTACAAAAATGCACACAAAATAAAGTAAATTTGCATAAAAATATATATACAAAACACACATTAAATAATGTAAATGCGTACATAAAATAACCTAGATTTATATAAAAATTTGTATGAAAAGAAATATACAAAATACACATAAAATTAGGTAAATTTGTATTGAAATACATATTCAAAATACACATAAAATAATGTAAATTTGAATGAAAATATATAAACAAATACACTTAAAATAACGTAAATTTGTAAAAAATATATATAAAAAAATATATACAAAAAAGAAATAGAATAATGTAAAATCCTCTCAATATAAATACACAGAATATCAATAAAATAATGTAAATTAGTATGAAAAGAAAGATGCAAAATTCCCATAAAATAGCGCATTTTTTATAAAAATATATATACCAAAATACACAAAATATTTAAATTTGTATTGAAATAAATATACAAAATCCATATACAGTAAGGTAAATATGTATTGAAAGAGATATTCAAAAATACATATAAAACAAAGTTAATTTGTTTCAAAATATATATACGAATATACATAAAATAACGTAGATTTCTATATAAATATATATACAAAATACACATGAAATTATGTAAATACGTATAAAAATATATATACAAAATACATATCTTGGTAAATTCGTGTCAAAATAAATAAACAAAATATCATGAAAAGAATGTGTATTTGCATGAAAATAAATAATATATAATAAATTTGTAGGAAATATATATGCAAGATACACATTAAATAATGTAAAAAAAATATATAATAAAAACAAATAGAATAATGTGAAATCGCAACAAAATAAATATACCGAATATTAATAAAATAATGTAAATTTGTATGAAAATAAAGATGCAAAATTCCCATCAAATAGCGCATTTCTTATAAAAATATATATACTAAAATACACTTAAAATATTTAAATTTCTATTGAAATAAATATACAAAATGCACATACAATAATGTAAACTTGTATTGAAAGAGATATGCAAAAATACATATAAAACAATGTAAATTTGGTTCAAAATATATATACGAAAACACATAAAATAACGTAGATTTCTATAAAAATATATATACAAAATACACATAAAATTAAGTAAATACGTATAAAAATAGATATACAAAATACACATAGAATAATGTAAAATTGTTTAAAAAAAAAAAAACCAGAATATAAATAAAATAATGTTAATTTGTATGAAAATAAAAATGCAAAATACCCATAAAATAAAGCATATTTTTATAAAAATACGTATACAAAAATACACATAGCATAATTAAATTTGTATTAAAATTAATATATAAAATGCATATACAATAAGGTAAATTTGTATTGAAAAAATATGCAAAATAGACAAAAAACAGTGTAAATTTATTTCAAAATCTATATACGAATACTCATAAATCAACGTAGATTTCTATAAAAATATACATACAAAATACACATCAAATGATGTAAACACGTATAAAAATATATATATATATATATATATATATATATATATATATATATATATATATATATATATATATATATATAGATATCTATATATATATAGATATATATATATATATATATATATATATATATATATATATATATAAAATACACATTAAATAATGTAAATTCGCGTCAAAATAAATAAACACAATATCAATAAAAGAATGTGTATTTGTATGAAAATAGATATACAATATACACATAAAATCACCTAAATTTGTATAAAACTATATACAAAAATACACAAAAATAATTTTAATTTGTATGAAAATAAATACACAAAATACACATAAAATTAGATAAATTTGTATTGAAATTCATTTACAAAATACACATAAAATAATGTAAATTTGAATGAAAATATATAAACAAATACTTTTAAAATAACGTAAATTTGTATAAAATATATATATAAAATACACATTAAATAATGTAAATATGTATAAAAAAAATATATACAAAACACAAATAGAATAATATAAAATCGTATCAAAATAAATACACAGAATATTAATAAAATAATGTAAATTTGTATGAAAATTAAGATGCAAAATACCCATAAAATAACGCATTTTTTAAAAAAATATTTATACCAAGACACACATAAAATATTTGAATTTGTATTAAAATAAATATACAAAATGCACATACAATAAGGTAAATTTGTATTGAAATAAATATGCAAAATACATATAAAACCATGTAAATTTTTTTCAAAATATATATACGAATACACATAAAATAACGTAGATTTCTATGAAAATAAATATACAAAATACACATAAAATGAAGTAAATACGTATAAAAAAAGGTATACAAAATACACATAAAATAATGTAAACTCGTATCAAAATAATTAAACAAAATACTAATAAAAGAATGTGTATTCTCTAAATATAAATATACAAAATACAAATAAAATAACGTAAATTTATATAAAACTATATGCAAAAATACACAAAAGTAATTAAATTTCTGTGAAAATAGATATACAAAATACATGTGTATTTTGTATATTTATTTTCATACAAATTGATATTATTTTTGTTTATTTTTTTATATATTATCAAACAAATTTTCGTTATTTTATGTATATTTTGTATTTTTATTTTTTCTACAAATATACTTTCTTTTATCTGTATTTTGTTTATTGAATTTGAAACGATTTTACCTTATTTTGTATATCTATTTTCATACAAATTAAAATACTTCTGTGAATTTTTGTATATAGTTTTATATAAATTTACGTTATTTTATGTGTATTTCGTATATTTATATTTATACAAATACACATTCTTTTATTGGTATTTTGTATATTTATTTTGATACGAGTTTACATTATTTTATGTGTATTTTGTATACATTTTTTTTATTCGTATTAACTTTATTTTAAATAAAAAAAATTCTTATATTTTTTTAGAAATCTACGTTATTTAATGTATATTCCTATATATATTTTGAAACAAATTTACATTGTTTTATATGTATTTTGCATATCTATTTCAATAGAAATTTACCTTATTGTAATATTTCTTTTCATACAAATTTTTAAAAAATTTGTGTATTTTTGTAAATAGTTTTATACAAATTTAGGTTATTTTATGAACGCATTTACATTATTTAATGTGTGTTTTGTATATATATTTTTATTCAAATTTAATTTATTTTATGTGCATTTTCGTACATATATTTTTTTAGAAATTTGCGATATTTTATGTGTATTTGTATATGTTTTCTCATACAATTTACATTATTTTATTGCTATTTTGTTTATTTATTTTGATACGAATGAAAATAGATATACAAAATATACATAAAATAAACTAAATTTGTATTAAAATATATATACAAAATACATAAAATAATGTAAATTTGTATCAAAATATTTTAACAGATGCGCATAAAATAACGTAAATTTGTTTTAAAATATACAAAATACACATTAAATAATGTAAATATGTATAAAAAATATATATACAAAACACAAATAGAATAATGTAAAATCGTATCAAAATAAATACACTGAATATTAATAAAACAATGTAAATTTGTATGAAAATAAAGATGCAAAATACCCATTAAATAACGCATTTTTTTATAAAAATATATATACCAAAATGCACATAAAAAAATAGTTTGTATTAAAATAAATATACAAAATACACATACAATAAGGTAAATTTGTATTGAAATAGATATGCAAAATACATATAAAATAATGTAAATATGTTTCAAAATATATATACGAATACACATAAAATAACGTAGATTTCTATAAAAATACATATACAAAATACACATAATATTAAGTAAATACGTATAAAAAATGTATACAAAATACACATAAAATAATGTAAATTCGTATAAATGTAAATAAGCAATATACCAATAAAAAAATGTGTATTTGTATAAATATAAATATACAAAATGCACATAAAATAACGTAGATTTATATAAAACTATATACATAAAATAACGCAAATTTATATAAAAATATATGTACAAAATGAACATAAAATAAATTTGCATAAAAATATATATACAAAACACGCTTTAGATAATGTAAATGAGTATAAAAATATGTATACAAAATACCTATGAAATAATCTAAATTCGTATCGAATTAAATTAAGAAAATATCAATAAAATAATGTAATTTTGGATGAAAATATATATACAAAATACACATAAAATAACCTAAATACAAATACAAATATACACATAAAATAATTTAAAATTGAATGAAATAAATATACAAAATAAACATAAAATAAGGTAAATTTGTAATAAATATATGAAAAAATACTCATAAAATAATATAAATTTCTACAAAATTTATATACAAATGCACATTAAATAACATGAATTTGTATAAAATTTGTATCAAATATATACTTATACACACAATAAAATAACGTAGTTTTTTTTATGAAAATGTATATACAAAATACACATAAAATAATTTAAACACGTAGAAAAATATATATACAAAAAACACATAAAATAATGTAAATTTGTATGAAAATATATAAACAAATACACATAAAATAATGTAAATATGGATAAAATATATATACAAAATGAACATTAAATAATGTAAATATGTATAAAAAAAATATATACAAAATGTACATAGAATAATGTTAAATCGTATCAAAATAAATAAAGAGAATATCAATAAAATAATGTAAATTTGTATGAAAATAAGGATGCAAAATATCCATATAATAACGCATATTTGCATAAAAATATATATACAAAAATACATATAAAATAGTTAAATTTGTATTAAAATAAATATACAAAATGCACGTACCATAAAGTAAATTTGTATTTAAATAGATATGCAAAACACACATCAATAATGTTAATTTGTATCAAAATATATATACGAATACTCATAAAATAGAGTAAATTTCTATGAAAATATACATACAAAATAGATATACAAAATACACATATAACTAGTTAAATTTGTATTTAAATACATGTACAAAAAACACACAAATTAATGTAGATTTGTATGAAATGAAAACAAATACATTTTATATAAAATATATATACAAAATACACATAGAATAATGTAAAATCATATCAAAATAAATACACAGAATATCAATAAAATGATGTAAATTTGTATGAAAATAAAGATGCAAAATACCCATAAAATAAAGCATATTTTTTTAAAAATACATATACAAAAATACACATAGATTAATCAAATTTGTATTAAAATTAATATACAAAATGCACATACAATAAGGTAAATTTGTATTGAAAAAATATGCAAAATACACATAAAATAATGTAAATTTGTTTCAAAATATATATACGAATACTCATAAAATAATGCAGACTTCTATAGAAATATATATACAAAATACACTTGAAATAATGTAAATACGTATAAAAATATATATACAAAATACACATTAAATAATGTTAATTCGTGTCAAAATAAATAAACAAAATATCATGAAAATAATGTGTATTTGTATGAAAATAGATATACAAAATACACATAAAATAACCTAAATTTGTATAAAACTATATACAAAAATACACAAAAATAGTTTAAACTTGTATGAAAATAAATATACAAAAAACATGTAAATATAAATTTAAATTTGAAATACATATACAAAATACACATAAAATAATGTAAATTTGAATGAAAATATATAAACATATAGACTTAAAATAACGTAAATTTGTATCAAATATATATACAAAAAAAAAACATTAAATAATGTAAATATGTATAAAAAAAATATATACAAAACACAAATAAAATAATGTAAAGTCGTATCAAAATAAATACAGAAAATATTAATAAAATAATGTAAATATGTATGAAAATTAAGATGCAAAATACCAATAAAATAACGTATTTTTTATAAAAATATAAATACGAAAAAACATAAAATATTTGATTTTGTATTAAAATAAATAGATATACAAAATACACATAAAATAAGCTAAATTTGAGTTGAAATATATATACAAAATACATAAAATAATGTAAATTTGTATCAAAATACCTATACAAATACACATATAATAACGTAAATTTGTATAAAATATATAAACAAAATACACATTAAATAATGTAAATACGTATAAAAAAATGTAAAAAATACACAAATAATCATGTAATTCGTATCAAAATAAATAGACAAAATACCAATAAAATAATGTAAATTTCTATGAGAAAACATATACAAAATACAAATAAATAACGCAAATATCAATAAAAATATATATAATATAATATATTTTTATACATATTTAAAATATTTAATGTATATTTTGTATATATATATTTTATCCAAATTTACGTGATTTTATATGTATTTGTTTATATTTTCATACAAATTTACATTATTTTATGTGAGTTTTGTATATGTATTTCAATACAAATTTGCCTAACTTTATGTGTATTTTGCATATCTATTTTCAAACAAATATAAACTATTTTTGTGTATATTTGTATATATTTTTATACAAATTTTAGTTATTTGATTTGTTTTTTGTATATATATTTTCCCACAAATATACATTCTTTTATTGGAATTTTGTGTATTTAATTTTTTACAAATTTACATTATTTTATGTGTATTTTGTATATATATTTTTCTACGTCTTTAAACTATTTTATGTGTATTTTATATATACATTTTCATAAAATTTACGTTATTTTTATTGTATTCGTATATATTTTGAAACATTTTATACAAATTCATGTAATTTTGTGTGTATTGTATATATATTTTCATACAAATTTATATTCTTTTATGTGTATTCTTATATATATATATATATATATATATATATATATATATATATATATATATATATATATATATATATATATATATATATATATACATGTATATATATATATATATATATATATATATATATGTATATATATACATTTATATATATATATATATATATATACCTTATTTTATGTTTATTTTGTATATTTATTTCATTCAATTTTAAATTATTAAATGTGTATATTTGTATTTGTATTTAGGTTATTTTATGTGTGTTTCTATATATATTTTCATCCAAAATTACATTATTTTATTGTTATTTTCTTAATTTAACTCGATACAATTTAGATTATTTCATAGGTATTTTGTATACATATGTTTATACTCATTTACATTATCTAATGTGTGTTTTGTATATATTTTTATGCAAACTAATTTTATGTGCATTTTTGTACATATATTTTTATAGAAACTTAAAACGTTATTTTATGTGTATTTTGTATATGTTTTCTCATACAAATTTACATTATTTAATTAGTTTTTTTTTATTTTTTTATACGAATGACTTGATTATTGGTGTAATTTGTACATATTTTTTATACTTATTTACATTACTTAATGTGTATTTTGTTTATATATTTTTTTTACAAATTTATGTTATTATATGTGTATTTGTTAAAAATATTTTGAAACGAATTTATTTTATTTTATGTATTTTGTATATATATTTCAATTCAAATTTAGCTTATTTTGTGTGTATTTTGTATATCTATTTTCGTAAAATTTAATTACTTCTGTGTATTTTTGTATATAGTTTTATACAAATTTACGTTATTTTATGTGCATTTGTATATTTATATTTATACAAATACACATTCTCTTATTGGTATTTTGTTTATTTATATTTATACAATTTACATTATTTTATGTGTATTTGTATACATTTTGATTCGTATTTACTTAATTTTATTTGTATTTTGTATATATATATATATATATATATATATATATATATATATATATATATATATATATATATATATATATATATATATATATATATATATATATATGGAAATCTACGTTATTTTATGTATATTCATATATATATTTTGAAACAAATTTCCAATGTTTTATATGTTTTTTGCATATCTATTTCAATACAAATTTACCCTATTGTATGTGCATTTTGTATATTTATTTTAATACAAATTCAAATATTTTATGTGTATTTTGGTATATATAATTTTATAAAAAATGCGTTATTTTATAGGTATTTTGCATCTTAGTTTTCATACAAATGTACATTATTTTATTAATATTCTGTATGTATATTTTGATACGATTTTATATTATACTATTTGTGTTTTCTATATATTTTTTTATACATATTTTCATTATTTAATGTGTATTTTTTATGTATATTTTATACAAATTAACGTCATTTTAAGTGTATTTGTTTATGTAATTTCATTCAAATTTACATTATTTTAAGTGTATTTTGTATATGTATTTCAATACAAATTTACCTAATTTTATGTGTATTTTGTATATTTATTTTCATACAAATTTAAATTATTTTTGTGTTTTTTTGTATATACATATAGTGTAAATTTCTATGAAAATATATATTCAAAATACATATAAAATTATGTAAATAAGTATAAAAATATATATATCAAATACACCTAAAAAATGAAAATTCGTATCAAAATAAACAAAATTCCGATAGAAGAACGTATATTTGTAGGAAAATAACTATAAAAAATACACATAAAATTACGAAAATTTGAATAAAAGTATATACAAAAAAACAAAAAAAATAAATTTCAATTTGTATGAAAATAGATATACAAAATACACTTATAATTAGTTAAATTTGTATTTAAATACATGTACAAAATACACATAAAATAATGTAAATTTGTATGAAATGAAAACAAATTCACATAAAATAACGTACATTTGTATAAAATAGGTATACAAAATACATACAATAATGTAAAATCGTATCAAAATAAATACACAGAATATCAATAAAATAATGTAATTTTGTATGAAAATAAAGATGCAAAATACCCATAAAATAAAGCATATTACACATAGAATAATTAAATTTGTATTAAAATTAATATACAAAATGCACGTACAATAAGGGAAATTTGTATTGAAAAAATATACAAATACACATAAAACAATGTATATATGTTTCAAAATATATATACGAATACACATAAAATAACGTATATTTCTATAGAAATATATACAAAATACACATGAAATGACGTAAATACGTATAAAAATATATATACACAATACACATTAAATAATGTAAATTCGCGTCAAAATAAATAAACAAAATATCAATAAAAGAATGTGTATTTATATGAAAATAGATATACAAAATACTCATTAAATATTGTAAATTTGTAAAAAACTCTATTAAAAAAATACACAAAAATAATTTAAATTTGTATAAAAATATATATTCAAAATACACATAAAACTAGGTAAATTTCTATTGAAATACATATACAAAATACACATAAAATAATGTAAATTTGAATGAAAATATATAAACAAATACACTTAAAATGACGTAAATTTGTATGAAATATATATAGAAAATACATATTAAATAATGTAAATATGTATAAAAAAATATATACAAAATACAAATAGAATAATGTAAAATAGTATCAAAATAAATACACAGAATATTAATAAAATAATATAAATTTGTATGAAAATATATATACCAAAATACACATAAAATATTTACATTTGTATTACAATAAATATACAAAATGCACATACAATAAGGTAAATTTGTATTGAAATAGATATGCAAAATACACATAAAACAATGTAAATTTGTTTCAAAATATATATACGAATACAAATAAAATAACGTAGATTTCTATAAAAATATATATACAAAATACACATAAAATGAAGTAAATACGTATAAGAAAAAGTATACAAAATACACATAAAATAATGTAAATTCGTATCAAAATAAATAAACTAAATGCCAATAAAAGAATGTTTACTTGCATAAATATAAATATACAAAATACACATAAAATAACGTAAAACTGTATAAAACTATATACAAAAATAAACAAAAATAATTAAATTTGTATGAAAATAGATATACAAAAGACACATAAAATAAGCTAAATTTGAATTGAAATAAATATAGAAAATACATAAAATAATGTAAATTTGTATCAAAATATATATTCAAATACACAATATTAAAATTAATATACAAAATGCGTATATAATAAGGTAAATTTGTATTGAAAAAATATGCAACATACACGTTTACTCATACAAATTTATATTATTTTATTGGTATTTTGTTTATTTATTTTGATACGAATTACATGATTATATGTGTATTTTGTACATATTTCTTTATTCGTATTTACATTATTTAATGTGTATTTTGTTTATATATTTTCATACATATTTACGTTATTATATGTGTATTTGTATAAATATTTTGATACAAATTTACTTTATTTCATGTAAGTTGTATATATATTTCAATTCAAATTTAGCTTATTTCGTGTGTAATTTGTATATATTTTCATACAAATTTAATTACTTCTGTGTATTTTTGTATATAGTTTTATATAAATTTACGTTATTTTATGTGTATTTTGTATATTTATATTCATACAAATACACATTCTTTTATTGGTATTTTGTTTATTTATTTTGATACGAATTTACATTATTTTGTGATATATATTTTATCCAAATTTACATTATTTTATGTGTATTTGTTTACGTGTATGTGTGTATACACGTGTAAATCTCTCTCTCTCTCTCTCTCTCTCTCTCTCTCTCTCTCTATCTCTCTCTCTCTCTCTCTCTCTCTCTCTCTCTCTCTCTCTCTCTCTCTCTCTCTCTCTCTCTCTCTCTCTCTCTCTCTCTCTCTCTCTCTCTCTCTCTCTCTCTCTCTCTCTCTCTCTCTCTCTCTCTCTCTCTCTCTCTCTCTCTCTCTCTCTCTCTCTCTCTATCTCTTTCTCTCTCTCTCTCTCTCTCTCTCTCTCTCTCTCTCTCTCTCTCTCTCTCTCTCTCTCTCTCTCTCTCTCTCTCTCTTACGTATATAATTTCATACATATTTACATTATTTTATGTGTTTTTTGTATATATATTTTTCTACGTATTTAAATTATTTTATGTGTATTTTGTATATACATTTTCATAAAAAATTACGTTATTTTATTATGAGTATAAGTATATATTTTGATACAAATTTTATACAAATTCATGTTATTTAATGTGTATTTGTATATATATTTTCATACAAATTTATATTATTTTATGTGTATTTTTTCATATATTTCATTACAAATTTACCTTATTTTATGTTTATTTTGTATATTTATTTCATTGAAGTTTAAATTATTTTTTGTATATTTGTATTTGTATTTAGGTTATTTTATTTGTATTTTGTATATATATTTTCATCCAAAATTACATTATTTTATTTTTATTTCTTAATTTAATTCTATACTAATTTAGATTATTTCATAGTTATTTTTTATAAATATTTTTATAATCATTTACATTATCTAATGTGTGTTTTGTATATATATTTTTATGCAAATTTATTTAATGTTCATTTTTGTACATATATTTTTATAGAAATTTGCGTTATTTTATGTATATAGTTTTATATAAATCTACGTTATTTTATGTGCATTTTGTATATTTATATTTATACAAATACACATTCTTTTATTGGTATATTGTTTATTTACATTTATACGAATTTACATTATTTTATGTGTATTTTGTATACATTTTTTTATACGTATTTACTTAATTTAATGTGTATTTTGTATATGTATTTTTATAGAAATCTACGTTATTTTATGTGTATTCGTATATATATTTTGAAACAAATGTATTTAGTATATTTATATTTATCCAAATACACATTCATTTATTGGTATTTTGTTTATTTATTTTAATTCGAATTTACATTATTTTATGTGTATTTTGTATACATTTTTTTATACGTATTTACTTAATTTTATATGTATTTTGTATATATATTTTTATAGAAATCTACGTTTTTTCATTTGTATTCGTATATATATTTTGAAACAAATTTACATTGTTTTATATGTATTTTTGCATATCTCTTTCAATACAAATTTACCTTATTGTATGTGCATTTTGTATATTTATTTCAATACAAATTTAAATATATGATGTGTATTTTGGTATATATATTTTTATAAGAAATGCGCTATTTTATGGGAATTTTGCATCTTTATTTTCATACAAATTTACATTATTTTATTAATATTCGGTGTATTTATTTTGATACGATTTTACATTATTCTATTTATTTTTTGTATATACTTTTTTATATATATTTACATTATTTAATGTGTATCTTGCATATATATTTTATTCAAATTTATTATCTATTATCTATTTTCATACAAATACATATTCTTTTCATGATATTTTGTTTATTTATTTTGACACGAATTTACATTATTTGATATGTATTTTGTATATATATTTTTATACGTATTTACATAATTTCATATGTATTTTGTATATATATTTCTATAGAAATCTACTTTATTTTATGTATATTCGTATATATATTTTGAAACAAATTTACATTGTTTTATATGTATTTTTGAATATCTCTTTCAATACAAATTTACCTTACTGTATATGCATTTTGTATATTTATTTCAATACAAATTTAAATATTTTATGTGTATTTTGGTATATATATATTTATAAAAAATGCGATAATTTTTGCGATTTTTGCATCTTTATTTACATACAAATTTACATTATTTTATTGATATTCTGTGTATTTATTTTGATACGATTTTACATTATTCTATTTGTTTTTTTGTTTATATTTTTTTATACACATTTACATTATTTAATGTGTATCTTGCATATATATTTTATACAAATTTACGTTATTTTAAGTGTATTTGTTTATATATTTTCATTCAAATTTACATTATTTGATGTGTATTTTGTATATGTATTTCCATACAAATTTACTTAATTTTATGTGTATTTTGTATATTTCTTTTCAAACAAATTTAAATTATTTTTGTGTATTTTTGTATATAGTTTTATACAAATTTAGGTTATTTTATGTACGCATTTACATTATTTAGTGAGTGTTTTGTATATATATTTTTATGCTAATTTACTTTATTTTATGTGCATTTTTGTACATATATTTTTATAGAAATTTGCGTTATTTGTATATGTTTTCTCATACAAATTTACATTATTTTATTGCTATTTTGTTTATTTATTTTGATACGAATTACATGATTTTATGTGTATTTTGTACATATTTTTTATACGTATTTTCATTACTTAATGTGTATTTTGTTTATATATTTTTAAACAAATCTACGTTATTATATGTATTTGTTAAAAATATTTTGATACATATTTACATTATTTTATGTATTTTGTATGTACATTTCAATTCAAATTTAGCTTATTTTAGCTGTATTTTGTATATAGATTTTCATACAAATTTAAAAACTTCTGTGTATTTTTGTATATAGTTTTATACAAATTTACGATATTTTATGTGTATTTTGTATATTTATATTTATACAAATACACTTTCTTTTACTAGTATTTTGTTTTTTTATTTTGATACGATTTTTATGTATTTTTTGTATTCATTTTTTTATACGTATTTACTTCATTTTATGTGTATTTTGTATATATTTTTATAGAAATCTACGTTATTTTATGTGTATTCGTATATATATTTTGAAACAAATTTATATTGTTTTATATGTATTTTGCATATCTATTTCAATACAAATTTGCAAATTACTTTATTTTATGGGCATTTTTGTACATATATTTTTTTAGAAATTTGCGTTAATTTATGTGTATTTGTATATGTTTTCTCATACAAATTTACATTATTTTATTGCTATTTTGTTTATTTATTTTGATACAAAAGAAAATAGATATACAAAATATACATAAAATAAACTAAATTTGTATTGAAATATATATACAAAATACATAAAATAATGTAAACTTGTATCAAAATATTTTAACAGATGCGCATAAGATAACGTAAATTTGTTTTAAAATATACAAAATACACATTAAATAATGTAAATATGTATAAAAAAATATATACAAAACACAAATAGAATAATGTAAAATCGTATCAAAATAAATACACAGAATATTAATAAAACAATGTAAATTTGTATGAAAATAAAGATGCAAAATACCCATTAAATAACGCATTTTTTATAAAAATATATATACCAAAATACACATGAAAAAATTAATTTGTATTAAAATAAATATACAAAATACACATACAATAAGGTAAATCTGTATTGAAATAGATATGCAAAATACATATAAAACAATGAAAATTTGTTTCAAATTATATATACGAATACACATACAATAACGTAGATTTGTATAAAAATATATATACAAAATACACATAAAATTAAGTAAATACGTATAAGAAAATGTATACAAAATACACATAAAATAATATAAATTCGTATCAAAATAAATAAACAAAATACCAATAAAAGAATGTGTATTTGTATAAATATAAATATACAAAATACACATAAAATAACGTAAATTTGTATAAAACTATATACAAAAATACACAGAAGTAATTAAATTCGTATGAAAATAGATATACAAAATACAGATAAAATAAGCTAAATTTGAATTGAAATGTATATACAAAATACATAAAATAATGTAGATTTGTATCAAAATATTTATAAAAATACCCATAAAACAACGCATATTTTTTATTTATAAAAATATATATACCAAAATACACATCAAAAAATTAAATTTGTATTAAAATAAATATACAAAAAACACATACAATAAGGTAAATTTGTATTGAAATAGATATGGAAAATACATATAAAACAATGTAAATTTGTTTCAAAATATATATACGAATACACAAAATAACAGATTTATATAAAAAAAATATACAAAATACACATAAAATGAAGTAAATACGTATAAAAAATGTATACAAAATACACATAAAAAATGTAAATTCGTATCAAAATAAATATACAAAATACAAATAAAAGAATGTGTATTTGTATAAATATAAATATACAAAATCCACATAAAATAACGTAAATTTATATAAAACTATATACAAAAATACACAGAAGTATTTTAATTTGTATGAAAATAGATATACAAAATAAGGTAAATTCGTTACAAATTCAATAAACAAAATTCAGATAAAAGAACGTATATTTGTAGAAAAAATAAATATACAAAATACACATTAAATAACGAAAATTTGTTTGAAAATATATAAAAAAATAAAAATTTCAATTTGTATGAAAATAAATATACAAAATACACATGTATTTTGTATATCTATTTTCACACAAATTTAATTACTTTTGTGTATTTTTGCATATAGTTTTATATAAATTTACGTTATTTTATTTGTATTTTGTAAATTTATATATATACAATACACATTCTTTTATTAGTATTTTGTTTATTTATTTTGATGCAAGTTTACATTATTTTATGTGTATTTTGTATACTTTTTTTTATACGTATTTACTTCATTTTATGTGTATTTTGTATATATATTTTCATAGAAATCTCCGTTATTTTATGTGTATTCGTATATATATTTTTATAAAAATTTACATGGTTTTATATGTATTTTGCATATCTATTTCAATACAAATTTACGTTATTGTGTTTGCATTTTGTATATTTATTTTAATACAAATTCAAATATTTTATGTGTGTTTTGGTATAAATATTTTTATAAAAAATGCGTTATTTTATGGGAATTTTGCATCTTAATTTTCATACAAATTTACATTATTTTATTAATATTCTGTGTATTTATTTTGATACGATTTTATATTATTCTATTTGCGTTTTGTATATATTCTTTTATACATATTTACATTATTTAATGTGTATTTTTATATATATTTTAGACAAATTTACGTTATTTTAAGTGTATTTGTTTATATATTTTCATTCAAATTTACATTATTTTATGTGTATTTTGTAAATGTATTTCAATACAAATTTACCTAATTTTATGTGTATTTTGTATATTTATTTTCATACAAATTAAAATTATTTTTGAGTATTTTTGTATATAGTTTTATACAAATTTAGGTGATTTTATGTGTATATTGTATATCTATTTTCATACAAATACACATTCTTTTATTGATATTTTGTTTATTTACTTTGACGCGAATTTACATTATTTAATGTGTATTATATATATATATATATATATATATATATATATATATATATATATATATATATATATATATATATATATATATATATATATATATATATATATATATATATATATATATATATATATATATATATATATATATATATATATATATATATATATATATATATATATATATATTTATGGTTGTTTAGCTGATTTGATGTGTATTTTGTATACATATTTCTATAGAAATCTACGTTGATTTATGAGTATTCGTATATAGATTTTGAAATAAATTTACTCTGTTTTATGTGTATTTTGCATATTTTTTCAATACAAATTTACCTTATTGTATATGGCTTTTGTATATTAATTTTAATACAAATTTAATTATGCTATGTGTATTTTTGTATATGTATTTTTATAAAAATATGCTTTATTTTATGGGTATTTTGCATTTTTATTTTCATACAAATTTATGTTATTTTATTTATATTCTGTTTGTTTGTTTTTGAAACAATTTTACATTATTCTATGTGTATTTTGTATATCTATTTTTATACGTATTTACTTAATTTTATGTGTATTTTGTATATATATTTTTATAGAAATCTACGTTATTTTATGTGTATTCGTATATATATTTTGAAACAAATTTACTTTGTTTTATATGTATTTTTGCATATCTCTTCTAATACAAATTTACCTTATTGTATGTGCATTTTGTATATTTATTTCAATACAAATTTAAATATTTTATGTGTATTTTGGTATATATATTTTTATAAGAAATGCGCTATTTGATGGGAGTTTTGCATCTTTGTTTTCATACAAATTTACATTATTTTATTAATATTCCGTGTATTTATTTTGATACGATTTCACATTATTCTATTTTTTTTTGTATATATATTTTTTTTAAATATTTACATTATTTAATGTGTATCTTGCATCTTTTACCGTAATTTTGTTTATTTATTTTTATACGAATTTACATTATTTTAGGTGTATTTGATATGTATATTTTTATACTTATTTATATCATTTCATTTGTGTTTTGAATATAAATTTTCATAAAAATTTACTCTATTTTATGGGTATTCGTATATTTTGATTCAAATTTACATTATTTATGTTTATTTTGCATATCTATTTCAATACAAATTTACTATATTGTATGTGTATTTTGTATATTTATTTTAATACAAATTTAATTATTTTATGTGTATTTTTGTAAAAATATGCGTTATTATTTAGGTATTTTGCATCTTTATTTTCATACAAATTTACATTATTTTATTGATTGTCTGTTTATTTATTTTGATACGATTTTACATTATTCTATGTGTATTTTGTATATATATTTTTATACACATTTACATTATTTAATGTATATTTTGTAGATATATTTTATATAAATTTACGCAATTTTATGTGTATTTGTTTATATATTTTCATACAAATTTACAATATTTTATGTGTAATTTGTATATGTATTTCAATACAGATCTGCCTAATTTTATGTGTATTTTGCATATCTATTTTCAAACAAATTTAAATTATTTTTATGTATTTTTTATATATTTTTATACAAATTTTAGTTATTTTATTTGTATTTTGTATTTATATTTTCCTACAAATATACATTCTTTTAGTGGAATTTTGTTCATTTATTTTCATAAGAATTTACATAATTTTATGTTAATTTTGTATATATATTTTTCTACGTATTTACATTATTTTATGTGTATTTTTTATATCCATTTTCATAAAAATTTACGTTATTTTATTGTATGTATTCGTATATGATTTGATACAAATTTACATTATTTTATGTTTATTTTGCATATCTATTTCAATATAGATTTACCTTATTGTATGTGTATTTTGTATATTTATTTTAATACAAATTTAATTATTTTATGTGTACTTTGTATACATTTTCTTATACGTATTTACTTAATTTAATGTGTATCTTGTATATATATTTTTATAGTAATCTACGTTATTTTATGTGTATTGGTATATATATTTTGAAGCAAATTTACATTGTTTTATATGTATTTAGCATATCTATTTCAATATAAATCTACCTTATTGTATGTGCATTTTGTATATTTATTGTAATACAAATTTAAAAAATTTATTATTTTGGTATATATATTTTTATAAAAAGAGTTTTATATAAATTTAAAATATTTTATGTGTATTTTGTATATCTATTTTCATACAAATACACATTTTTATATATATTTTGTTTATTTATTTTGACGCGAATTCACATTATTTAATGTGTATTGTGTATATATATTTTTATACGTATTTACGTCATTTCATGTGTATTTTGTAAATATATATATATTAGTATATATATAATGAAATATATATATATATATATATATATATATATATATATATATATATATATATATATATATATATATATATATATATATATATATATATATATTTTTTTTGTTTTGTTTATTTATTATAACGCGAATTTACATTATTTAATGTGTATTGTGTATATATATTTTTATACGTATTTACGTCATTTCATGTGTATTTTGTTATTTTATGTGTTTTCGTATATATATTATGAAACAAATATACATTGTTTTATGTGCATTTTGCATATTTTTTCAACATAAATTTACCTTATTGTACGTGCATTTTGTATATTAATTTTAATACAAATTTAATTATTCCATGTGTATTTTTGTATATGTATTTTCAAAAAAAAATGCTTTATTTTATGGGTATCTTGCATCTTTATTTTCATACAAATTTACATTATTTTATTGATATTCTGTGTATTTATTTTGATACGATTTTACATTATTCTATGTATATTTTGTATATAAATTTCATACAAATGATCGTTATTTTATGTGAATTTGTTTTCATTTCATACAAATTTACATTATTTTATGTGTATTTTGTACATGTATTTAAATACAAATTTAACTAATTATATGTGTATTATGTATATCTATTTTCATACAAATTGAAATTAATTTTGTGTATTTTTGTATATATTTTTATTCAAATTTTCGTAATTTTATGTGAATTTTGTATATTTATTTTCCTACAAATATACGTTCTTTTATCGGAATTTTGTTTATTTATTTTGATACGAGTTTTCATTATTTTAGGAGTATTTGATATATATATTTTTATACTTCTTTACATAATTTTATATGTATTTTGAATATATATTTTCATATAAATTTACTCTATTTTATGTGTATTCGTATATATATTTTGATACAAATTTACATTATTTATGTGTATTTCGCATATCTATTTCAATACAAATTTTCTTTATTGTATGTGCCTTTTGTATATTTATTTTGATGCAAATTTAATTATCTTATGTGTATTTTTTATATATATTTTTAAACAAATATGCGTTATTATATGGGTATTTTGCATCTTTATTTTCATACAAATTTACATTATTTTATTGATTGTCTGTTTATTTATTTTGATACGATTTTACGTTATTCTGTGTATTTTGTATATATATTTTTAGACATATTTACATTATTTAATGTATATTTTGTACATATGTTTTATGAAAATTTACGTTATCTTATGTGTATTTGTTTATATATTTTCATACAAATTTACATTATTTTATGTGTATTTTGTATATGTATTTCAATAAAAATTTGCCTAATTTCATTTGTATTTTTCATATCTATTTTCAAACAAATTTAAATTATTTTTGTGTATTTTTGTATTATTTTTATACAATTTTTTTTATTTTATTTGTATTTTGTATATATATTTTCCTACAAATATACATTCTTTTAGAGGAAGTTTTGTTTATTTATTTTGATACGAATTTACATTATTTGATGTGTATTTTGTATATATATTTTTCTATGTATTTACATCATTTTATGTGTATTTTTTATATATATTTTCATAAAAATTTACGTAATTTTATTGTGTGTATTCGTATATATTTTGATAAAAAATTTCATTATTTTATGTGTTTTTTGCATATCTATTTCAATAAAAATCTACCTTATTGTATGTGTATTTTGTATATTTATTTTAATACAAATTTAATTATTTTATGTGTATTTTTTTATATATATTTTTTTAAATATAAGATATTTTATGGGTATTTTGCATCTTTAATTTTATAAATTTTAACATTACGTACATATCTTTTATACGTATTTACATTATTTAATGTGTATTTTGTTTATATAATTTTATACAAATTTACGTTATTATATGTGTATTTGAATATATATTTTGATACAAATTTACATTATTTTATGTATTTTCTATATTTATTTCAATTCAAATTTAGCTTATTTTATGTGTCTTTTGTATATCTATTTTCATACAAATTTAATTATTTTTGTTTATTTTTGTATATAGTTTTATACAATTTTACGTTATTTTATGTGTATTTTGTATATTTATATTTATACAAGTAAACATTCTTTTATTGGCATTTAGTTTATTTATTTTGATACGAGTTTACATTATTTTATGTGTATTTTGTATTTATTTTCTTATACGTATTTACTTCATTTTATGTGTATTTTTGTATATATATTTTATAGAAATCTACGTTATTTTATGTGTATTCGTATGTATATTTTGAAACAAATTTACATTGTTTTATATGTATTTTGCATATCTATTTCAATACAAATTTACCTTATTGTATGTGCATTTTGTATATTTATTGTAATGCAAATTTAAATATTTTATGTGCATTTTGGTATATATATTTTCATAAAAAATGCGTTGTTTTATGGGTATTTTGCATCTTTATTTTCATACAAATTTACATTATTTTATTAATATTCTGTGTATTTATTTTGATACTATTTTACATTATTCTATGTGTGTTTTGTATATATTTTTTTATACATATTTACATTATTTAATGTGTATTTTCTATATATATTTCATACAAATTTTCGTTATTTTAAGTGTATTTGTTTATATATTTTTATTCAAATTTACATTATTTTATGTGTATTTTGTATATGTATTTCAATAGAAATTTACCTAATTTCATTTGTATTTTGTATATATATTTTATACAAATTTTAATTATTTTTTGTGTATTTTTGTATAGAGTTTTATTCATATTTACAATATTTTATGTGTATTTTGTATATCTATTTTCATACAAATACACATTCTTTTATTGATATTTTGTTTATTTATTTTGATGCGAATTTACATTATTTAATGTGTATTGTGTATATATATTTTTATACGTATTTACGTCATTTCATGTGTATTTTGTATATATATTTCTATAGAAATATACGTTAATTTATGTGTATTCGTATATATATTTTGAAACAAATATACATTGTTTTATGTGCATTTTGCATATTTTTTCAATACAAATTAACCTTATTGTACGTGCATTTTTTATATTAATTTTAATACAAATTTAGCTATTCTATGTGTATTTTTGTATATGTATTTTTATAAAAATATGCTTTATTTTATGGTAAATTTGCATCTTTATTTTCAAACAAAATTACATTATTTTATTGATATTCTGTGTATTTATTTTGATACGATTTTACATTATTCTATGTATATTTTGTATATCTATTTTATACCAATGTACGTTATTTTATGTGAATTTGTTTTCATTTCATACAAATTTACATTATTTTATGTGAATTTTGTACACGAATTTAAATACAAATTTAACTAATTATATCTGTATTTTGTATATCTTTTTTCATACAAATTGAAATTAATTTTGTGTATTTTTGTATATATTTTTATTCAAATTTTCGTAATTTTATGTGTATTTTGTATATTTCTTTTCCTACAAATATACGTTCTTTTATCGGAATTTTATTTATTTATTTTGATGCGAATTTTCATTTTTTTAGGTGTATTTGATATATATATATTTATACTTATTTCCATAATTTTATATGTATTTTGAATATATATTTTCATAGAAATTTCCTTTATATGTATATGTATAGAAAATACACATGAAATAATCTAAACTCGTATCGAAATAAATGAACAAAATACCGATAAAATAATGTAATTTTGAATGAAAATATATATAGAAAATACACATAAAATAACGCAAATACAAATAAATATATACACATAAAATGATTTGAATTTGAATGAAAATAGATATAAAAATAAACTTAAAATAAGGCAAATTTATAATGAAATATATATACAAAAAACACATAAAATAATGTAGATTTGTTTCAAAATATATATACCAATACACATAAAATAACGTAGATTTCTATAGAAATATATATACAAAATATACATGAAATGTAGTAAATACGTATAAAAATATATATACAAAATACACATTAAATAATGTAAATTCGTGTCAAAATAAATAATTAAAATATCAATAAAAGAATGTGTATTTGTATGAAAATACAAATACAAAATACACATAAAATAACGTAAATTTGTATAAAACTATATGTAAAAATACACAAAAATAAGTTAAATTTGCATGAAAATAAATATACAAAATACACATAAAATTAGGTAAATTTGTAAAGAAATACATATACAAAATACACATAAAATAATGTAAATTTGAATGAAAATATATAAACAAGTACACTTAAATTAACATAAATTTGTATAAAATATATATAAAAAGTACTCATTAAATAATGTAAATATGTATAAAAAATATATATACAAAACACAAATAGAATAATGTAAAATCGTATTAAAATAAATACACAGAATGTAAATAAAATAATGTAAATTTGTATGAAAATAAAGATGCAAAATACCCATAAAATAACGCATTTTTTATAAATATACAAAATACACATGAAAGGATGTAAATACGTATAAAAATATATATACAAAATACACATTAAATAATGTAAATTCGCGTCAAAATAAATAAACAAAATGTCAATAAATGAATGTGTATTTGTATGAAAATAGATATACAAAATACACATCAGATAACATAAATTTGTATAAAACTATATACAAAAATACACAAAAATAATTTAAATTTGTATGAAAATAAATATACAAAATACACATAAAATTAGGTAAATTTGTATTGAAATACATATACAAAATACACATAAAATACTGTAAATTTGAATGAAAATACATAAACAAATACACTTAAAATAACGTAAATTTGTATAAAAAAATATATACAAAACACAAATAGAATAATGTAATAGAATGTAAAATCGTATCAAAATAAATACACAGAATATTAATAAAATAATGTAAATTTGTATGAAAATAAAGAAGCAAAATACACATAAAATAACGCATTTTTTTTAAATATATATACAAAAATTCACATAAAATTTTTTATGTGAATAATATACAAAATACACATACAATAAGGTAAATCTGTATAGAAATAGATATGCAAAATACATATAAAACAATGTAAATTTGTTTCAAAATATATATAGGAATACACATAAAATAACGTAGATTTGTATAAAAATATATATACAAAATACACGTAAAATGAAGTAAATACGTATAAAAAAAATGTGTACAAAATACACATAAAATAATGTAAATTCGTATCAAAATAAATAAACAAAATACCAATAAAAGAATGTGTATTTGTATAAATATAAATATACAAAATACACATAAAATAACGTAAGTTTCTATAAAACTATATACAAAAATACACAGAAGTAATTAAATTCGTATGAAAATAGATATACAAAATACAGATAAAATAAGCTAAATTTGAATTGAAATGCATATACAAAATACATAAAATAATGTAAATTTGTATCAAAATATTTATAAAAATACATATAATAACGTAAATTTGTTTAAAAATATATAAACAAAATACACATTAAGTAATGTAAATACGTATAAAAAAAATGTACAAAATACACATATAATCATGTAATTCGTATCAAACTAAATAAACAAAATAGCAATAAAATAATGTAAATTTGTATGAGAAAACATATACAAATACATATAAAATAACGCTAATTTCTATAAAATATATGTCCAAAATGACCGTAAAATAAATTAACTTTGGATAAAAATATATATACAAAACACACATTAAATAATGTAAATGCTACATAAAATAACCTAAATTTGTATAAAACTATATACAAAAATACACAAAAATAATTTAAATTTGTATGAATAGAAATATACAAAATACACATAAAATTAGGTTAATTTCTATTGAAATACATATACAAAATACACATAAAATAATGTAAATTTGAAAGAAAATATATAAACAAATACACATATAATAACATAAATTTGTATGAAATATATATACAAAATACACATTAAATAATGTAAATATGTATAAAAAAATATATACAAAACACAAATAGAATAATGTAAAATCGTATCAAAATATATACACAGAATATTAATAAAATAATGTAAATTTATATGAAAATTAAGATGCAAAATACCTATAAAATAACGCTTTTTTTTTTTAAATTATTGATATCAAAATACACATAAAATATTTGAATTTGTATCAAAATAAATATACAAAATGCACATACAATAAGGTAAATTTGTATTGAAATAGATATGCAAAATACATATCAAATAATGTAAATTTGTTTCAAAATATATATGCGATTACACATAAAATAACGTAGATTTCTATAAAAATACATATACAAAATAACCATAAAATTAAGTAAATACGTATAAAAAAATGTATACAAAATACACATAAAATAATGTAAATTCGTATAAATATAAATAAAAAATATAGCAATAAAAGAATGTGTATTTGTATAAATATAAATATACAAAATGCACATAAAATAACGTAAATTTATATATAAATAATATATACATAAAATAACGCAAATTTCTATAAAATATATGTACAAAAATGAACATAAAATAAATTTGCATAAAAATATATATACAAAACACACATTAGATAATGTAAATGAGTATAGAAATATGTATACAAAATACCTATGAAATAATCTAAATTCGTATCGAATTAAATTAAGAAAATACCAATATAATAATGTAATTTTAGATGAAAATATATATACAAAATACACATAAAATAACCTAAATACAAATACAAATATACACATAAAATAATTTATAATTGAATGAAATAAATATACAAAATAAACATAAAATAAGGTAAATTTGTAATGAAATATATGAAAAAATACACATAAAAGAATATAAATTTGTATGAAAATATATATACAAATACACATTAAATAACATGAATTTGTATAAAATTTGTATCAAAATATATACGAATACACACAATAAAATAACGTAATTTTTTTTTGAAAATGTATATACAAAATACACATAAAATAATGTAAATTTGTATAAAAATATAAAAACAAATACACATAAAATAATGTAAATTTGGATGAAATATATATACAAAATAAACCTTAAATAATGTAAATATGTATAAAAAATATATACAAAATACACATAGATTAATGTTAAATCGTATCAAAATAAATAAAGAGAATATCAATAAAATAATGTAAATTTGTATGAAAATAAAGCTGCAAAATATCCATATAATAACGCATATTTGCATAAAAATATATATACAAAAATACATATAAAATAATTAAATTTGTATTAAAATAAATATACAAAATTCACGTACAATAAAGAAAATTTGTATTGAAATAGATGTGCAAAATACACATCAATAATGTAAATTTGTATCTAAATATATATACGAATACTCATAAAATAGAGTAAATTTCTATGAAAATATACATACAAAATAGATATACAAAATACACATATAACTAGTTAAATTTGTATTTAAATACATGTACAAAAAACACATAAAATAATGTAGAGTTGTATCAAATGAAAACAAATACATTTTATATAAAATATATATACAAAATACACATAGAATAATGTAAAATCATACCAAATAAATACACAGAATATCAATAAAATAATGTAAATTTGTATGAAAATAAAGATGCAAAATACCCATAAAATAAAGCATATTTTTATAAAAACACATACACAAAAATACACATAGATTAATCAAATTTGTATTAAAATTAATATACAAAATGCACATACAATAAGGTAAATTTGTATTGAAAAAATATGCAAAATACACATAAAACAATGTAAATTTGTTTCAAAATATATATACGAATACACATAAAATAACGTAGATTTCTATAGAAATATATATACAAAATACACTTGAAATAATGTAAATACGTATAAAAATATATATATACAAAATACACATTAAATAATGTTAATTCGTGTCAAAATATATAAAAAAAATTTCATGAAAAGAATGTGTATTTGTATGAAAATAGATATACAAAATACACATAAAATAACCTAAATTTGTATAAAACTATATACAAAAATAAAGAAAAATAATTTAAACTTGTATGAAAATAAATATACAAAAAACATAAAATTAGGTAAATTTGTATTGAAATACATATACAAAATACACATAAAATAATGTAAATTTGAATGAAAATATATAAACATATAGACTTATAATAACGTAAATTTGTATCAAATATATATACAAAAAACACATTAAATAATGTAAATATGTATAAAAAAATATATACAAAACACAAATAAAATAATGTAAAATCGTATCAAAATAAATACAGAAAATATTAATAAAATAATGTAAATTTGTATGAAAATTAAGATTCAAAATACCTATGTCATGTGTATTCGTATATATATTTTGAAACAAATTTACATTGTTTATATGTATTTTGCATATCTATTTTTGTGTATTCTGTATTTATTTTTGTTATACATAGGATAATGTAAAATCGTATCAAAATAAGTACACAGAATTTCAATAAAATAATTTAAATTTGTATGAAAACAAAGATATAATCATGTAATTCGTATCAAAATAAATAAACAAAATACCAATAAAATAATATAAATTTGTATGAGTAAATGTGTATAAATAAATATATGTACGAAATACACATAAAATAATGTAAATTTATATGAAAATATATATACAAATACACATAAAATACCATGAATTTGTATAAAATTATACATTCAAAATAAATATTAAATAATGTAAATGCGTATAAAAATATATATAAAAAGTAGGCTACATATAAAATAATGTAAATTCGTATCAATATAAATCAACAAAATACCAGTAAAAGAATATATATTTGAATGAAAATAGATTTAAAAAATACACATGACATAACTAAAATTTGTATTGAAATATATACAAAAATACATATAAATAATTTGAGTTTGTATGAAAATAGATATTCAAAATACACATAAAACTAGGTAAATTTCTTTTGAAATATATATACAAAATACCCATAAAATATTGTAAATTTGTGTCAAAATATATAAACAAATACACATAAAATAACGTAAATTTGTATGAAAAATATATACAAAATACACATAGAATAATGTCAAATCGTATCAAAATGAATGAGCAGAATATCAATAAAATAACGTAAATTTGTATAAAAATAAAGATGCAAAATACCCATAAAATAAAGCATATTTTTATAAAATACATATACAAAAATTTACATTATTTGATATGTATTTTGAATATATATTTTTATACGTATTTACATAATTTCATATGTATTTTGTATATATATTTCTATAGAAGTCTACTTTATTTTATGTGTATTCGTATATATATTTTGAAACAAATTTACATTGTTTCATATGTATTTTTTAATATCTCTTTTAATACAAATTTACCTTACTGTATATGCATTTTGTATATTTATTTCAATACAAATTTAAATATTTTATGTGTATTTTGGTATATATATTTTTATAAAAATTGCGATAATTTTTGGGAATTTTGCATCTTTATTTTCATACAAATTTACATTATTTTATTGATATTCTGTGTATTTATTTTGATACGATTTTACATTATTCTATTTGTTTTTTGTATATATTTTTATATGTATATATTATTTAATGTGTATCTTGCATATATATTTTATACAAATTTACGCTATTTTAAGTGTATTTGTTTTTATATTTTCATTCAAATTTACATTTATTTTAATTCGAAATTACATTATTTTATGTGTATTTTGTATACATTTTTTTTATACGTATTCACTTAATTTTATGTGTATTTTGTATATATATTTTTATAGAAATCTACGTTTTTTTATTTGTATTCGTATATATATTTTGAAACAAATTTACATTGTTTTATATGTATTTTTGCATATCTCTTTCAACAAATTCACCTTATTGTATGTGCATTTTGTATATTTATTTCAATGCAAATTTAAATATTTTATGTGTATTTTGGTATATATATTTTTATAAGAAATGCGCTATTTTATGGGAATTTTGCATCTTTATTTTCATACAAATTTACATTATTTTATTAATATTCGGTATATTTATTTTGATACGATGTTACATTATTCTATTTGTTTTTTGTATATACTTTTTTATACATATTTACATTATTTAATGTGTATCTTGAATATATATTTTATACAAATTTTAATATCTATTATCTATTTTCATACAAATACACATTCTTTTCATGATATTTTGTTTATTTATTTTGACACGAATTTACATTATTTGATATGTATTTTGTATATATATTTTTATACGTATTTACATAATTTCATATGTATTTTGTATATATATTTCTATAGAAATCTACTTTATTTTATGTGTATTCGTATATATATTTTGATACAAATTTACATTGTTTTATATGTATTTTTGAATATCTCTTTCAATACAAATTTACCCTACTGTATATGCATTTTGTATATTTATTTCAATACAAATTTAAATATTTTATGTGTATTTTGGTAAATATATTTTTATAAAAAAAGCGATAATTTTTGGGAATTTTGTATCTTTATTTTCATACAAATTTACATTATTTTATTGATATTCTGTGAATTTATTTTGATACGATTTTACATTATTCTATTTGTTTTTTGTATATATATTTTTTATACACATTTACATTATTTAATGTGTATCTTGCATATATATTTTATACAAATTTACGTTATTTTAAGTGTATTTGTTTATATATTTTCATTCAAATTTACATTATTTGATGTGTATTTTGTATATGTATTTCAATACAAATTTACCTAATTTTATGTGTATTTTGTATATTTCTTTTCAAACAAATTTAAATTATTTTTGTGTATTTTTGTATATAGTTTTATACAAATTTAGGTTATTTTATGTACGCGTTTACATTATTTAGTGTGTGTTTTGTATATATATATTTTTTTGCAAATTTACTTTATTTTATATGCATTTTTGTACATATATTTTTATAGAAATTTGCGTTATTTGTATATGTTTTCTCATACAAATTTACATTATTTTATTGCTATTTTGTTTATTTTTTTGATACGAATTACATGATTATATGTGTATTTTGTACATATTTTTTATACGTATTTACATTACTTAATGTGTATTTTGTTTATATATTTTTAAACAAATCTATGTTATTATATGTATTTGTATAAATATTTTGATACAGATTTACATTATTTTATATATTTTGTATGTACATTTCAATTCAAATTTAGCTTATTTTAGCTGTATTTTGTATATATATTTTCATACAAATTTAATTACTTCTATGTATTTTGGACATAGTTTTATACAAATTTACGATATTTTATGTGTATTTTGTATATTTATATTTTTACAAATACACATTCTTTTACTGGTATTTTGTTTATTTATTTTGATACGATTTTTATGTATTTTTTGTAATCATTTTTTTATACGTATTTACTTCATTTTATGTGTATTTTGTATATATTTTTATAGAAATCTACGTTATTTTATGTGTATTCGTATATATATTTTGAAACAAATTTACATTGTTTTATATGTATTTTGCATATCTATTTCAATACAAAATTGCAAATTTACTTTACTTTATGTGCATCTTTGTACATATATTTTTTTAGAAATTTGCGTTATTTTATGTGTATTTGTATATGTTTTCTCATACAAATTTACATTATTTTATTGCTATTTTGTTTATTTATTTTGATACAAATGAAAATAGATATACAAAATATACATAAAATAAACTAAATTTGTATTGAAATTATATACAAAATACAGAAAATAATGTAAATTTGTATAAAAACATTTTAACAGATGAGCATAAAATAACGTAATTTTCTTTTAAAATATACAAAATACACATTAAATAATGTAAATATGTATAAAAAAATATACAAAACACAAATAAAATAATGTAAAATCGTATCAAAATAAATAAACAAAATACCAATAAAAGAATGTGTATTTGTATAAATATAAATATACAAAATACACATAAAATAACGTAAATTTGTATAAAACTATATACAAAAATACACAGAAGTAATTAAATTCGCATGAAAATAGATATACAAAATACAGATAAAATAAGCTAAATTTGAATTGAAATGTATATACAAAATACATAAAATAATGTAGATTTGTATCAAAATATTTATAAAAATACCCATTAAATAACGCATTTTTTTTATTCATAAAAATATATATACCAAAATACACATCAAAAAATTAAAATTGTATTAAAATAAATCTACAAAAAACACATACAATAAGGTAAATTTGTATTGAAATAGATATGCAAAATACATATAAAACAATGTAAATTTGTTTCAAAATATATATACGAATACACATAAAATAACGTAGATTTCTATAAAAATATATATACAAAATACACATAAAATGAAGTAAATACGTATAAAAAAATGTATACAAAATACACATAAAATAATGTAAATTCGTATCAAAATAAATATGCAAAATACCAATAAAAGAATGTGTATTTGTATAAATATAAATATACAAAATATACATAAAATAACGTAAATTTATATAAAACTCTATACAAAAATACACAGAAGTATTTTAATTTGTATGAGAATAGATATACAAAATAAGGTAAATTCGTTTCAAATTCAATAAACAAAATTCAGATAAAAGAACGTATATTTGTAGAAAAAATAAATATACAAAATACACATTAAATAACGAAAATTTGTATGAAAATATATAAAAAAATAAACAAAAATAATTTCAATTTTTTGTATGAAAATAAATATACAAAATACACATGTATTTTGTATATCTATTTTCACACAAATTTAATTACTTTTGTGTATTTTTTCATATAGTTTTATTTAAATTTACGTTATTTTATTTGTATTTTGTATATTTATATCTATACAATACACACTCTTTTATTAGTATTTTGTTTATTTATTTTGATACGAGTTTTCATTATTTTATGTGTATTTTGTATACCTTTTTTTATACGTATTTACTTCATTTTATGTGTATTTTGTATATTTATTTTCATAGAAATCTATGCTATTTTATGTGTATTCGTATATATATTTTGAAAAAAATTTACATGGTTTTATATGTATTTTGCATATCTATTTCAATACAAATTTACCTTATTGTATGTGCATTTTGTATATTTATTTTAATACAAATTCAAATATTTTATGTGTGTCTTGGTATAAATATTTTTACAAAAATTTTATGGGTATTTTGCATCTTAATTTTCATACAAATTTACATTATTTTATTAATATTCTGTGTATTTATTTTGATACTATTTTATATTATTCTATTTGTGTTTTGTATATATTTTTTTATACATATTTACATTATTTAATGTGTATTTTTTATATATATTTTATACAAATCTACGTTATTTTAAGTGTATTTGTTTATATATTTTCATTCAAATTTACATTATTTTATGTGTATTTTGTAAATGTATTTCAATACAAATTTACCTAATTTTATGTGTATTTTCTATATTTATTTTCATACAAATTAAAATTATTTTTGTGTATTTTTGTATATAGTTTTATACAAATTTAGGTGATTTTATGTGTATATTGTATATCTATTTATTGATATTTTGTTTACTTATTTTGACGCGAATTTACATTATTTAATGTGTATTTTATATATATATATTTTATACGTGTTTACATTTGATGTGTATTGTATATATATTTCTATAGAAATCTACGTTGATTTATGAGTATTCGTATATAGATTTTGAAATAAATTTACACTGTTTTATGTGTATTTTGCATATTTTTTCAATACAAATATACCTTATTGTATATGCATTTTATATATTAATTTTAATACAAATTTAATTATGCTATGTGTATTTTTGTATATGTATTTTTAAAAAATATGCTTTATTTTATGGGTATTTTGCATTTTTATTTTCATACAAATTAACATTATTTTATTTATATATATATATATATATTTTTTAAACAATTTTACATTATTCTATGTGTATTTTGTATATCTATTTTTATACGTATTTACTTAATTTTATGTGTATTTTGTATATATATTTTTATAGAAATCTACGTTATTTTATGTGTTTTCGTATATATATTTTAAAACAAATTTACATTGTTTTATATGTATTTTTGCATATCTCTTTCAATACAAGTTTACATTATTGTATGTGCATTTTGTATATTTATTTCAATACAAATTTAAATATTTTATGTGTATTTTAGTATATATATTTTTATAAGAAATGCGCTATTTGATGGGAATTTTGCATCTTTATTTTCATACAAATTTACATTATTTTATTAATATTCGGTATATTTAATTTGTTGCGATTTCACATTATTCTATTTGTTTTTATTATATATATTTTTTTTACATATTTACATTATTTAATGTGTATCTTGCATATATATTTCCTACAAATTTATTATATATTATTTATTTTCATGCAAATACACATTCTTTTCATGATATTTTGTTTATTTATTTTGACACGAATTTACCAAGATATGTATTTTGTATATATATTTTTATACGTATTTACATAATTTCACGAGTATTTTGTATATATATTTATATAGAAATCTACGTTATTTTATGTATATTCGTATATATATTTTGAAACAAATTAACTTTGTTTTATATGTATTTTTGAATATCTCTTTCAATACATATTTACCTTACTGTATATGGATTTTGTATATTTATTTCAATACAAATTTAAATATTTTGTGTATTTTGGTATATATATTTTTATAAAAAATGCGCTATTTTATGGTAATTTTGCATCTTTCTTTTCATACAAATTTACATTATTTTATTGATATTCTGTGTACTTATATTGATAGGATTTTACATTATTCTATTTCTTTTTTGTATATATTTTTTTATACACATTTACATTATTTAATGTGTATCTTGCATATATATTTTTTACAAATTTACGTTATTTTAAGTGTATTTGTTTATATATTTTCATTCAAATTTACATTATTTTATGTGTATTTTGTATATGTATTTCAATACAAATTTACCTAATTTTATGTGTATTTTGTATATTTATTTTCATACATATATAAATTATTTTTGTGTATTTTTGTATATAGTTTTATACAAATTTAGGTGATTTTATGTGTATTTTGTATATCTATTTTCATACAAATACACATTCTTTTATTGATATTTTGTTTATTTATTTTGACGCGAATTTACATTATTTAATGTGTATTTTATATATATATTTTATACGTGTTTACATCATTTGATGTCTATTTTGTATATATATTTCTATAGAAATCTACGTTGATTTGTGAGTATTCGTATATAGATTTTGAAATAAATTTACACTGTTTTATGTGTATTTTGCATATTTTTTCAATACAAATATACCTTATTGTATATGCATTTTATATATTAATTTTAATACAAATTTAATTATGCTATGTGTATTTTTGTATATGTATTTTTAAAAAATATGCTTTATTTTATGGGTATTTTGCATTTTTATTTTCATACAAATTAACATTATTTTATTTATATATATATATATTTTTTTTTTAAACAATTTTACATTATTCTATGTATGTATTTATGTAAACAATGTAAATTTGTTTCAAAATATATATACGAATACACATAAAATAACGTAGATTTCTATAAAAATATATATACAAAATACACATAAAATGAAGTAAATACGTATATAAAATGTATACAAAATACACATAAAAGAATGTAAATTCGTATCAAAATAAATAAACTAAATGCCAATAACAGACTGTTTACTTGTATAAATATAAATATACAAAATACACATAAAATAACGTAAAATTGTATAAAATATATATACAAAATAAACAAAAATAATTAAATTTATGTATAAATATATATAAAGACACATAAAATAAAGCTAAATTTGAATTGAAATAAATAGAAAATACATAAAATATGTAATTTGTATCAAAATATATATTCAAATACACATATATTAAAATTAATATACAAAATGCGTATATAATAAGGTAAATTTGTATTGAAAAAATATGCAACATTCACGTTTACTCATTCAAATTTATAATATTTTATTGGTATTTCGTTTATTTATTTTGATACGAATTACATCATTATATGTGTATTTTGTACATATTTTTTTATACGTATTTACATTATTTAATGTGTATTTTGTTTATATATTTTCATACAAATTTACGTTATTATATGTGTAATTGTAAAAATATTTTGATACAAATTTACTTTATTTCATGTATTTTGTATATATATTTCAATTCAAATTTAGCTTATTTTGTGTGTATTTTGTATATATTTTCATACAAATTTAATTACTTCTGTGTATTTTTGTATATAGTTTTATATAAATTAACGTTATTTTATGTGTATTTTGTATATTTATATTTATACAAATACACATTCTTTTATTGGTATTTTGTTTATTTATTTTGATACGAATTTACATTATTTTATGGGTTTTTGTATACATTTTTTATACGTATTTACTTTATTTTATGTGTATTTTGTATATATATTTTTATAGAAATCTACGTTATTTTATGTGTATTCGTATATATATTTTGAAACAAATTTACATTGTTTTATATGTATTTTGCATATCTATTTCAATACAAATTTACCTTATTGTATGTGTTTTTTCTATATTTATTTTAATACAAATTTAATTTTTTGATGTGTATTTTGGTATATATATTTTTATAAATAAAAAAAAAGCGTTATTTGTGGGGTATTTTGCTTCTTTATTTTCATACAAATTTACATTATTTTATTAATATTCTGTGTATTTATTTTGATACGATTTTACATTATTCTATTTTGGTTTTGTACATATTTTTTTATACAAATTTACGTTATTTTAAGTGTATTTGTTTATGTATTTTCATTCAAATTTACATTATTTTATGTGTATTTTGTGTATGTATTTCAATACAAATTTACCTAATTTTATGTGTATTTTGTATATTTATTTTCATACAAATTTAAAATATTTTTGTGTATTTTTGTATATAATTTGATACAAATTTAGGTTATTTTATGTGTATTTTGAATATCTATTTTAATACAAATGCACATTCTTTTATTGATATTATGCTTATTTATTTTGACGCGAATTTTATGTGAATTTGTTTTCATTTCATACAAATTTACATTATTTTATGTGTATTTTGTACATGTACTTAAATTCAAATTTAACTAATTATATGTGTATTTTGTATATCTATTTTCATACAAATTGAAATTTATTTTTTTGTTTTTTTGTATATATTTTTATACAAATTTTCGTAATCTTATAAAAATATATGTACCAAAATACACATAAAATATTTAAATTTGCATTGAAATAAATATGCAAAATGCACATACAATAAGGTAAATTTGTATTGAAAGAGATATGCAAAAATACATATAAAACAATGTAAATTTGTTTCAAAATATATATACGAATACAAATAGAAAAACGTAGATTTCTATAAAAACATATATACAAAATACACATAAAATTAAGTAAATACGTATAAAAAAATGTATACAAAATACACATAAAATAATGTAAATTCGAATTAAAATAAATAAACAAAATACCAATAAAAGAATGTGTATTTGGATAAATATAAATATACAAAATACATATACAAATAAACATAAAATAAGGTAGATTTGTAAAAAAACATATGTACAAAATACACATAAAATAATGTAAATTTATATAAAAATATATATATAAATACACATAAAATACCATGAATTTGTATAAAAATATATATTCAAAATAAATATTAAATAATGTAAAAGCGTATAAAAATATATATACAAAGTACATATCAAATAATGTAAATTCGTATTAATATAAATCAACAAAACACCAATAAAATAATATATATTTGAATGAAAATAAATTTACAAAATTCACATAACATAACTAAAATTTGTATTAAAATATATACAAAAATACATAGAAATAATTTGAGTTTGTATGAAAATAGATAAACAAAATACACATAAAACTAGGTAAATTTCTTTTGAAATGTATATACAAAATACCCATAAAATATTGTAAATTTGTGTCAAAATATATAAACAAATACACATAAAAAAACGTAAATTTATATGAAAAATATATACAAAATACACATAGAATAATGTCAATTCGTATCAAAATGAATGAGCAGAATATCAATAAAATAATGTAAATTTGTATGAAAATAAAGATGCAAAATACCCAAAAAATAAAGCATATGTTTAAAAAAATACAGATAAAAAGATACACATCGAATAATTAAATTTGTATTAAAATTAATATACAAAAAGCGTATATAATAAGGTAAATTTGTATTGAAAAAATATGCAACATACACGTTTACTCATACAAATTTATATTATTTTATTGGTATTTTGTTCATTTATTTTGATACGAATTACATGATTATATGTGTATTTTGTACATATTTTTTTATACGTATTTACATTATTTAATGTGTATTTTGTTTATATATTTTCATACAAATTTACTTTATTATATGTGTATTTGTATAAATATTTTGATACAAATTTACTTTATTTCATGTATTTTGTATATATATTTCAATTCAAATTTAGCTTATTTTGTGTGTATTTTGTATATATTTTCATACAAATTTAATTACTTCTGTGTATTTTTGTATAGTTTTATATAAATTTACGTTATTTTATGTGTATTTTGTATATTTATATTTATACAAATACACATTCTTTTATTGGTATTTTGTTTATTTATTTTGGTACGAGTTTACATTATTTTATGTGTTTTTGTATACATTTTTTTATACGTATTTACTTCATTTTATGTGTATATTGTATATATATTTTTATAGAAATCTACGTTATTTTATGTGTATTCGTGTATATATTTTGAAACAAATTTACATTGTTTTATATGTATTTTGCATATCTATTTCAATACAAATTTACCTTATTGTATGTGTTTTTTGTATATTTATTTTAATACAAATTTAATTTTTTGATGTGTATTTTGGTATACATATTTTTATAAATAAAAAAATGCGTTATTTTATGGGTATTTCGCTTCTTTATTTTCATACAAATATACATTATTTTATTAATATTCTGTGTATTTATTTTGATACGATTTTACATTATTCTATTTGTGTTTTGTACATATTTTTTTTATACAAATTTACGTTATTTTAAGTGTATTTGTTTATGTATTATCATTCAAATTTACATTATTTTATGTGTATTTTGTGTATGTATTTCAATACAAATTTACCTAATTTTATGTGTATTTTGTATATTTATTTTCATACAAATTTAAAATATTTTTGTGTATTTTTGTATATAGTTTGATACAAATTTCAGTTCTTTTATGTGTATTTTGTATATCTATTTTCATACAAATACACATTCTCTTATTGATATTTTGTTTATTTATTTTGACGCGAATTTACATTATTTAATGTGTATTTTGTATATATATTTTTATACGTATTTACATCATTTCATGTGTATTTTGTATAGTTTTAAACAAATTTATATTATTTAATGTGTATTTTGTATATATATTTATACAAATACACATTCTTTTATTGGTATTTTGTTTATTTATTTTGATACTAATTTACATTATTTTATGTGTATTTTGTATACATTTTTTATACGTATTTACTTAATTTTATGTGTATTTTGTATATATATTTTTATAGAAATCTACCTTATTTCATGTGTATTCGTATATATATTTTGAAGCAAATTTACATTGTTTATATGTATTTTGCATATCTATTTTTGTGTATTCTGTATTTATTTTTGTTATACATAGAATAATGTAAAATCGTATCAAAATAGGTACACAGAATATCAATAAAATAATTTAAACTTGTATGAAAATAAAGATGCAAAATACCCATAAGATAAAGCATTTTTTTATAAAAAATACATATACAAAAATACACATAGAATAATTAAATTTGTATTAAAATTAATATACAAAATGCACACATACAATAAGGTAAATTTGTATTGAAAAAAAAAAAAACGCAAAATACAAATAAAACAGTGTAAATTTGTTTCAAAATATATATACGAATACACATAAAATAACGTAGATTTCTATAGAAATATATATACAAAATACACATGAAATTATGTAAATACGTATAAAAATATATATATAAAATACATATTAAGTAATGTAAATTCGTGACAAAATAAATAAACAAAATATCATGAAAAGAATGTGTATTTGTATGAAAATAAATAATAGATAATAAATTTGTATGTAATATATATGCAAGATACACATTAAATAATGTAAATATGTATAAAAAAAATATATACAAAAAACAAATAGGGTGATGTGTTCACGACCCGGACAGTAAAGTGAATAATATTCATAAAAAAAAAAAGTTATTGAGCTACAGGAGAGATTTTGTGCTTAAAAGAAAGCTTAACTAATTCCCCATCTTATGCTATGAGTTTCATATCTGTAGATATCATAGTATTGGTTTTACAGCCGTTTTTAAAATCCAGAATTCTCTGTCCGGGTCGAGACCGCGTGTTCACGACCCGGACGGGGTTGTGGTCTCAACCCGGACGGATGTTTTGGTCCACCAAAAACACACTTACACCAATGTTTTATATTTTTTCTTACTAAGAACATCCAGAACATGACACTGAAAGGTGGAATAAAACAATTGGTAGCAAAATATCAATGTAATAAAAAAATATATATGATAAAAAAAAAGGTAACTGAATTCCTTAAAACTACGCCTTTTTTCTTTCGTATGTTAATATCGAGTATTAATATTGGTTTTAGGTTAAAATGAGAGTGATTGACAGAGTCATTTAAAAAAAAAAAAAAATCCTTCTTATACCTCCGTGTTCTCGACTCGGACATCACGTGCACACTGTCCGAGTCGAGACCACGCACATCATTTTTTTAAAAATTCGTAAAAAATATAAACAATTGGCCTAGGTTAAATATTTCAATTTGGAGAAGTAAACACTAATGGGGGGCACATATTAATGCTAAAAATAATTCACTTCCATCAATAAAACACTTCGAAAAATCACTCGATATTTAGCCGTGGCAAACACCCATTTCCAGCCTTTTCCATGGCTTTATCTCACATATGGTACATTATAGTTGTAAGAACTATGCAATCATTCACTTTTTAATTGGTTTTTCCAGTACACTTAATTTGCATGAATTGTCAAAAATTGTCCGAGTCGAGAACATGGCATAATTTTGTCTAGCGGGCACCCCAAACGAGTCCATTGTTGTTTAGGCACTCCGTATTATCACTGATTTTATGCCAATATGGCTATATTACATAACAAAACTTATCACAAGTTGATCACGCCTTATTCGTGGTCATGGCACAATATATCCTGATGCCGAAAATTAAGATCGCGACCTCTTAAAATCGAAATTCTTACCATGCTTACAAGCGGAGCGTCGGCGGGGAGGTTTGCAAATGGCGTCTAGTTAGGACCGCCCTCCCTCATACGTCATAGCTCTGACGTCATCCTAGGCTCGATCGTTCATTGGTTAATCAAGACTGTCCGGGTCGAGACCTTGTCCGGGTCGTGACCACACGACCCTAGAATAATGTAAAATCGTATCAAAATAAATACACCGAATATTAATAAAATAATGTAAATTTGTATGAAAATAAAATGCAAAATTCCCATCAAATAGCGCATTTCTAATAAAAATATATATACCAAAATACACATATAATATTTAAATTTGTATTGAAATAAATATACAAAATGCACATACAATAAGGTAAACTTCTGTTGAAAGAGATATGCAAAAATACATATAAAAAATAGTAAATTTGTTTCAAAATATATATACGAATACACATAAAATAACGTAGATTTCTATAAAAAATATATATGCAAAATACACATAAAATTAGGTAAATACGTATAAAAAAAAATGCAAACAATATACACATAAAATAATATAAATTCGAAACAAAATAAATAAACAAAATACCAATAAAAGAATGTGTATTTGTTCTTTGTATTTTTGTATATAGTTTTATACAAATTTACGATATTTTATGTGTATTTTGTATATTTATATTTATACAAATACACATTATTTTACTGGTATTTTGTTTATTTATTTTGATACGATTTTTATGTGTATTTTGTATTCATTTTTTTATACGTATTTACTTCATTTTATGTGTATTTTGTATATATTTTTATAGAAATCAACGTTTTATGTGTATTCGTATATATATTTTGAAACAAATTTACATTGTTTTATATGTATTTTGCATATCTATTTCAATACAAATTTACCTTACAGTATGTGCATTTTTTATATTTATTTTAATACAAATTTTAAAAATTTATGTGTATTTTGGTATATATATTTTTTATAAAAAAGGCATTATTTTATGGCTATTTTGCATCTTTATTTTCATACAAATTTACATTATTTAATTAATATTCTGTGTATTTATTTTGATACCATTTTACATTATTCTATTTGTGTTTTGTATATATTTTTTTATACATATTTACATTATTTAATTAGTATTTTGTATATATATTTGATACAAATTTACGTTATTTTAAGTGTATATGTTTATATATTTTCATTCAAATTTCCATTATTTTATGTGTATTTTGTATATGTATTTCAATACAAATTTACCTAATTTTATGTGTATTTTGTATATTTATTTTCATACAAATTTAAATTATTTTTGTGTATTTTTGTATATAGTTTTATACAAACTTAGGTTATTTTATGAGTATTTTGTATATCTATTTTCATACAAATACACATTCTTTTATTGATATTTTGTTTATTTATTTTGACGAAAATTTAAATTATTTAATGTGTATTTTGTATATATATATTTTTATACGTATTTACATCATTTCATGTATATTTTGTATATATATTTCTATAGAAATCTACGTTATTTTATGTGTATTCGTATATAGATTTTTAAACAAATTTACGCTCTAATGTGCATTTTGTATATTTTTTCAATACAAATTTACCTTATTGTACGTGCATTTTGTATATTAATTTTAACACAAATTTAATTATTCTATGTGTATTTTTGTATATGTATTTTTAAAAAAATATGCTTTATTTTATGGGTATTTTTCATCTTTATTTTCATACAAAATTACATTATTTTATTGATATTCTGTGTATTTATTTTGATACGATTTTACATTATTCGATGTGTATTTTGTATATATTTTTCATTTAATTTAGCTTATTTTATGTGTATTTGTATATCTATTTATTTTAATACAAAATCAAATATTTTATGTTTTTTCGTATATATATTTTTATAAAAAATGCGTTATTTTATGGGTATTTTGCATCTTAATTTTCATACAAATTTACATTATTTTATTAATATTTTCTGTATTTATTTTGATACGATCTTACATTATTTTATTTGTGTTTTGTATATATTTTTTTATACATATTTACATTATTTAATGTGTTTTTTGTATATATATTTGATACAAATTTACGTTATTTTAAGTCTATATGTTTATATATTTTCATTCAAATTTACATTATTTTATGTGTATTTTGTATATGTATTTCAATACAAATTTACCTAATTTTATATATATTTTGAATATTTATTTTCATACAAGTTTAAATTATTTTTGTGTATTTTTGTTTATAGTTTTATACAAAGTTAGGTTATTTTATGTGTATTTTGTATATCTATTTTCATACAAATACACATTCTTTTCATGATATTTTGTTTATTTATTTTGACACGAATTAACATTATTTAATGTGTATTTTGTATATATATTTTTATACGTATTTACATTATTTCAAGTGTGTTTTGTATATATTACTATAGAAATCTGCGTTATTTTATGTGTATTCGTATATATATTTTGAAACAAATTTACATTGTTTTATGTGTATTTTGCATATTTTTTCAATACAAATTTACCTTCTGTTTGTATATTAATTTTAATACAAATTTGATTAATCTATGTATATTTTTGTATATGTATTTTTATAAAAATATGCTTTATTTTATGGGTATTTTGCATCTTTATTTTCATACAAATTTACATTATTTTATTGATATTCTGTGTATTTATTTTAATATTATTTTACATCATTCTATGTGTATTTTGTATATATATTTTATATAAAATGTATTTGTTTTCATTTCATACAAATCTACATTATTTTATGTATTTTTTGTACATGAATACAAATAAAATATTTAAATTTGTATTGAATTAAATATACAAAATGCACATACAATAAGGTAAACTTCTATTGAAAGAGATATGCAAAAATACATATAAAATAATGTAAATTTGTTTCAAAATATATATACGAATACACATAAAATAACGTAGATTTCTATAAAAATATATATACAAAATACACATAAAAATAAATAAATATGTATAAAAAAATGTAAACAAAATACACATAAAATAATGTAAATTCGAAACAAAATAAATAAACAAAATACCAATAAAAGAATGTGTATTTGTATAAATATAAATGTACAAAATACACATACAAAATAAACATATAATAAGGTAAATTTGTAATGAAATATATGTACAAAATACACATAAAATAATGTAAATTTATATGAAAATATATATACAAATACACATAAAATACCATGAATTTGCATAAAATTATATATTCAAAATAAATATTAAATAATGTAAATGCGTATAAAAATATATATACAAAGTACATATAAAATAATGTAAATTCGTATCAATATAAATCAACAAAATACCAATAAAATAATATATATTTGAATGAAAATAGATTTACAAAATACACATAACATAACTAAAATTTGTATTGAAATATATACAAAAATACATAAAAATAATTTGTTTGTATGAAAATAGATATTCAAAATACATATAAAACTAGGTAAATTTCTTTTGAAATATATATACAAAATACCAATAAAATATTGTAAATTTGTGTCAAAATATATAAACAAATACACATAAAATAACTTAAAATAACGTAAATATGTATCAAATATATATACAAAAAACACATTAAATAATGTAAATATGTATAAAAATATATACAAAACATAAATAAAATAATGTAAAATCGTATCAAAATAAATACAGAAAATATTAATAAAATAATGTAAATTTGTATGAAAATTAAGATACAAAATACCCATAAAATAACGCATTTTTTATAAAAATATATACGAAAAAACATAAAATATTTGATTTTGTTTTAAAATAAATAGATATACATTCTTTTATTGGTATTTTGTTTATTTATTTTGTTTCGAATTTACATTATTTTATGTGTATTTTGTTTACATTTTTTTATACGTATTTACTTAATTTTATGTGTATTTTGTAGATATATTTTTATAGAAATCTACGTTATTTTATGTGTATTCGTATATATATTTTGAAACAAATTTACATTGTTTTATATGTATTTTTGCATATCTCTTTCAATAGAAGTTTACCTTATTGTATGTGCATTTTGTATATTTATTTCAATACAAATTTAAATATTTTATGTGTATTTTGGTATATATATTTTTTTATAAAAAATGCGCTATTTGATGGGAATTTTGCATCTTTATTTTCATACAAATTTACATTATTTAATGAATATTCGGTGTATTTATTTTGATACGATTTTACATTATTCTATTTGTTTTTTGTATATATTTTTTTTATACATATTTACATTATTTAAATGTATCTTGCATATATATTACATACAAATTTATTATCTATTATTTATTTTCATACAAATACACATTCTTTTCATAATTTTTTGTTTATTTATTTTGTCACGAGTTTACATTACTTAATATGTATTTTATATATATATTTTTATACGTATTTACATAATTTCATGTGTATTTTGTATATATATTTCTATAGAAATCTACGTTATTTTATGTGTATTCGTATATATATTTTGACACAAATTTACACTGTTTTATTTGTTTTGCGTTTTTTTTCAATACAAATTTACCTTATTGTATGTGTGCATTTTGTATATTAATTTTAATACAAATTTAATTATTCTATGTGTATTTTTGTATATGTATTTTTATAAAAATATGCTTTATCTGATGGGTATTTTGCATCTTTATTTTCATACAAATTTAAATTATTTTATTGATATTCTGTGTACTTATTTTGATACGATTTTACATTATTCTATGTATAACAAAAATAAATACAGAATACACAAAAATAGATATGCAAAATACATATAAACAATGTAAATTTGTTTCAAAATATATATACGAATACACATGAAATAAGGTAGATTTCTATAAAAATATATATACAAAATACACATAAAATTAAGTAAATACGTATAAAAAATGAATACAAAATACACATAAAATAATGTAAATTAGTATCAAAATAAATAAACAAAATACCAATAAAAGAATGTGTATTTGTATAAATATATATATACAAAATACACATTTAATAATATAAATTTGTTTAAAACTAAACAAAATACACATGAAATGATGTAAATACGTATAAAAAAATATATACAAAATACACATTAAATAATGTAAATTCGCGTCAAAATAAATAAACAAAATATCAATAAAAGAATGTGTATTTGTATGAAAATAGATATACAAAATACACATAAAATAACCTAAATTTGTATCAAACTATATACAAAAATACACAAAAATATTTTAAATTTGTATGAAAATAAATATACAAAATACACATAAAATTAGGTAAATTTGTATTGAAATACATACACAAAATACACATAAAATAATGTAAATTTGAATGATAATACATAAACAAATACACTTAAAATAACGTAAATTTGAATAAAAAAATATGTACAAAACACAAATAGAATAATGTAAAATCGTTTAAAAATAAATACACAGAATATTAATAAAATAATGTAAATTTGTATGAAAATAAAGAAGCAAAATACCCATAAAATAACGCATTTTTTTATTTATAAAAATATATATACCAAAATACACATCAAAAAAATTAATTTGTATTAAAATAAATATACAAAAAACACATACAATAAGGTAAATTTGTATTGAAATAGATATGCAAAATACATATAAAACAATGTAGATTTGTTTCAAAATATATATACGAGTACACATAAAATAACGTAGATTTCTATAAAAATATATATACAAAATACACATAAAATGAAGTAAATACGTATAAAAAAATGTATACAAAATACACATAAAATAATGTAAATTCGTATCAAAATAAATAAACAAAATACCAATAAAAGAATGTGTATTTGTATGAATATAAATATACAAAATACACATAAAATAACGTAAATTTATATTAAATTATATACAAAAATACACAGAAGTAATTAAATTTGTATGAAAATATATACAAAATACACACGAAATAAGCTAAATTTGAATTGAAATATATATACAAAATACATGAAATAAAGTAAATTTGTATCAAAATATTTATACAAATACACATATAATAACGTAAATTTGTATGAAAATAAATAAACAAAATACACATTAAATAATGTAAATACGTATAAAAAAATATGTACAAAATACACATATAATCATGTAATTCGTATCAAAATAAATAAACAAAATACCAATAAAATAATATAAATTTGTATGAGTAAACGTGTATGTTGCATATTTTTTCAATACAAATTTACCTTATTATATACGCATTTTGTATATTAATTTTAATACAAATTTAATTATTCGATGTGTATTTTTGTATCTGTATTTTTATAAACATATGCATTATTTTTTGGGTATTTTGCATCTTTATTTTCATACAAATTTACATTATTTTATTGATATTCTGCTCATTCATTTTGATACGAATTGACATTATTCTATGTGTATTTTGTATATATTTTTCATACAAATTTACGTTATTTTATGTTTAAAAATATGTATAAAATACACATATAATCATGTAATTCGTATCAAAATAAATAAACAAAATACCAATAAAATAATATAAATTTGTATGAGTAAACGTGTATGTTGCATATTTTTCAATACAAATTTACCTTATTATATACTCATTTTGTATATTAATTTTAATACAAATTTAATTATTCGATGTGTATTTTTGTATCTGTATTTTTATAAACATATGCTTTATTTTTTGGGTATTTTGCATCTTTATTTTCATACAAATTTACATTATTTTATTAATATTCTGCTCATTCATTTTGATACGAATTGATATTATTCTATGTGTATTTTGTATATATTTTTCATACAAAATTACGTTATTTTATGTGTATTTGTTTATATATTTTGACACAAATTTACAATATTTTATGGGTATTTTGTATATACATTTCAAAAGAAATTTACTTAGTTTTATGTGTATTTTGTATATCTGTTTTCATACAAACTCAAATTATTTCTATGTATTTTTGTATATATTTTAATACAAATTTTAGTTATGTTATGTGTATTTTGTAAATTTATTTTCATTCAAATATATATTATTTTATTGGCGTTTTGTTGATTTATATTGATACGAATTTACATTATTTTATATGTACTTTGTATATATATTTTTATACGCTTTTACATTATTTAATATTTATTTTGAATATATATTTTTATACAAATTCATGGTATTTTATGTGTATTTGTATATATATTTTTATATAAATTTACATTATTTTACGTGTATTTTGTACATATATTTTTTTACAAATCTACCTTATTTTATGTTTATTTTGTATGTGTATTTTGTATATTTATATTTATCCAAATACACATTCTTTTATTGGTATTTTATTTTTTTATTTTAATTCGAATTTACATTATTTTATGTGTATTTTGTATACATTTTTTTTATACGTATTTACTTAATTTTAAGTGTATTTTGTATATATATTTTTATAGAAATCTACGTTTTTTTATTTGTATTCGTATATATATTTTGAAACAAATTTACATTGTTTTATATGTATTTTTGCATATCTCTTTCAATACAAATTTACCTTATTGTATGTGCATTTTGAATATTTATTTCAATGCAAATTTAAATATTTTATGTGTATTTTGGTATATATATTTTTATAAGATTACGAAAATTTGAATAAAAATATATACAAAAAAACAAAAAAATAAATTTCAATTTGTATGAAAATAGATATACAAAATACATATAATTAGTTAAATTTGTATGTAAATACATGTACAAAATACACAAAATAATGTAAATTTGTATGAAATGAAAACAAATTCACATAAAATTCGCGTCAAAATAAATAAACAAAATATCAATAAAAGAATGTGTATTTGTATGAAAATAGATATACAAAATACACATAAAATAACCTAAATTTGTATCAAACTATATACAAAAATACACAAAAATATTTTAAATTTGTATGAAAATAAATATACAAAATACACATAAAATTAGGTAAATTTGTATTGAAATACATACACAAAATACACATAAAATAATGTAAATTTGAATGAAAATACATAAACAAATACACTTAAAATAACGTAAATTTGTATAAAAAAAATATGTACAAAACACAAATAGAATAATGTAAAATCGTATCAAAATAAATACACAGAATATTAATAAAATAATGTAAATTTGTATGAAAATAAAGAAGCAAAATACCCATAAAATAACGCATTTTTTTATTTATAAAAATATATATACCAAAATACACATTAAAAAATTAAATTTGTATTAAAATAAATATACAAAAAACACATACAATAAGGTAAATTTGTATTGAAATAGATATGCAAAATACATATAAAACAATGTAAATTTGTTTCAAAATATATATAACAATACACATAAAATAACGTAGATTTCTATAAAAATATATATACAAAATACACATAAAATGAAGTAAATACGTATAAAAAAATGTATACAAAAAACACATAAAATAATGTAAATTCGTATCAAAATAAATAAACAAAATACCAATAAAAGAATGTGTATTTGTATAAATATAAATATACAAAATACACATAAAATAACGTAAATTTATATAAAGCTATATACAAAAATACACAGAAGTAATTAAATTTGTATGAAAATATATACAAAATACACACAAAATAAGCTAAATTTGATTTGAAATATATATACAAAATACATGAAATAAAGTAAATTTGTATCAAAATATTTATACAAATACACATATAATAACGTAAATTTGTATGCAAATATATAAACAAAATACACATTAAATAATGTAAATACGTATAAAATATGTACAAAATACATATAATCATGTAATTCGTATCAAAATAAACAAAATACCAATAAAATAATATAAATTTGTATGAGTAAACGTGTATGTTGCATATTTTTTCAATACAAATTTACCTTATTATATACGCATTTTGTATATTAATTTTAATACAAATTTAATTATTCGATGTGTATTTTTGTATGTATTTGTATATATTTTATATACTTCTACATTATTTAATATTTATTTTGAATATATATTTTATACAAATTCATGGTATTTTATGTGTATTTGTATATATATTTTATATAAATTCACATTATTTTATGTGTATTTTGTACATATATTTTTTTACAAATCTACCTTATTTTATGTTTATTTTGTATGTGTATTTTGTATATTTATATTTATCCAAATACACATTCTTTTATTGGTATTTTGTTTATTTATTTTAATTCGAATTTACATTATTTTATGTGTATTTTGTATACATTTTTTTATACGTATTTACTTAATTTTATGTGTATTTTGTATATATATTTTTATAGAAATCTACGTTTTTTTATTTGTATTCGTATATATATTTTGAAACAAATTTACATTGTTTTATATGTATTTTTGCATATCTCTTTGAATACAAATTTACCTTATTGTATGTGCATTTTGTATATTTATTTCAATGCAAATTTAAATATTTTATGTGTATTTTGGTATATATATTTTTATAAGATTACGAAAATTTGAATAAAAATATATACAAAAAAACAAAAAAATAAATTTCAATTTGTATGAAAATAGATATACGTAGATTTCTATAAAAATATATATACAAAATACACTTAAAATTAAGTAAATACGTATAAAAAAATGTATACAAAATACACATAAAATAATGTAAATTCGTATCAAAATAAATAAACAAAATAGCAATAAAAGAATGTGTATTTGTATAAATATAAATATACAAAATACACATAAAATAACGTAAATTTATATAAAACTATATACAAAAATACACAGAAATAATTAAATTTGTATGAAAATATATACAAAATACACATGAAATAAGCTAAATTTGAATTGAAATATATATACAAAATACATGAAATAAAGTAAATTTGGATCAAAATATTTATACAAATACTCATATAATAAGGTAAATTTGTATGAAAATATATAAACAAAATACACATTAAATAATGTAAATACGTATAAATAAATATGTACAAAATACACATATAATCATGTAATTCGTATCAAAATAAATAATCAAAATACCAATAAAATAATATAAATTTGTATGAGTAAACGTGTATATTGCATATTTTTTCAATACAAATTTACCTTATTATATATGCATTTTGTATATTAGTTTTAATATATGTGTATTTGAATATATATATTGATACAAATTTACATTATTTTTTGTATTTGCTATATTTATTTCAATTCAAATTTAGCTTATTTTATGTGTCTTTTGTATATCTATTTTCATACAAATTTAATTATTTTTGTTTATTTTTGTATATAGTTTTATACAATTTTACGTTATTTTATGTGTATTTTGTATATTTATATTTATACAAGTAAATATTCTTTTATTGGCATTTAGTTTATTTATTTTGATACGAATTTACATTATTTTATGTGTATTTTGTATACATTTTCTTATACGTATTTACTTCATTTTATGTGTATTTTTTACATATATTTTTATAGAAATCTACGTTATTTTATGTGTATTCGTATATATATTTTGAAACAAATTTACATTGTTTTATGTGTATTTTGCATATCTATTTCAATACAAATTTACCTTATTGTATATGCATTTTGTATATATATTGTAATACAAATTTAAATATTTTATGTGTATTTTGGTATATATATTTTCATAAAAAATGCGGTTTTATGGGTATTTTGCATCTTTATTTTCATACAAATTTACATTATTTTATTAATATTCTGTGTATTTATTTTATCTATTTGTGCTTTGTATATATTTTTTTATACATATTTACATTACAAATTTACGTTATTTTAAGTGTATTTGTTTATATATTTTCATTCAAATTTACATCATTTTATGTGTATTTTCTATATGTATTTCAATAGAAATTTAACTAGTTTTATATGTATTTTGTATATATATTTTTATACAATGTTAAATTATTTTTGTGTATTTTTTTAATAGAGTTTTATACAAATTTACAACATTTTATGTGTATTTTGTATATCTATTTTCATACAAATACACATACTTTTATTGATATTTTGTTTATTTATTTTGATGCGAATTTACATTATTTAATGTGTATTGTGTATATATATTTTTATACGTATTTACGTCATTTCATGTGTATTTTTTTTATATATATTTCTATAGAAATATGCGTTATTTTATGTGTATTCGTATATATATTTTGAAACAAATATACATTGTTTTATGTGTATTTTGTATATTTTTTCAATACAAATTTCCTTTATTGTACGTGCATTTTGTATATTAATTTTAATACAAATTTAATTATTCTATGTGTATTCTTGTATATGTATTTTAAAAAAAATATGCTTTATTGATATTCTGTGTATTTATTTTGATACGATTTTACATTATTCTATGTATATTTTGTATATCTATTTTATACAAATGTACGTTATTTTATGTGAATTTGTTTTTAATATCACAAATTTACATTATTTTATATGTATTTTGTACATGTATTTAAATACAAAATTAACTAATTATATGTGTATTTTGTATATCTATTTTCATACAAATTGAAATTTATTTTTTTGTTTTTTTGTATATATTTTTATTCAAATTTTCGTAATTTTATGTGTATTTTGTATATTTATTTTCCTACAAATATATGTTCTTTTATCGGAATTTTGTTTATTTATTTTGATACGAATTTTCATTTTTTTAGGTGTATTTGATATATATATTTTTATACTTATTTACATAATTTTATATGTATTTTGAATATATATTTTTATAGAAATTTACTCTATATGTATATACAAAAAAACACAGAAATAATTTAAATTTGTATGAAAATAAATATACAAAATACACATAAAATTAGGTAAATTTGTATTGAAATACATATACAAAATACACTTAAAATAATGTAAAGTTGAATGAAATTATATAAACAAATACACTTAAAATGACGTTAATTTGTATAAAATATATATAAAAAATACACATTAAATAATGAAAATATGTATAAAAAAATATATACAAAACACAAATAGTATAATATAAAATCGTATCAAAATATATACACAGAATATTAATAAAATAATGTACATTTGTATGAAAACTAAGATGCAAAATACCTAAAAAATAACGCATTTTTTGTAAAATTGTATATACCAAAATACACATAAAATATTTGAATTTGTATTAAAATAAATATACAAAATGCACATACAATAAGGTAAGTTTGTATTGAAATAGATATGCAAAAAACATATAAAACAATGTAAATTTGTTTCAAAATATATATACGAATACACATAAAATAACGTAGATTTCTATAAATATATATATACAAAATACAAATAAAATTAAGTAAATACGAATCAAAAATGTATACAAAATACACATAAAATAATGTAAATTCGTATAAATATAAATAAACAAAATACCAATAAGAGAATGTGTATTTGTATAAATATAAATATACAAAATGCACATAAAATAACGTAAATTTATATAAAACTATATACAAAAATACACAGAAGTAATTAAATTTGCATGAAAATAGATATACAAAATACACACAAAATAAGCTAAATTTGAATTGAAATATATATACAAAACACATAAAATAAAGTAAATTCGTTTCAAAATATTTTTAACAAATACACATATTTGTATTTTCATACAAATTTACATTATTTTATGTGAGTTTTGTATATGTATTTCAATACAAATTTGCCTAACTTTATGTGTATTTTGCATATCTATTTTCAAACAAATTTAAATTATTTTTGTGTATTTTTGTATATATATTTTTTTACAAATTTTAGTTATTTTATTTGTTTTTTGTATATATATTTTCCTACAAATATACATTCTTTTATTGAAATTTTGTGTATTACGAATTTACATTATTTTATGTGTATTTTGTATATATATTTTTCTACGTATTTAAACTATTTTATGTGTATTTTATATATACATTTTCATAAAAATTTACGTTATTTTATTGTGTGTATTCGTATATATTTTGAAACATTTTATACAAATTCATGTTATTTAATGTGTATTTGTATATATATTTTCATAATAAATTTATATTATTTTATGTGTATTTTTTCATATATTTCATTACAAATTTACCTTATTTTATGTTTATTTTGTATATTTATTTCATTCAATTTTAAATTATTTTATGTGTATATTTGTATTTGTATTTAGGTTATTTTATGTGTATTTTGTATATATATTTTCATCCAAAATTACATTATTATATTGGTATTTTCTTAATTTAATTCGATACGAATTTAGATTATTTCATAGGTATTTTGTATACATATTTTTATACTCATTTACATTATCTAATGTGTGTTTTGTATATATATTTTTATGCAAATTTATTTTATGTTCATTTTTGTACATATATTTTTATAGAAATTTGCGTTATTTTATGTATATAGTTTTATATAAATTTACGTTATTTTATGTGCATTTTGTATATTTATATTTATACAAATACACATTCTTTTATTGCTATATTGTTTATTTATATTTATACGAATTTACATTATTTTATGTGTATTTTGTATACATTTTTTTATACGTATTTACTTAATTTTATGGTTATTTTGTATATGTATTTTTATAGAAATCTACGTTATTTTATGTGCATTCGCATATATATTTTGAAACAAATTTACATTATTTGATATGTATTTTGCATATCTATTTCAATACAAATTTACCTTATTGTATGTGCATTTTGTATATTTATTTTGATACAAATTCAAATATTTTATGTGTATTTTGGTATCAATAATTTTATAAAAAATGCGTTATTTTATAGGTATTTTGCATCTTAATTTTCATACAAATTTAAATTATTTTATTAATATTCTGTGTATATATTTTGATACGATTTTACATTATTCTATTTGTGTTTTGTATATATTTTTTCATACATATTTACATTATTTAATGTGTATTTTGTATATATATTTCATACAAATTTACGTTATTATATGAGTATTTATTTATATATTTTCTTTCAAATTTACATTATTTTATGTGTATTTTGTATATGTATTTCAATAGAAATTAACCTAATTTTATGTGTATTTTTGTATATAGTTTTATACAAATTTAGGTTATTTTATGTACGCATTTACATTATTTAATGTGTGTTTTGTATATATATTTTTATCCAAAGTTAATTTATTTTACGTTCATTTTTGGACATATATTTTTATAGAAATTAGCGTTATTTTATATGTATTTGTATATGTTTTCTCATACAAATTTACATTATTTTATTGCTATTTTGTTTATTTAGTTTGATACGAATTACATGATTATATGTGTATTTTGTACATTTTTTTTATACGTATTTACATTACTTAATGTGTATTTTGTTTATATATTTTTAAACAAATTTACGTTATTATATGTATTTTTATAAATATTTTGATACAAATTTACATTATTTTATGTATTTTGTATATACATTTCAATTCAAATTTAGTTTATTTTATCTGTATTTATTGTAAATTTGTATGAAAATATATAAACAAATACACATAAAATAGCGTAAATTTATATAAAATATATATACAAAATATACATTAAATAATGTAAATGTGTATAAAAATATATATACAAAATACCCATAGAATAATGTAAAATCGTATCAAAATAAATAAACAGAATATCAGTAATATAATGTAAATTTGTATGAAAATAAAGATGCAAAATACCCAAATAATAACACATATTTTTACAAAAATACACATAAAATAATTAAATTTGTATTAAAATAAATATAAAAAATACACATATAATATGGTAAATTTGTATTGAAATACATATGCAAAATAAACATAAATAATGTAAATTTGTATCAAAATATATATACGAATACCCATAAAATAGAGTAAATTTCTATGAAAATATATATTCAAAACACGAATAAAATGATGTAAATAAGTATAAAAATATACATATCAAATACACCTAAAATAATGAAAAATTCGTATAAAAATAAATAAACAAAATTACGATAAAAGATGCAAGATACACATTAAATAATGTAAATATGTATAAAAAAAATATATACAAAAAACAAATAGAATAATGTGAAATCGTATCAAAATAAATACACCGAATATTAATAAAATAATGTAAATTTGTATGAAAATAAAGATGCAAAATTCCATCAAATAGCATTTCTTATAAAAATATATATACCAAAATACACATAAAATATTTAAATTTGTATTGAAATAAATATACAAAATGCACATACAATAAGGTAAATTTGTATTGAAAGCGATATGCAAAAATACATATAAAACACTGTACATTTGTTTCAAAATATATATACGAATACACATAAAATAACGTAGATTTCTATAAAAATATATATACAAAATACACATAAAATTAAGTAAATACGTATAAAAATAGATATACAAAATACATATAGAATAATGTAAAATTGTTTAAAAAAAAAACAGAATATAAATAAAATAATGTAAATTTGTATGAAAAAAAAAATGCAAAATACCCATAAAATAAAGCATATTTTTATAAAAATACATATAAAAAAATACACATAGCATAATTAAATTTGTATTAAAATTAATATACAAAATGCATATACAATAAGGTAAATTTGTATTGAAAAAATATGCAAAATACACATAAAACAGTATAAATTTATTTCAAAATCTATATACGAATACTCATAAATCAACGTAGATTTCCATAGAAATATATATACAAAACACACATCAAATGATGTAAACACGTATAAATATATATATATATATATATATATATATATATATATATATATATATATATATATATATATATATATATATATATATATATATATATATATATATATATATATATATATATATATATATATATATATATATATATATATATATATATATATATATATATATATATATATATATATATTTATATATATAAATAATGTAAATTCGCGTCAAAGTAAATAAACAAAATATCAATAAAAGAATGTGTATTTGTATGAAAATAGATATACAATATACACATAAAATAACCTAAATTTGTATAAAACTATATACAAAAATACTCAAAAATAATTTTAATTTGTATGAAAATAAATATACAAAATACACATAAAATTAGGTAAATTTGTATTGAAATACATTTACAAAATGCACATAAAATAATGTAAATTTGAATGAAAATATATAAACAAATACACTTAAAATAACGTAAATTTGTATAAAATATATATAAAAAATACACATTAAATAATGTAAATATGTATAAAAGAATATATACAAAACACAAATAGAATAATATAAAATCGTATCAAAATAAATACACAGAATATTAAAAAAATAATGTAAATTTGTATGAAAATTAAGATGCAAAATACCCTTAAAATAACGCATTTTTTATAAAAATATTAATACCAAGACACACATAAAATATTTGAATTTGTATTAAAATAAATGTACAAAATGCACATACAATAAGGTAAATTTGTATTGAAATAGATATGCAAAAAACATATAAAACCATGTAAATTTTTTATAAAATATATATACGAATACACATAAAATAACGTAGATTTCTATGAAAATAAATATACAAAATACACATAAAATGAAGTAAATACGTATAAAAAAAGGTATACAAAATACACATAAAACAATGTAAACTCGTATCAAAATAAATAAACAAAATACTAATAAAATAACGTTAATTTATATAAAACTATATGCAAAAATACACAAAAGTAATTAAATTTGTGTGAAAAAAGATATACAAAATACATGTGTATTTTGTATATTTATTTTCATACAAATTGAAATTATTTTTGTTTATTTTTTTATATATTTTCATACAAATTTTCGTTATTTAATGTGTATTTTGTATATTTCTTTTCTCTACAAATATACGTTCTTTTATCTGAATTTTGTTTATTGAATTTGAAACGAATTTACCTTATTTTGTATATCTATTTTCATACAAATTAAAATACTTCTGTCTATTTTTGTATATAGTTTTATATAAATTTACGTTATTTTATGTGTATTTTGTATATTTATATTTATACAAATACACATTCTTTTATTGGTATTTTGTATATTTATTTTGATAGGAATTTCCATTATTTTATGTGTATTTTGTATACATTTTTTTATACGTATTTACTTCATTTTATGTGTATTTTGTATATATATTTTTATAGAAATCTACGTTATTTTATGTGTATTCGTATATATATTTTGAAAAAAATTTACATTATTTTATATGTATTTTGCATATCTATTTCAATACAAATTTACCTTATTGTATGTGTTTTTTGTATATTTATTTTAATACAAATTTAATTTTTTGATGTGTATTTTGGTATATTTATTTTTATAAATAAAAAGTATGCGTTATTTTATGGGTATTTTTATAAATATTTTGATACAAATCTACATTATTTTATGTATTTTGTATATACATTTCAATTCAAATTTAGCTTATTTTATCTGTATTTTGTATATCTATTTTCATACGAATTTAATTACTTCTGTGTATTTTTGTATATAGTTTATACAAATTTACGTTATTTTATGTGTATTTTGTATATTTATATTTATACAAATACACATTCTTTTATTGGTATTTTGTTTATTTATTTTGATACGAATTTACATTATTTTATATGTATTTTGTATACATTTTCTTATACGTATTTACTTCATTTTATGTTTATTTTGTATATATATTTTTATACAAATCTACGTTATTTTATGTGTATTCGTATATATATTTTGAAACAAATTTACATTGTTTTATATGTATTTTGCATATCTATCTCAATACAGATTTACCTTATTGTATGTGTATTTTGTATATTTATTTTAATACAAATTAATTTTTTCATGTGTATTTTGGTATATATATTTAAAAAAAAATGCGTTATTTAATGGGTATTTTGCATCTTTATTTTCATACAAATTTACATTGTTTTATTAATATTCTGTGTATTTATTTTGATACGATTTTACATTATTCTATTTGTGTTTTGTATATATTTTTTTATACATATTTACATTATTTAATGTGTATTTTGTATATTTTAAAACAAATTTACGTTATTTTATGCGCATCTGTTAAAATATTTTGATACAAATTTACATTATCTTATGTATTTTGTATATATATTTCAATACAAATTTAGTTTATTTTATGTATATTTTGTATATCTATTTTCATTTGTATCAAAATAAATAAACAAAATAGCAATAAAATAATGTAAATTTGTATGAGAAAACATATACAAATACACATAAAATAACGCAAATTTCTAAAAAAATGTATGTACAAAAATGCGCATAAAATAAAGTAAACTTGCAAATTTGTATTGAAATAGATATGCAAAATACATATAAAACAATGTAAATTTGTTTCAAAATATATATACGAATGCACATAAAATAACGTAGATTTCTATAAAAAAAATATATACAAAATACACATAAAATGAAGTAAATACGTATAAAAAAAATTAATACAAAAAATACATAAAAATCGTATCAAAATAAATAAACAAAATACCAGTAAAAGAATTTGTATTTGTAAAAATATAAATATACAAAATACACATAAAATATCGTAAATTTGTATAAAACTATATACAAAAATACACAGAAGTAATTAAATTTGTATGAAAATATATATACAAAATACAGCTAAAATAAGCTAAATTTGAATTGAAATGTACATACAAAATACATAAAATAATGTAAATCTGTATCAAAATATTTATACAAATACATATAATAACGTAGATTTGTTTAAAAATATATAAACAAAATACACATTAAGTAATGTAAATACGTATAAAAAATATGCTCAAATACACATATAATCATGTAATTCGTATCAAAATAAATAAACAAAATAACAATAAAATAATGTAAATTTGTATGAGAAAACATATACAAATAACGCAAATTTCTATAAAAATATATGTACAAAAATGCACATAAAATAAAGTAAATTTGCAAAAAAATATATATACAAAACACACACTAAATAATGTAAATGCGTACATAAAATAACCTAAATTTGTATAAAACTATATACAAAAATACACAAAAAATAATATTTGTTTGAAAAAAAGAAATATACAAAATACACATAAAATAATGTATTGAAATACATATACAAAATACACATCAAATAATGTAAATTTGAATGAAAATATATAAACAAATACACTTAAAATAACGTAAATTTGTATAAAATATATATGCAAGATACACATTAAATAATATAAATATGTATAAAAAATATATATACAAAAAACAAATAGAATAATGTAAAATCGTATGAAAATAAATACACAGAATATCAATAAAATAATGTAAATTTGTATGAAAATAGAGATACAAAATTCCCAAAAATTATCGCATTTTTTATAAAAATATATTTACCAAAATACACAAAAAATATTTAAATTTGTATTGAAATAAATATACAAAATGCATATACTGTAAGGTAAATTTGTATTGAAAGAGATATTCAAAAATACATATAAAACAATGTAAATTTGTTTCAAAATATATATACGAATACACATAAAATAAAGTAGATTTCTATAGAAATATATATACAAAATACATATGAAATTATGTAAATACGTATAAAAATATATATACAAAATACATATCAAATAATGTAAACTCGTGTCAAAATAAATAGACAAAATATCATGAAAAGAATGTGTATTTGTATGAAAATAGATAATAGATAATAATTTTGTATAAAATATATATGCAAGATACACATTAAATAATGTAAATATGTAAAAAAAAGTATATACAAAAAACAAATAGAATAATGTAACATCGTATCAAAATAAATACACCGAATATTAATAAAATAATGTAAATTTGTATGAAAATAAATATGCAAAATTCCCATAAAATAGCGCATTTCTTATAAAAATATATATACCAAAATACACATAAAATATTTAAATTTGCATTGAAATAAATATACAAAATGCACATACAATAAGGTAAATTTGTATTGAAGGAGACATGCAAAAATACATATAAAACAATGTAAATTTGTTTCAAAATATATATACGAATACAAATAAAAAAAACGTAGATTTCCTTAAAAATATATATACAAAATACACATAAAATTAAGTAAATACGTATAAAAAAATGTATACAAAATACACATAAAATAATGTAATTTCGAATTAAAATAAATGTAAATTTGAATGAAAATATAAAAACAAATACACTTAAAATAACGTAAATTTGTATAAAATATATATGCAAGATACACATTAAATAATGTAAATGTGTATAAAAATATATATACAAAAAACAAATAGAATAATGTAAAATCGTATCAAAATAAATACACAGAATATCAATAAAATAATGTAAATTTGTATGAAAATAAAGATGCAAAATTCCAAAAAATTATCGCATTTTTTTATAAAAATATATATACCAAAATACACATAAAATATTTAAATTTGTATTGAAATAAATATACAAAATGCATATACAGTAAGGTAAATTTGTATTAAAAGAGATATTCAAAAATACATATAAAACAATGTAAATTTGTTTCAAAATATATATACGAATACACATAAAATAAAGAAGATTTCTATAGAAATGTATATAAAAAATACATATGAAATTATGTAAATAAGTATAAAAATATATATACAAAATACATATCAAATAATGTAAATTTTTGTATATGTATTTTTATAAAAATATGCTTTATTTTATGGGTATTTTGCATCTTTATTTTCATATAAATTTACGTTATTTTATTGATATTCTGCTCATTCATTTTGATACGATATGATATTATTCTATGTGTATTTTGCATATATTTTTCATACAAATTTACGTTATTTTATGTGTATTTGTTTACATATTTTGACACAAATTTACAATATTTTATGGGTATTTTGTATATATATTTCAAAAGAAATTTACCTAGTTTTATGTGTATTTTGAATATCTATTTTCATACAAACTCAAATTATTTATATGTATTTTTGTATATATTTCAATACAAATTTTAGTTATGTTTTGTGTATTTTGTAAATCTATTTTCATTCATATATATTATTTTATTGGTATTTTGTTGATTTATATTGATACGAATTTACATAATTTTATATGTACTTTTATATATATTTTTATACGCATTTACATTATTTAATATTTATTTTGAATGTATAATTTTATATAAATTCATGGTATTTTATGTGTATTTGTATATATATTTTCATATAAATTTACATTATTTTATGTGTATTTTGTACATATATTTCATTACAAATTTACCTTATTTTATGTTTATTTTGTATGTGTATTTTGTACATTTATATTTATACACGTTTACTCATACAAATTTATATTATTTTATTGGTATTTTGTTTATTTATTTTGATACGAATTACATGATTATATGTGTATTTTGTACACATTTTTTTTATACGTATTTACATTATTTAATGTGTATTTTGTTTATATATTTTCATACAAATTTACGTTATTATATGTGTATTTGTATAAATATTTTGATACAAATTTACTTTATTTCAGGTATTTTGTATATATATTTCAATTCAAATTTAGCTTATTGTGTGTGTATTTTGTATATATTTTCATACAAATTTAATTTCTTCTGTGTATTTTTGTATATAATTTTATATAAATTTACGCTATTTTATGTGTATTTTATATATTTATATTTATAAAAATATACATTCTTTTATTTGTATTTTGTTTATTTATTTTGATACGAATTTACATTATTCTATGTGTATTTTGCATACATTTTTTTATACGTATTTACTTCATTTTATGTGTATTTTGTATATATATTTTTTATAGAAATCTACGTTATTTTATGTGTATTCGTATACATATTTTGAAACAAATTTACATTGCTTTATATTTATTTTGCATATCTATTTCAATACAAATTTACCTTATTGTACATATAAAACAATGTAAATTTGTTTCAAAATATATGTACGAATACAAATCAAATAACGTAGATTTCTATAAAAATATATATACAAAATACACATAAAATTAAGTAAATACGTATAAAAAAATGTAAATGAAATACACATAAAATAATGTAAATTCGAAACAAAATAAATAAACAAAATACCAATAAAAAAATGTGTATTTGTATAAATATAAATGTACAAAATACACATAAAAAATAAACATAAAATGAGGTAAATTTGTAATGAAATATATGAACAAAATGCACATAAAATAATGTAAATTTATATGAAAATATATATACAAATACACATAAAATACCATGAATTTGTATAAAATTATATATTCAAAATAAATATTAAATAATGTAAATGCGTATAAAAATATATATACAAAGTACATATAAAATAATGTAAATTCGTATCAATATTAATAAACAAAACACCAATAAAATAATATATATTTGAATGAAAATAGATTTACAAAATACACATAACCTAACTAAAATTTATATTGAAATATATACAAAAATACATAAAAATAATTTGAGTTTGTATGAAAATAGATATTCAAAAGACACATAAAACTAGGTAAATTTCTTTTGAAATATATATACAAAATACCCATAAAATATTGTAAATTTGTGTCAAAATATATAAACAAATACACTTAAAATAACGTAAATTTGTATGAAAAATATATACAAAATACAAATAGAATAATGTTAAATCGTATCAATATGAATGAGCAGAATGTCAATAAAATAACGTAAATTTGTATGAAAATAAAGATGCAAAATACCCATAAAATAAAGCATATTTCTATAAAAATACATATAGAAAAATACACATAGAATAATTAAATTTGTATTAAAATTAATATACAAAATGCATATACAATACATTTAAATTTGATTATATTAAATGAAATAAATATACAAAATAAACATAAAATAAGGTAAATTTGTAATAAAATATATGTAAGAATACACATGAAATAATATAAATTTGTATGAAAATATATATACAAAAACACATAAAATAACATGAATTTGTATAAAATTTGTTTCAAAATATATACGAATACACACAATTAAATAACGTAAATTTTTATGAAAATGTATATATAAAATACACATAAAATAATTTAAATACGTAGAAAAATATATATACAAAATACACATATAATAATGTAAATTCGTAAAAAATTAAATACACAAATTTCAAATAAAAGAATGTATATTTGTAGGAAAATATATATACAAAAAACAAATAAAATAACTATAATTTGTAGAAAAATATATACAAAAACACACAAAAATAATTTAAATTTGTTTGAAAATAGATATGCAAAATACACATAAAGTTAGGCAAATTTGTATTGAAATACATATACAAAACTCACATAAAATAATGTAAATTTGTATTAAAATATATAAACAAATACATATAAAATAACGTAAATTTGGATAAAATATATATACAAAATATATATTAAATATTTTAAATATGTATAAAAATATATTATATTATATATATTTTTATTGATATTTGTGCTATTTATGTGTATTTTGTATATGTTTTCTCATAGAAATTTACATTATTTTATTGGTATTTTGTCTATTTATTTTGATACGAATTACATGATTATTTGTGTATTTTGTACATTTTTTTATACGTATTTACATTATTTAATGTGTATTTTGTTTATATATTTTTATACAAATTTACGTTATTATATGTGTATTTGTATAAGTATTTTGATACAAATTTACATTATTTTATGTATTTTGTATATATATTTCAATTCAAATACCAATAAAATAATATATATTTGAATGAAAATAGATTTACAAAATACACATAACATAACTAAAATTTGTATTGAAATATATACAAAAATACATAAAAATAATTTGAGTTTGTATGAAAATAGATATTCAAAATACACATAAAACTAGGTAAATTTCTTTTGAAATATATATACAAAATACCCATAAAAAATTGTAAATTTGTGTCAAATTATATAAACAAATACACATAAAATAACATAAATTTCTATGAAAAATGTATACAAAATACACATAGAATAATGTCAAATCGTATCAAAATGAATGAGCAGAATATCAATAAAATAACGTAAATTTGTATGAAAATAGAGATACAAAATACCCATAAAATAAAGCATATTTTCATAAAAATACATATACAAAAATACCCATAGAATAATTAAATTTGTATTAAAATTAATATACAAAATGCATATACAATAAGGTAAATTTGTATTGAAAAAATGAGCAAAATACACATAAAAGTGTAAATTTGTTTAAAAATCTATATACGAATACACATAATATAACGTAGATTTCAATAGAAATATATATACAAAATACACATGAAATGATGTAAATACGTATAAAAATATATATACAAAATACACATTAAATAATTTAAATTCTCGTCAAAATAAATAAACAAAATAACAATAAAAGAATGTGTATTTGTATGAAAATAGATATACAAAATACTCATAAAATAACGTAAGTTTGTATAAAACTATATACAAAAATACACAAAGATAATTTAAATTTATATGAAAATAAATATACAAAATACACATAAAATTAGGTAAGTTTGTATTGAAATACATATACAAAATACACATAAAATAATGGAAATTTGAATGAAAATATATAAACATATACACTTAAAATAACGTAAATTTGTATCAAATATATATACAAAACACTAATTAAATAATGTAAATATGTATAAAAAAATATATACAAAACACAAATAGAATAATGTAAAATCGTATCAACAATAAATACACAGAATATTAATAAAATAATGTAAATTTGTATAAAAATAAAGATGCAAAATAGCCATAAAATAACGCATTTTTTATAAAAATATATATATACCAAAATACACATAAAATATTAAAATTTGTATTAAAATAAATAAAAAAAATGCACATACTATAAGGTAAATTTGTATTGAAATAGATATGTAAAATACATATAAAACAATGTTAATTTGTTTCAAAATATACATACGAATATACATAAAATAACGTAGATTTCTATAAAAATATATACAAAATACACATAAAATGAAGTAAATACGTATAAAAAAATGAATACAAAAAATACATAAAAATCGTATCAAAATAAATAAACAAAATACCAGTAAAAGAATGTGTATTTGTAAAAATATAAATATACAAAATACACATAAAATATCGTAAATTTGTATAAAACTATATACAAAAATACACAGAAGTAATTAAATTTGTATGAAAATATATATACAAAATACAGCTAAAATAAGCTAAATTTTAATTGAAATGTACAAACAAAATACATAAAATAATGTAAATCTGTATCAAAATATTTATACAAATACATATAATAACGTAGATTTTTTTAAAAATATATAAACAAAATACACATTAAGTAATGTAAATACGTATAAAAAATATGTACAAAATACACATATAATCATGTAATTCGTATCAAAATAAATAAACAAAATAGCGTTAAAATAATGTAAATTTGTATGAGAAAACATATACAAATAACGCAAATTTCTATAAAAATATATGTACAAAAATGCACATAAAATAAAGTAAATTTGCAAAAAAATATATATACAAAACACACTAAATAATGTAAATGCGTACATAAAATAACCTAAATTTGTATAAAACTATATACAAAAAAACACAAAAATAATTTAAATTTGTTTGAAAAGAGATATACAAAATACACATAAAATTAGGTAAATTTGTATTGAAATACATATACAAAATACACATCAAATAATGTAAATTTGAATGAAAATATATAAACAAATACACTTAAAATAACGTAAATTTGTATAAAATATATATGCAAGATACACATTAAATAACGTAAATATGTATAAAAAATATATATACAAAAAACAAATAGAATAATGTAAAATCGTATCAAAATAAATACACAGAATATCAATAAAATAATGTAAATTTGTATGAAAATAAAGATGCAAAATTCCCAAAAATTATCGCATTTTTTATAATAATATATATACCAAAATACACATAAAATATTTAAATTTGTATTGAAATAAATATACAAAATGCATATACAGTAAGGTAAATTTGTATTAAAAGAGATATTCAAAAATACATATAAAACAATATAAATTTGTTTCAAAATATATATACGAATACACATAAAATAAAGTAGATCTCTATAGAAATATATATACAAAATACATATGAAATTATGTAAATACGTATAAAAATATATATACAAAATACATATCAAATAATGTAAATTCGTGTCAAAATAAATAAACAAAATATCATGAAAAGAATGTGTATTTGTATGAAAATAGATAATAGATTATAAATTTGTATAAAATATATATGCAAGATACACATTAAATAATGTAAATATGTATAAAAAAGTATATACAAAAAACAAATAGAATAATGTAAAATCGTATCAAAATAAATACACCGAATATTAATAAAATAATGTAAATTTGTATGAAAATGAAGATGCAAAATTCGCATAAAATAGCGCATTTCTTATAAAAATATATATACCAAAATACACATTAAATTTTTAAATTTGTATTGAAATAAATATACAAAATGCATATACAATAAGGTAAATTTGTATTGAAAGAGATATGCAAAAATACATATAAAACAATGTAAATTTGTTTCAAAATATATATACGAATACAAATAAAAAAACGTAGATTTCTATAAAAATATATATACAAAATATACATAAAATTAAGTAAATACGCATAAAAAAATGTATTCAAAATACACATAAAATAATGTAAATTCGAATTAAAATAAATAAACAAAATACCAATAAAAGAATGTGTATTTGGATAACTATAAATATGCAAAATACACATACAAAATAAACATAAAATAAGGTAGATTTGTAACAAAATATATGTACAAAATACACATACAATAATGTAAATTTATATGAAAATATATATACAAATACACATAAACTACCATGAATTTGTATAAAAATATATATTCAAAATAAATATTAAATAACGTGAGCGTATAAAAATATATATACAAAGTACATATAAAATGAAAATTAAGATGCAAAATACCTATAAAATAACGCATTTTTTATAAAATTATTGTTACCAAAATACACTTAAATATTTGAACTTGTATTAAAATAAATATACAAAATGCACATACAATATGGTAAATTTGTATTGAAATAGATATGGAAAATACATATAAAATAATGTAAATTTGTTTCAAAATATATATACGAATACACATAAAATAACGTAGATTTCTATAAAAATACATATACAAAATACACATAATATTAAGTAAATACGTATAAAAAAATGTATACAAAATACACATAAAACAATGTAAATTCGTATAAATGTAAATAAACAATATACCAATAAAAGAATGTGTATTTGTATAAATATAAATATACAAAATGCACATAAAATAACGTAAATTTATATAAAACTATATACATAAAATAACGCAAATTTCTATAAAAATATATGTACAAAAATGAACATTAGATAAATTTGCATAAAAATATATATACAAAACACACATTAGATAATGTAAATGAGTATAAAAATATGTATACAAAATACTTATGAAATAATCTAAATTCGTATCGAATTAAATTAAGAAATACCAATAAAGTAAAGTAATTTTGGATGAAAATATATATACAAAATACACATAAAATAGCCTAAATACAAATACAAAATATACACATAAAATAATTTAAAATTGAATGAAATAAATATACAAAATAAACATAAAATAAGATAAATTTGTAATGAAATATATGAAAAAATACACATAAAATAATATAAATTTGTATGAAAATATATATACAAATACACATTAAATAACATGAATTTGTATAAAATTTTTATCAAAATATATACTTATACACACAATAAAATAACGTAATTTTTTTATGAAAATGTATATACAAAATACACATAAAATAATTTAAATACGTACAAAAATATATATACAAAAAACACAGAAAATAGTGTAAATATGTATGAAAATATATAAACAAATACACATCAAATAATGTAAATTTGGATAAAAAATATATACAAAATTAACATTAAATAATGTAAATATATATATAAAAAAATATATACAAAAAACACATGGAATAATGTTAAATCGTATTAAAATAAATAAAGAGAATATCAATAAAATAATGTAAATTTGTATGAAAATAAAGATGCAAAATATCCATATAATAACGCATATTTGCATAAAAATATATATACAAAAATACATATAAAATAATTAAATTTGTATTAAAATCAAAATACAAAATGCACGTACAATAAAGTAAATTTGTATTGAAATAGATATGCAAAATACACATTAATAATGTAAATTTGTATCAAAATATATATACGAATACTCATAAAATAGAGTAAATTTCTATGAAAATATACATACAAAATAGATATACAAAATACACATATAACTAGTTAAATTTGTATTTAAATACATGTACACAAAACACATAAAATAATGTAGATTTGTATGAAATGAAAACAAATACATTTTATATAAAATATATATACAAAATACACATAGAATAATGTAAAATCATATCAAAATAAATACCCAGAATATGAATAAAATAATGTAAATTTGTATGAAAATAAAGATGCAAAATACCCATAAAATAAAGCATATTTTTATAAAAATACATACACAAAAATACACATAGATTAACAAAATTTGTATTAAAATTAATATACAAAATGCACATACAGTAATGTAAATTTGTATTGAAAAAATATGCAAAATACACATAAAACAATGTAAATTTGTTTCAAAATATATATACGAATACACATAAAATAACGTAGATTTCTATAGAAATATATATACAAAATACACTTGAAATAATGTAAATACGTATAAAAATATATATACAAAATACACATTAAATAATGTTAATTCGTGTCAAAATATATAAAAAAAATATCATGAAAAGAATGTGTATTTGTATGAAAATAGATATACAAAATACTCATAAAATAACCTAAATTTGTATAAAACTATTTACAAAAATAAACAAAAATAATTTAAACTTGTATGAAAATAAATATACAAAAAACATAAAATTAGGTGTTATTTGTATTGAAATACATATACAAAATACACATAAAATAATGTAAATTTGAATGAAAATATATAAACATATAGACTTAAAATAACGTAAATTTGTATCAAATATATGTACAAAAAACACATTAAATAATGTAAATATGTATAAAAAAAATATATACAAAACACAAATAAAATAATGTAAAATCGTATCAAAATAAATACAGAAATATTAATAAAATAATGTAAATTTGTATGAAAATTAAGATTCAAAATACCCATGTCATGTGTATTCGTATATATATTTTGAAACAAATTTACATTGTTTATATGTATTTTGCATATCTATTTTTGTGTATTCTCTATTTATTTTTGTTATACATAGAATAATGTAAAATCGTATCAAAATAAGTACACAGAATATCAATAAAATAATTTAAATTTGTATGAAAACAAAGATATAATCATGTAATTCGTATCAAAATAAATAAACAAAATACCAATAAAATAATATAAATTTGTATGAGTAAATGTGTATAAATATAAATGTACAAAATACACATACAAAATAAACATAAAATAAGGTAAATTTGTAATGAAATATATGTACAAAATACACATAAAATAATGTAAATTTATATGAAAATATATATACAAATACACATAAAATACCATGAATTTGTATAAAATTATACATTCAAAATAAATATTAAATAATGTAAATGCGTATAAAAATATATATAAAAATTACATTTAAAATAATGTAAATTCGTATCAATATAAATCAACAAAATACCAATAAAATAATATATATTTGAATGAAAATAGATTTACAAAATACACATAACATAACTAAAATTTGTATTGAAATATATACAAAAATACATATAAATAATTTGAGTTTGTATGAAAATAGATATTCAAAATACACATAAAACTAGGTAAATTTCTTTTGAAATATATATACAAAATAAACATAAAATATTGTAAATTTGTGTCAAAATATATAAACAAATACACATAAAATAACGTAAATTTGTATGAAAAATATATACAAAATACACATAGAATAATGTCAAATCGTATCAAAATGAATGAGCAGAATATCAATAAAATAACGTAAATTTGTATGAAAATAAAGATGCAAAATACCCATAATATAAAGCATATTTTTAAAAAAATACATATACAAAAATTTACATTATTTGATATGTATTTTGTATATATATTTTTATACGTATTTACATAATTTCATATGTATTTTGTATATATATTTCTATAGAAATCTACTTTATTTTATGTGTATTCGTATATATATTTTGAAACAAATTTACATTGTTTTATATGTATTTTTGAATATCTCTTTTAATACAAATTTACCTTACTGTATATGCATTTTGTATATTTATTTCAATACAAATTTAAATATTTTATGTGTATTTTGGTATATATATTTTTATAAAAAATGCGATAATTTTTGGGAATTTTGCATCTTTATTTTCATACAAATTTACATTATTTTATTGATATTCTGTGTATTTATTTTGATACGATTTTACATTATTCTATTTGTTTTTGTATATATATTTTTATACACATTTACATTATTTAATGTGTATCTTGCATATATATTTTATACAAATTTACGTTATTTTAAGTGTATTTTGGTATATATATTTTTATAAGAAATGCGCTATTTGATGGGAATTTTGCATCTTTGTTTTCATACAAATTTACATTATTTTATTAATATTCGGTGTATTTATTTTGATACGATTTCACATTATTCTTTTTTTTTTATAAATATTTACATTATTTAATGTGTATCTTGCATATTTTATCGTAATTTTGTTTATTTATTTTTATACGAATTTATATTATTTTAGGTGTATTTGATAAATATATTTTTATTCTTATTTATATCATTTTATTTGTGTTTTGAATAGATATTTTCATAGAAATTTACTCTATTTTATGGGTATTCGTATATATTTTGATTCAAATTTACATTATTTATGTTTATTTTGCATATCTATTTCAATACAAATTTACCATATTGTATGTGTATTTTGTATATTTATTTTAATACAAATTTAATTATTTTATGTGTATTTTTGTAAAAATATGCGTTATTATTTAGGTATTTTGCATCTTTATTTTCATACAAATTTACATTATTTTATTGATATTCTGTTTATTTATTTTGATACGATTTTACAATATTCTATGTGTATTTTGTATATATATTTTTATACACATTTCCATTATTTAATGTATATTTTGTATATATATTTTATATAAATTTACGATATTTTATGTGTATTTGTTTATATATTTTCATAAAAATTTACAATATTTTATGAGTAATTTGTATATGTATTTCAATACAGATTTGCCTAATTTTATGTGTATTTTGCATATCTATTTTCAAACAAATTTAAATTATTTTTATGTATTTTTTATATATTTTTATACAAATTTTAGTTATTTTATTTGTTTTTTGTATTTATATTTTCCTACAAATATACATTCTTTTAGTGGAATTTTGTTCATTTATTTTCATAAAAATTTACATAATTTTATGTGTATTTTGTATATATATTTTTCTACGTATTTACATTATTTTATGTGTATTTTTTATATACATTTTCATAAAAATTTACGTTATTTTATTGTATGTATTCGTATATGATTTGATACAAATTTACATTATTTTATGTTTATCTTGCATATCTATTTCAATATAGATTTACCTTATTGTATGTGTATTTTGTATATTTATTTTAATACAAATTTAATTATTTTATGTGTACTTTGTATACATTTTCTTATACGTATTTACTTCATTTAATGTGTATTTTGTATATATATTTTTATATTAATCTACGTTATTTTATGTGTATTGGTATATATATTTTGAAGCAAATTTACATTGTTTTATATGCATTTAGCATATCTATTTCAATATAAATCTACCTTATTGTATGTGCATTTTGTATATTTATTGTAATACAAATTTAAAAATTTTATTATTTTGGTATATATATTTTTATAAAAAGAGTTTTATATAAATTTAAAATATTTTATGTGTATTTTGTATATCTATTTTCATACAAATACACATTTTTTTTTCATATTTTGTTTATTTATTTTGACGCGAATTCACATTATTTAATGTGTATTGTGTATATATATTTTTATACGTATTTACGTCATTTCATGTGTATTTTGTATATATATTTCTATAGAAATATATGTTATTTTATGTGTTTTCTTATATATATTTTGAAACAAATATACATTGTTTTATGTGCATTTTGCATATTTTTTCAATATAAATTTACCTTATTGTACGTGCATTTTGTATATTACTTTTAATACAAATTTAATTATTCTATGTGTATTTTTGTATATGTATTTTCATAAAAAATGCTTTATTTTATGGGTATTTTGCATCTTTATTTTCATACAAATTTACATTATTTTATTGATATTCTGTGTATTTATTTTGATACGATTTTACATTATTCTATGTATATTTTGTATATATATTTCATACAAATGAACGTTATTTTATGTGAATTTGTTTTCATTTCATACAAATTTACATTATTTTATGTGTATTTTGTACATGTATTTAAATACAAATTTAACTAATTATATGTGTATTATGTATATCTATTTTCATACAAATTGAAATTAATTTTGTGTATTTTAGTATATATTTTATTCAAATTTTCGTAATTTTATGTGAATTTTGTATATTTATTTTCCTACAAATATACGTTCTTTTATCGGAATTTTGTTTATTTATTTTGATACGAGTTTTCATTATTTTAGGTGTATTTGATATATATATTTTTATACTTCTTGACATAATTTTATATGTATTTTGAATATATATTTTCATAGAAATTTACTCTATTTTATGTGTATTCGTATATATATTTTGATACAAATTTACATTATTTATGTGTATTTCGCATATCTATTTCAATACAAATTTTCTTTATTGTATGTGCCTTTTGTATATTTATTTTGATGCAAATTTAATTATTTTATGTGTATTTTTGTATATATATTTTTAAACAAATATGCGTTATTATATGGGTATTTTGCATCGTTATTTTCATACAAATTTACATTATTTTATTGATTGTCTGTTTATTTATTTTGATACGATTTTACGTTATTCTGTGTATTTTGTATATATATTTTTAGACATATTTACATTATTTAATGTAATTTTGTACATATATTTTATGGAAATTTACGTTATCTTATGTGTATTTGTTTATATATTTTCATACAAATTTACATTATTTTATGTGTATTTTGTATATGTATTTCAATAAAAATTTGCCTAATTTCATTTGTATTTTGCATATCTATTTTCAAACAAATTTAAATTATTTTTATGTATTTTTGTATTATTTTTATACAATTTTTTTTTTATTTTATTTGTATTTTGTATATATATTTTCCTACACATATACATTTTTTTACAGGAAGTTTTCTTTATTTATTTTGATACGAATTTACATTATTTTATGTGTATTTTGTATATATATATTTTTCTATGTATTTACATTATTTTATGTGTATTTTTTATATATATTTTCATAAAAATTTACGTAATTTTATTGTGTGTATTCGTATATATTTTGATAAAAATTTTCATTATTTTATGTGTTTTTTGCATATCTATTTCAATAAAAATCTACCTTATTGTATGTGTATTTTGTATATTTATTTTAATACAAATTTAATTATTTTATGTGTATTTTTGTATATATTTTTTTTTAAATATAAGATATTTTATGGGTATTTTGCATCTTTAATTTTATAAATTTTTACATTACGTACATATCTTTTATACGTATTTACATTATTTAATGTGTATTTTGTTTATATATTTTTATACAATTTTACGTTATTATATGTGTATTTGAATATATATTTTGATAGAAATTTACATTATTTTGTGTATTTTCTATATTTATTTCAATTCAAATTTAGCTTATTTTATGTGTCTTTTGTATATCTATTTTCATACAAATTTAATTATTTTTGTTTATTTTTGTATATAGTTTTTAGTTTTATTGGCATTTAGTTTATTTATTTTGATACGAGTTTACATTATTTTATGTGTATTTTGTATACATTTTCTTATACGTATTTACTTCATTTTATGTGTATTTTGTATATATTTTATAGAAATCTACGTTATTTTATGTATTCGTATGTATATTTTGAAACAAATTTACATTGTTTTATATGTATTTTGCATATCTATTTCAATACAAATTTACCTTATTGTATGTGCATTTTGTATATTTATTGTAATACAAATTTAAATATTTTATGCATTTTGGTATATATATTTTCATAAAAAATGCGTTGTTTTATGGGTATTTTGCATCTTTATTTTCATACAAATTTACATTATTTTATTAATATTCTGTGTTTTTATTTTGATATTATTTTACATTATTGTATGTGTGTTTTGTATATATTTTTCAATACAAATTTATTATTTCATGTGTATTTTGTATATATATTTTATACAAATTTAAATTATTTTTTGTGTATTTTTGTATAGAGTTTTATTGATATTTACAATATTTTATGTGTATTTTGTATATCTATTTTCATACAAATACACATTCTTTTATTGATATTTTGTTTATTTATTTTGATGCGAATTTACATTATTTAATGTGTATTGTGTATATATATTTTTATACGTATTTACGTCATTTCATGTGTATTTTGTATATATATTTCTATAGAAATATACGTTATTTTATGTGTATTCGTATATATATTTTGAAACAAATATACATTGTTTTATGTGCATTTTGCATATTTTTTCAATACAAATTAACCTTATTGTACGTGCATTTTTTATATTAATTTTAATACAAATTTAGCTATTCTATGTGTATTTTTGTATATGTATTTTTATAAAAATATGCTTTATTTTATGGGTATTTTGCATCTTTATTTTCAAACAAAATTACATTAATTTATTGATATTCTGTGTATTTATTTTGATACGATTTTACATTATTCTATGTATATTTTGTATATCTATTTTATACCAATGTACGTTATTTTATGTGAATTTGTTTTCATTTCATACAAATTTACATTATTTTATGTGAATTTTGTACATGTATTTAAATACAAATTTAACTAATTATATGTGTATTTTGTATATCTATTTTCATATAAATTGAAATTAATTTTGTGTATTTTTGTATATATTTTTATTCAAATTTTCGTAATTTTATGTGTATTTTGTATATTTATTTTCCTTCAAATATACGTTCTTTTATCGGAATTTTATTTATTTATTTTGATACGAATTTTCATTTTTTTTAGGTGTATTTGATATATATATTTTTATACTTATGTCCATAATTTTATATGTATTTTGAATATATATTTTCATAGAAATTTCGTTTATATGTATATGTATAGAAAATACACATGAAATAATCTAAACTCGCATCGAAATAAATGAACAAAATACCGAAAAAATAATGTAATTTTGAATGAAAATATATATAGAAAATACACATAAAATAACGCAAATACAAATAAATATATACACATAAAATGATTTGAATTTGAATGAAAATAGATATAAAAATAAACTTAAAATAAGGCAAATTTATAATGAAATTTATATACAAAATACACATAAAATAATGTAGATTTGTTTCAAAATATATATACGAATACACATAAAATAACGTAGATTTCTATAGAAATATATATACAAAATATACATGAAATGTTGTAAATACGTATAAAAATATATATACAAAATACACATTAAATAATGTAAATTCGTGTCAAAATAAATAATTAAAATATCAATAAAAGAATGTGTATTTGTATGAAAATACATATACAAAATACACATAAAATAACGTAAATTTGTATAAAACTATATATAAAATACACAAAATAAGTTAAATTTGTATGAAAATAAATATAAAAAATACACATAAAATTAGGTAAATTTGTAAAGAAATACGTATACAAAATACACATAAAATAATGTAAATTTGAATGAAAATATATAAAAAAATACAATTTAATTAACATAAATTTGTATAAAATATATATAAAAAATACTCATTAAATAATGTAAATATGTATAAAAAATATATATACAAAACACAAATAGAATAATGTAAAATCGTATTAAAATAAATACACAGAATGTAAATAAAATAATGTAAATTTTTATGAAAATAAAGATGCAAAATACCCATAAAATAACGCATTTTTTATAAATATACAAAATACACATGAAAGGATGTAAATACGTATAAAAATATATATACAAAATACACATTAAATAATGTAAATTCGCGTTAAAATAAATAAACAAAAGGTCAATAAAAGAATGTGTATTTGTATGAAAATAAAAATACAAAATACACATAAGATAACATAAATTTGTATAAAACTATATACAAAAATACACAAAAATAATTTAAATTTGTATGAAAATAAATACACAAAATACACATAAAATTAGGTAAATTTGTATTGAAATACATATACAAAATACACATAAAATGCTGTAAATTTGAATGAAAATACATAAACAAATACACTTAAAATAACGTAAATTTGTATAAAGAAATATATACAAAACACAAATAGAATAATGTAAAATCGCATCAAAATAAATACACAGAATATTAATAAAATAATGTAAATTTGTATGAAAATAAAGAAACAAAATACCCATGAAATAACGCATTTTTTTTAAATATATATACAAAAATACACAGAATTTTTTATTTGTATTAAAATAAATATACAAAATACACATACAATAAGGTAAATCTGTATAGAAATAGATATGCAAAATACATATAAAGCAATGTAAATTTGTTTCAAAATATATATACGAATACACATAAAATAACGTAGATTTGTATAAAAATATATATACAAAATACACGTAAAATGAAGTAAATACGTATAAAAAAATGTATACAAAATACACATAAAATAATGTAAATTCGTATCAAAATAAACAAACAAAATACCAATAAAAGAATGTGTATTTGTATAAATATAAATATACAAAATACACATAAAATAACGTAGATTTGTATAAAACTATATACAAAAATACACAGAAGTAATTAAATTCGTATGAAAATAGATATACAAAATACAGATAAAATAAGCTAAATTTGAATTGAAATGTATATACAAAATATATAAAATAATGTAAATTTGTATCAAAATATTTATAAAAATACATATAATAACGTAAATTTGTTTAAAAATATATAAACAAAATACACATTAAGTAATGTAAATACGTATAAAAAAAATGTACAAAATACACATATAATCATGTAATTCGTATCAAACTAAATAAACAAAATAGCAATAAAATAATGTAAATTTGTATGAGAAAACATATACAAATACATATAAAATAACGCTAATTTCTATAAAAATATATCTCCAAAAATGAACGTAAAATAAATTAACTTTGGATAAAAATATATATACAAAACACACATTAAATAATGTAAATGCTATATAAAATAACCTAAATTTGTATAAAACTATATACAAAAATACACAAAAATAAATTAAATTTGTATGAAAAGAAATATACAAAATACACATAAAATTATGTTAATTTCTATTGAAATACATATACAAAATACACATAAAATAATGTGAATTTGAAAGAAAATATATAAACAAATACACATATAATAACGTAAATTTGTATGAAATATATATACAAAATACACATTAAATAATGTAAATATGTATAAGAAAATATATACAAAACACAAATAGAATAATGTAAAATCGTATCAAAATATATACACAGAATATTAATAAAATAATGTAAATTTGTATGAAAATTAAGATGCAAAATACCTATAAAATAACGCATTTTTTATAAAATTATTGATACCAAAATACACATAAAATATTTGAATTTGTATCAAAATAAATATACAAAATGCACATACAATAAGGTAAATTTATATTGAAATAGATATGCAAAAAACATATAAAATAATGTAAATTTGTTTCAATATATATATGCGAATACACATAAAATAACGCAGATTTTTATAAAAATACATATACAAAATAACCATAAAATTAAGTAAATACGTATAAAAAAAATGTATACAAAATACACATAAAATAATGTAAATTCGTATAAATATAAATAAACAATACAGCAATAAAAGAATGTGTTTTTGTATAAATATAAATATACAAAATACACATAAAATAACGTAAATTTATATAAAACTATATACATAAAATAACGCAAATTTCTATAAAAATATATGTACAAAAATGAACATAAAATAAATTTGCATAAAAATATATATACAAAACACACATTAGATAATGTAAATGAGTATAAAAATATGAATACAAAATACCTATGAAATAATCTAAATTCGTATCGAATTAAATTAAGAAAATACCAATATAATAATGTAATTTTGGATGAAAATATATATACAAAATACACATAAAATAACCTAAATACAAATACAAATATACACATAAAATAATTTAAAATTGAATGAAATAAATATACAAAATAAACATAAAATAAGGTAAATTTGCAATGAAATATATGAAAAAATACACATAAAATAATATAAATTTGTATGAAAATATATATACAAATACACATTAAATAACATGAATTTGTATAAAATTTGTATCAAAATATATACGAATACACACAATAAAATAACGTAATTTTTTTTATGAAAATGTATATACAAAATACACATAAAATAATGTAAATTTGTATAAAAATATATAAACAAATACACATAAAATAATGTAAATTTGGATAAAATATATATACAAAATAAACCTTAAATAATGTAAATATGTATAAAAAATATATACAAAATACACATAGAATAATGTTAAATCGTATCAAAATAAATAGAGAATATCAATAAAATAATGTAAATTTGTATGAAAATAAAGCTGCAAAATATCCATATAATAACGCATATTTGCATAAAAATATATATACAAAAATACATATAAAATAATTAAATTTGTATTAAAATAAATATACAAAATGCACGTACAATAAAGAAAATTTGTATTGAAATAGATATGCAAAATACACATCAATAATGTAAATTTGTATCAAAATATATATACGAATACTCATAAAATAGAGTAAATTTCTATGAAAATATACATACAAAATAGATATACAAAATACACATATAACTAGTTAAATTTGTATTTAAATACATGTACAAAAAACACATAAAATAATGTAGATTTGTATCAAATGAAAACAAATACATTTTATATAAAATATATATACAAAATACACATAGAATAATGTAAAATCATACCAAATAAATACACAGAATATGAATAAAATAATGTAAATTTGTATGAAAATAAAGATGCAAAATACCCATAAAATAAAGCATATTTTTATAAAAATACATACACAAAAATACACGTAGATTAACAAAATTTATATTCAAATTAATATACAAAATGCACATACAGTAATGTAAATTTGTATTGAAAAAATATGCAAAATACACATAAGACAATGTAAATTTGTTTCAAAATATATATACGAATACACATAAAATAACGTAGATTTCTATAGAAATATATATACAAAATACACTTGAAATAATGTAAATACGTATAAAAATATATATACAAAATACACATTAAATAATGTTAATTCGTGTCAAAATATATAAAAAAAAATATCATGAAAAGAATGTGTATTTGTATGAAAATAGATATACAAAATACACATAAAATAACCTAAATTTGTATAAAACTATATACAAAAATAAACAAAAATAATTTAAACTTGTATGAAAATAAATATACAAAAAACATAAAATTAGGTAAATTTGTATTGAAATACATATACAAAATACACATAAAATAATGTAAATTTGAATGAAAATATATAAACATATAGACTTAAAATAACGTAAATTTGTATCAAATATATGTACAAAAAACACATTAAATAATGTAAATATGTATAAAAAAAATATATACAAAACACAAATAACATAATGTAAAATCGTATCAAAATAAATACAGAAAATATTAATAAAAAAATGTAAATTTGTATGAAAATTAAGATTCAAAATACCCATGTCATGTGTATTCGTATATATATTTTGAAACAAATTTACATTGTTTATATGTATTTTGCATATCTATTTTTGTGTATTCTGTATTTATTTTTGTTATACATAGAATAATGTAAAATCGTATCAAAATAAGTACACAGAATATCAATAAAATAATTTAAATTTGTATGAAAACAAAGATATAATCATGTAATTCGTATCAAAATAAATAAACAAAATACCAATAAAATAATATAAATTTGTATGAGTAAATGTGTATAAATATAAATGTACAAAATACACATACGAAATAAACATAAAATAAGGTAAATTTGTAATGAAATATATGTACAAAATACACATAAAATAATGTAAATTTATATGAAAATATATATACAAATACACATAAAATACCATGAATTTGTATAAAATTATACATTCAAAATAAATATTAAATAATGTAAATGCGTATAAAAATATATATAAAAAGTACATATAAAATAATGTAAATTCGTATCAATATAAATCAACAAAATACCAATAAAATAATATATATTTGAATGAAAATAGATTTACAAAATACACAAAATATAACTAAAATTTGTATTGAAATATATAAAAAATACATATAAATAATTTGAGTTTGTATGAAAATAGATATTCAAAATACACATAAAACTAGGTAAATTTCTTTTGAAATATATATACAAAATATAAAATATTGTAAATTTGTGTCAAAATATATAAACAAATACACATAAAATAACGTAAATTTGTATGAAAAATATATACAAAATACACATAGAATAATGTCAAATCGTATCAAAATGAATGAGCAGAATATCAATAAAATAACGTAAATTTGTATGAAAATAAAGATGCAAAATACCCATAAAATAAAGCATATTTTTATAAAAATACATATACAAAAATTTACATTATTGATATGTATTTTGTATATATATTTTTATACGTATTTACATAATTTCATATGTATTTTGTATATATATTTCTATAGAAATCTACTTTATTTTATGTGTATTCGTATATATATTTTGAAACAAATTTACATTGTTTTATATGTATTTTTGAATATCTCTTTTAATACAAATTTACCTTACTGTATATGCATTTTGTATATTTATTTCAATACAAATTTAAATATTTTATGTGTATTTTGGTATATATATTTTTATAAAAAATGCGATAATTTTTGGGAATTTTGCATCTTTATTTTCATACAAATTTACATTATTTTATTGATATTCTGTGTATTTATTTTGATGCGATTTTACATTATTCTATTTGTTTTTTGTATATATATTTTTATACACATTTACATTATTTAATGTGTATCTTGCATATATATTTTATACAAATTTACGTTATTTTAAGTGTATTTTGGTATATATATTTTTATAAGAAATGCGCTATTTGATGGGAATTTTGCATCTTTGTTTTCATACAAATTTACATTATTTTATTAATATTCGGTGTATTTATTTTGATACGATTTAACATTATTCTAATTTTTTTTGTATATATATTTTTTTATAAATATTTACATTATTTAATGTGTATCTTGCATCTTTTATCGTAATTTTGTTTATTTATTTTTATACGAATTTACATTATTTTAGTGTATTTGATAAATATATTTTTATTCTTATTTATATCATTTTATTTGTGTTTTGAATATATATTTTCATAGAAATTTACTCTATTTTATGGGTATTCGTATATTTTTTGATTCAAATTTACATTATTTATGTTTATTTTGCATATCTATTTCAACACAAATTTACCATATTGTATGTGTATTTTGTATATTTATTTTAATACAAATTTAATTATTTTATGTGTATTTTTGTAAAAATATCCGTTATTATTTAGGTATTTTGCATCTTTATTTTCATACAAATTTACATTATTTTATTGATATTCTGTTTATTTATTTTGATACGATTTTACATTATTCTATGTGTATTTTGTATATATATTTTTATACACATTTCCATTATTTAATGTATATTTTGTATATATATTTTATATAAATTTACGATATTTTATGTGTATTTGTTTATATATTTTCATAAAAATTTACAATATTTTATGTGTAATTTGTATATGTATTTCAATATAGATTTGCCTAATTTTATGTGTATTTTGCATATCTATTTTCAAACAAATTTAAATAATTTTTATGTATTTTTTATATATTTTTATACAAATTTTAGTTATTTTATTTGTTTTTTGTATTTATATTTTCCTACAAATATACATTCTTTTAGTGGAATTTTGTTCATTTATTTTCATAAAAATTTACATAATTTTATGTGTATTTTGTATATATATTTTTCTACGTATTTACATTATTTTATGTGTATTTTTTATATACATTTTCATAAAAATTTACGTTATTTTATTGTATGTATTCGTATATGATTTGATACAAATTTACATTATTTTATGTTTATCTTGCATATCTATTTCAATATAGATTTACCTTATTGTATGTGTATTTTGTATATTTATTTTAATACAAATTTAATTATTTTATGTGTACTTTGTATACATTTTCTTATACGTATTTACTTCATTTAATGTGTATTTTGTATATATATTTTTATAGTAATCTACGTTATTTTATGTGTATTGGTATATATATTTTGAAGCAAATTTACATTGTTTTATATGCATTTAGCATATCTATTTCAATATAAATCTACCTTATTGTATGTGCATTTTTTATATTTATTGTAATACAAATTTAAAAATTTTATTATTTGGTATATATATTTTTATAAAAAGAGTTTTATATAAATTTAAAATATTTTATGTGTATTTTGTATATCTATTTTCATACAAATACACATTTTTTATTCATATTTTGTTTATTTATTTTGACGCGAATTCACATTATTTAATGTGTATTGTGTATATATATTTTTATACGTATTTACGTCATTTCATGTGTATTTTGTATATATATTTCTATAGAAATATATGTTATTTTATGTGTTTTCTTATATATATTTTGAAACAAATATACATTGTTTTATGTGCATTTTGCATATTTTTTCAATATAAATTTACCTTATTGTACGTGCATTTTGTATATTAATTTTAATACAAATTTAATTATTCTATGTGTATTTTTGTATATGTATTTTCATAAAAAATGCTTTATTTTATGGGTATTTTGCATCTTTATTTTCATACAAATTTACATTTTTTTATTAATATTCTGTTTATTTATTTTGATTCTTTTTTTCATTTTTCTATGTATATTTTGTATATATATTTACTTTAAATGAACGTTATTTTATGTGAATTTGTTTTCATTTCATACAAATTTACATTATTTTATGTGTATTTTGTACATGTATTTAAATACAAATTTAACTAATTATATGTGTATTATGTATATCTATTTTCATACAAATTGAAATTAATTTTGTGTATTTTAGTATATATTTTTATTCAAATTTTCGTAATTTTATGTGAATTTTGTATATTTATTTTCCTACAAATATACGTTCTTTTATCGGAATTTTGTTTATTTATTTTGATACGAGTTTTCATTATTTTAGGTGTATTTGATATATATATTTTTATACTTCTTGACATAATTTTATATGTATTTTGAATATATATTTTCATAGAAATTTACTCTATTTTATGTGTATTCGTATATATATTTTGATACAAATTTACATTATTTATGTGTATTTCGCATATCTATTTCAATACAAATTTTCTTTATTGTATGTGCCTTTTGTATATTTATTTTGATGCAAATTTAATTATTTTATGTGTATTTTTGTATATATATTTTTAAACAAATATGCTTTATTATATGGGTATTTTGCATCGTTATTTTCATACAAATTTACATTATTTTATTGATTGTCTGTTTATTTATTTTGATACGATTTTACGTTATTCTGTGTATTTTGTATATATATTTTTAGACATATTTACATTATTTAATGTAATTTTGTACATATATTTTATGGAAATTTACGTTATCTTATGTGTATTTGTTTATATATTTTCATACAAATTTACATTATTTTATGTGTATTTTGTATATGTATTTCAATAAAAATTTGCCTAATTTCATTTGTATTTTGCATATCTATTTTCAAACAAATTTAAATTATTTTTGTGTATTTTTGTATTATTTTTATACAATTTTTTTTATTTTATTTGTATTTTGTATATATATTTTCCTACACATATACATTTTTTTACAGGAAGTTTTCTTTATTTATTTTGATACGAATTTACATTATTTTATGTGTATTTTGTATATATATTTTTCTATGTATTTACATTATTTTATGTGTATTTTTTATATATATTTTCATAAAAATTTACGTAATTTTATTGTGTATTCGTATATATTTTGATAAAAATTTTCATTATTTTATGTGTTTTTTGCATATCTATTTCAATAAAAATCTACCTTATTGTATGTGTATTTTGTATATTTATTTTAATACAAATTTAATTATTTTATGTGTATTTTTGTATATATTTTTTTTTAAATATAAGATATTTTATGGGTATTTTGCATCTTTAATTTTATAAATTTTTACATTACGTACATATCTTTTATACGTATTTACATTATTTAATGTGTATTTTGTTTATATATTTTTATACAATTTTACGTTATTATATGGTATTTGAATATATATTTTGATAGAAATTTACATTATTTTGTGTATTTTCTATATTTATTTCAATTCAAATTTAGCTTATTTTATGTGTCTTTTGTATATCTATTTTCATACAAATTTAATTATTTTTGTTTATTTTTGTATATAGTTTTTAGTTTTATTGGCATTTAGTTTATTTATTTTGATACGAGTTTACATTATTTTATGTGTATTTTGTATACATTTTCTTATACGTATTTACTTCATTTTATGTGTATTTTGTATATATATTTTATAGAAATCTACGTTATTTTATGTGTATTCGTATGTATATTTTGAAACAAATTTACATTGTTTTATATGTATTTTGCATATCTATTTCAATACAAATTTACCTTATTGTATGTGCATTTTGTATATTTATTGTAATACAAATTTAAATATTTTATGTGCATTTTGGTATATATATTTTCATAAAAAATGCGTTGTTTTATGGGTATTTTGCATCTTTATTTTCATACAAATTTACATTATTTTATTAATATTCTGTGTTTTTATTTTGATATTATTTTACATTATTGTATGTGTGTTTTGTATATATTTTTTTATACATATTTACATTATTTAATGTGTATTTTCTATATATATTTCATACAAATTCTCGTTATTTTAATTGTATTTGTTTATATATTTTTATTCAAATTTACATTATTTTATGTGTATTTTGTATATGTATTTCAATAGAAATTTACCTAATTTCATGTGTATTTTGTATATATATTTTATACAAATTTAAATTATTTTTTGTGTATTTTTGTATAGAGTTTTATTCAAATTTACAATATTTTATGTGTATTTTGTATATCTATTTTCATACAAATACACATTCTTTTATTGATATTTTGTTTATTTATTTTGATGCGAATTTACATTATTTAATGTGTATTGTGTATATATATTTTTATACGTATTTACGTCATTTCATGTGTATTTTGTATATATATTTCTATAGAAATATACGTTATTTTATGTGTATTCGTATATATATTTTGAAACAAATATACATTGTTTTATGTGCATTTTGCATATTTTTTCAATACAAATTAACCTTATTGTACGTGCATTTTTTATATTAATTTTAAGACAAATTTAGCTATTCTATGTGTATTTTTGTATATGTATTTTTATAAAAATATGCTTTATTTTATGGGTATTTTGCATCTTTATTTTCAAACAAAATTACATTAATTTATTGATATACTGTGTATTTATTTTGATACGATTTTACATTATTCTATGTATATTTTGTATATCTATTTTATACCAATGTACGTTATTTTATGTGAATTTGTTTTCATTTCATACAAATTTACATTATTTTATGTGAATTTTGTACATGTATTTAAATACAAATTTAACTAATTATGTGTATTTTGTATATCTATTTTCATATAAATTGAAATTAATTTTGTGTATTTTTGTATATATTTTTATTCAAATTTTCGTAATTTTATGTGTATTTTGTATATTTATTTTCCTTCAAATATACGTTCTTTTATCGGAATTTTATTTATTTATTTTGATACGAATTTTCATTTTTTTTAGGTGTATTTGATATATATATTTTTATACTTATGTCCATAATTTTATATGTATTTTGAATATATATTTTCATAGAAATTTCCTTTATATGTATATGTATAGAAAATACACATGAAATAATCTAAACTCGCATCGAAATAAATGAACAAAATACCGATAAAATAATGTAATTTTGAATGAAAATATATATAGAAAATACACATAAAATAACGCAAATACAAATAAATATATACACATAAAATGATTTGAATTTGAATGAAAATAGATATAAAAATAAACTTAAAATAAGGCAAATTTATAATGAAATTTATATACAAAATACACATAAAATAATGTAGATTTGTTTCAAAATATATATACGAATACACATAAAATAACGTAGATTTCTATAGAAATATATATACAAAATATACATGAAATGTTGTAAATACGTATAAAAATATATATACAAAATACACATTGAATAATGTAAATTCGTGTTAAAATAAATAATTAAAATATCAATAAAAGAATGTGTATTTGTATGAAAATACATATACAAAATACACATAAAATAACGTAAATTTGTATAAAACTATATATAAAAATACACAAAAATAAGTTAAATTTGTATGAAAATAAATATAAAAAATACACATAAAATTAGGTAAATTTGTAAAGAAATACGTATACAAAATACACATAAAATAATGTAAATTTGAATGAAAATATATAAACAAATACAATTAAATTAACATAAATTTGTATAAAATATATATAAAAAATACTCATTAAATAATGTAAATATGTATAAAAAATATATATACAAAACACAAATAGAATAATGTAAAATCGTATTAAAATAAATACACAGAATGTAAATAAAATAATGTAAATTTATATGAAAATAAAGATGCAAAATACCCATAAAATAACGCATTTTTTATAAATATACAAAATACACATGAAAGGATGTAAATACGTATAAAAATATATATACAAAATACACATTAAATAATGTAAATTCGCGTTAAAATAAATAAACAAAATGTCAATAAAAGAATGTGTATTTGTATGAAAATAAATATACAAAATACACATAAGATAACATAAATTTGTATAAAACTATATATAAAAATACACAAACATAATTTAAATTTGTATGAAAATAAATACACAAAATACACATAAAATTAGGTAAATGTGTATTGAAATACATATACAAAATACACATAAAATGCTGTAAATTTGAATGAAAATACATAAAGAAATACACTTAAAATAACGTAAATTTGTATAAAGAAATATATACAAAACACAAATAGAATAATGTAAAATCGCATCAAAATAAATACACAGAATATTAATAAAATAATGTAAATTTGTATGAAAATAAAGAAACAAAATACCCATGAAATATTGCATTTTTTTTATATATATATACAAAAATACACAGAATTTTTTATTTGTATTAAAATAAATATACAAAATACACATACAATAAGGTAAATCTGTATAGAAATAGATATGCAAAATACATATAAAACAATGTAAATTTGTTTCAAAATATATATACGAATACACATAAAATAACGTAGATTTGTTTAAAAATATATATACAAAATACACGTAAAATGAAGTAAATACGTATAAAAAAAATGTATACAAAATACACATAAAATAATGTAAATCCGTATCAAAATAAATAAACAAAATACCAATAAAAGAATGTGTATTTGTATAAATATAAATATACAAAATACACATAAAATAACGTAAATTTGTATAAAACTATATACAAAAATACACAGAAGTAATTAAATTCGTATGAAAATAGATATACAAAATACAGATAAAATAAGCTAAATTTGAATTGAAATGTATATACAAAATACATAAAATAATGTAAATTTGTATCAAAATATTTATAAAAATACATATAATAACGTAAATTTGTTTAAAAATATATAAACAAAATACACATTAAGTAATGTAAATACGTATAAAAAAATGTACAAAATACACATATAATCATGTAATTCGTATCAAACTAAATAAACAAAATAGCAATAAAATAATGTAAATTTGTATAAGAAAACATATACAAATACATATAAAATAACGCCAATTTCTATAAAAATATATCTCCAAAAATGAACGTAAAATAAATTAACTTTGGATAAAAATATATATACAAAACACACATTAAATAATGTAAATGCTACATAAAATAACCTAAATTTGTATAAAACTATATACAAAAATACACAAAAATAATTTAAATTTGTATGAAAAGAAATATACAAAATACACATAAAATTAGGTTAATTTCTATTGAAATACATATACAAAATACACATAAAATATTTGAATTTGTATCAAAATAAATATACAAAATGCACATACAATAAGGTAAATTTGTATTGAAATAGATATGCAAAATACATATAAAATAATGTAAATTTGTTTCAAAATATATATGCGAATACACATAAAATAACGTAGATTTCTTTAAAAATACATATACAAAATAACCATGAAATTAAGTAAATACGTATAAAAAAAATGTATACAAAATACACATAAAATAATGTAAATTCGTATAAATATAAATAAACAATACAGCAATAAAAGAATGTGTATTTGTATAAGTATAAATATACAAAATACACATAAAATAACGTAAATTTATATAAAACTATATACATAAAATAACGCAAATTTCTATAAAAATATATGTACAAAAATGAACATAAAAGAAATTTGCATAAAAATATATATACAAAATACACATTAGATAATGTAAATGAGTATAAAAATATGTATACAAAATACCTATGAAATAATCTAAATTCGTATCGAATTAAATTAAGAAAATACCAATATAATAATGTAATTTTGGATGAAAATATATATACAAAATACACATAAAATAACCTAAATACAAATACAAATATACACATAAAATAATTTAAAATTGAATGAAATAAATATACAAAATAAACATAAAATAAGGTAAATTTGCAATGAAATATATGAAAAAATACACATAAAAGAATATAAATTTGTATGAAAATATATATACAAATACACATTAAATAACATGAATTTGTATAAAATTTGTATCAAAATATATACGAATACACACAATAAAATAACGTAATTTTTTTATGAAAATGTATATACAAAATACACATAAAATAATGTAAATTTGTATAAAAATATATAAACAATACACATAAAATAATGTAAATTTGTATAAAAATATATAAACAATACACATAAAATAATGTAAATTTGGATATAAAATATAGTATACAAAATAAGCCTTAAATAATGTAAATATGTATAAAAAATATATACAAAATACACATAGAATAATGTTAAATCGTATCAAAATAAATAAAGAGAATATCAATAAAATAATGTAAATTTGTATGAAAATAAAGCTGCAAAATATCCATATAATAACGCATATTTGCATAAAAATATATATACAAAAATACATATAAAATAATTAAATTTGTATTAAAATAAATATACAAAATGCACGTACAATAAAGAAAATTTGTATTGAAATAGATATGCAAAATACACATCAATAATGTAAATTTGTATCTAAATATATATACGAATACTCATAAAATAGAGTAAATTTCTATGAAAATATACATACAAAATAAATATACAAAATACACATATAACTAGTTAAATTTGTATTTAAATACATGTACAAAAAACACATAAAATAGTGTAGATTTGTATCAAATGAAAACAAATACATTTTATATAAAATATATATACAAAATACATATAGAATAATGTAAAATCATACCAAATAAATACACAGAATATTAATAAAATAATGTAAATTTGTATGAAAATAAAGATGCAAAATACCCATAAAATAAAGCATATTTTTAAAAAATACATACACAAAAATACACATAGATTGACAAAATTTGTATTAAAATTAATATACAAAATGCACATACAGTAATGTAAATTTGTATTGAAAAAATATGCAAAATACACATAAAACAATGTAAATTTGTTTCAAAATATATATACGAAAACACATAAAATAACGTAGATTTCTATAGAAATATATATACAAAATACACTTGAAATAATGTAAATACGTATAAAAATATATATACAAAATACACATTAAATAATGTTAATTCGTGTCGAAATATATAAAAAAAATATCATGAAAAGAATGTGTATTTGTATGAAAATAGATATACAAAATACACATAAAATAACCTAAATTTGTATAAAACTATAAACAACAATACAAAAAAATAATTTAAACTTGTATGAAAATAAATATACAAAAAACATAAAATTAGGTAAATTTGTATTGAAATACATATACAAAATACACATAAAATAATGTAAATTTGAATGAAAATATATAAACATATAGACTTAAAATAACGTAAATTTGTATTAAATATATATACAAAAAACACATTAAATAATGTAAATATGTATAAAAAAATATATACAAAACACAAATAAAATAATGTAAAATCGTATCAAAATAAATACAGAAAATATTAATAAAATAATGTAAATTTGTATGAAAATTAAGATTCAAAATACCCATGTCATGTGTATTCGTATATATATTTTGAAACAAATTTACATTGTTTATATGTATTTTGCATATCTATTTTTGTGTATTCTGTATTTATTTTTGTTATACATAGAATAATGAAATCGTATCAAAATAAGTACACAGAATATCAATAAAATAATTTAAATTTGTATGAAAACAAAGATATAATCATGTAATTCGTATCAAAATAAATAAACAAAATACCAATAAAATAATATAAATTTGTATGAGTAAATGTGTATAAATATAAATGTACAAAATACACATACAAAATAAACATAAAATAAGGTAAATTTGTAATGAAATATATGTACAAAATACACATAAAATAATGTAAATTTATATGAAAATATATATACAAATACACATAAAATACCATGAATTTGTATAAAATTATACATTCAAAAAAAATATTAAATAATGTAAATGCGTATAAAAATATATAAAAAGTAAATATAAAATAATGTAAATTAGTATCAATATAAATCAACAAAATACCAATAAAATAATATATATTTGAATGAAAATAGATTTACAAAATACACATAACATAACTAAAATTTGTATTGAAATATATACAAAAATACATATAAATAATTTGAGTTTGTATGAAAATAGATATTCAAAATACATAAAACTAGGTAAATTTCTTTTGAAATATATATACAAAATACCATAAAATATTGTAAATTTGTGTCAAAATATATAAACAAATACACATAAAATAACGTAAATTTGTATGAAAATATATACGAATACACATAGAATAATGTCAAATCGTATCAAAATGAATGAGCAGAATATCAATAAAATAACGTAAATTTGTATGAAAATAAAGATGCAAAATACCCATAAAATAAAGCATATTTTTATAAAATACATATACAAAATTTACATTATTTGATATGTATTTTGTATATATATTTTATACGTATTTACATAATTTCATATGTATTTTGTATATATATTTCTATAGAAATCTACTTTATTTTATGTGTATTCGTATATATATTTTGAAACAAATTTACATTGTTTTATATGTATTTTAGAATATCTCTTTTAATACAAATTTACCTTACTGTATATGCATTTTGTATATTTATTTCAATACAAATTTAAATATTTTATGTGTATTTTGGTATATATATTTTTATAAAAAATGCGATAATTTTTGGGAATTTTGCATCTTTATTTTCATACAAATTTACATTATTTTATTGATATTCTGTGTATTTATTTTGATACGATTTTACATTATTCTATTTGTTTTTTGTATATATATTTTTATACACATTTACATTATTTAATGTGTATCTTGCATATATATTTTGTACAAATTTACGTTATTTTAAGTGTATTTGTTTTTATATTTTCATTCAAATTTACATTTTTTTTTAATTCGAAATTACATTATTTTATGCGTATTTTGAATACATTTTTTTATACGTATTTACTTAATTTTATGTGTATTTTGTATATATATTTTTAAAGAAATCTACGTTTTTTTATTTGTATTCGTATATATATTTTGAAACAAATTTACATTGTTTTATATGTATTTTTGCATATCTCTTTCAATACAAATTTACCTTATTGTATGTGCATTTTGTATATTTATTTCAATGCAAATTTAAATATTTTATGTGTATTTTGGTATATATATTTTTATAAGAAATGCGCTATTTTATGGGAATTTTGCATCTTTATTTTCATACAAATTTACATTATTTTATTAATATTCTGTGTATTTATTTTGACACGATGTTACATTATTCTATTTGTTTTTTGTATTTACTTTTTTATACATATTTACATTATTTAATGTGTATCTTGCATACATATTTTATACAAATTTATTATCTATTATCTATTTTCATACAAATACACATTCTTTTCATGATATTTTCTTTATTTATTTTGACACGAATTTACATTATTTGATATGTATTTTGTATATATATTTTTATACGTATTTTCATAATTTCATATGTATTTTGTATATATATTTCTATAGAAATCTACTTTATTTTATGTGTATTCGTATATATATTTTGAAACAAATTTACATTGTTTTATATGTATTTTTGAATATCTCTTTCAATACAAATTTACCTTACTGTATATGCATTTTGTATATTTATTTCAATACAAATTTAAATATTTTATGTGTATTTTGGTAAATATATTTTTATAAAAAATACTATAATTTTGGGGAATTTTGTATCTATATTTTCATACAAATTTACATTATTTTTTTGATATTCTGTGTATTTATTTTGATTCGATTTTACATTATTCTATTTGTTTTTTGTATATATATTTTTTATGCATATTTACATTATTTAATGTGTATCTTGCATATATATTTTATACAAATTTACGTTATTATAAGTGTATTTGTTTATATATTTTCATTCAAATTTACATTATTTGATGTGTATTTTGTATATGTATTTCAATACAAATTTACCTAATTTTATGTGTGTTTTGTATATTTCTTTTCAAACAAATTTAAATTATTTTTGTGTATTTTTGTATATAGTTTTATACAAATTTAGGTTATTTTATGTACGCATTTACATTATTTAGTGTGTGTTTTGTATATATATTTTTTTGCAAATTTACTTTATTTTATGTGCATTTTTGTACATATATTTTTATAGAAATTTGCGTTATTTGTATATGTTTTCTCATACAAATTTACATTATTTTATTGCTATTTTGTTTATTTATTTTGATACGAATTACATGATTATATGTGTATTTTGAACATATTTTTTATACGTATTTACATTACTTAATGTGTATTTTGTTTATATATTTTTAAACAAATCAACGTCATTATATGTATTTGTATAAATATTTTGATACAGATTTACATTATTTCATGTATTTTGTATGTACATTTCAATTCAAATTTAGCTTATTTTAGCTGTATTTTGTATATATATTTTCATACAAATTTAATTACTTCTGTGTATTTTTCTATATAGTTTTATACAAATTTACGATATTTTATGTGTATTTTGTATATTTATATTTTTAGAAATACACATTCTTTTACTGGTATTTTGTTTATTTCTTTTGATACGATTTTTATGTATTTTTTGTATTCATTTTTTTATACGTATTTACTTCATTTTATGTGTATTTTGTATATATTTTTATAGAAATCTACGTTATTTTATGTTATATTTTGAAACAAATTTACATTGTTTTATATGTATTTTGCATATCTATTTCAATACAAAATTGCAAAGTTACTTTATTTTATGTGCATTTTTGTAAATATATTTTTTTTAGAAATTTGCGTTATTTTATGTGTATTTGTATATGTTTTCTCATACAAATTTACATTATTTTATTGCTATTTTGTTTATTTATTTTGATACAAATGAAAATAGATATACAAAATATACATAAAATAAACTAAATTTGTATTGAAATATATATACAAAATACATAAAATAATGTAAATTTGTATCAAAATATTTTAACAGATGCGCATAAAATAACGTAAATTTGTTTTAAAATATACAAAATACACATTAAATAATGTAAATATGTATAAAAAAATATACAAAACACAAATAGAATAATGTAAAATCGTATCAAAATAAATACACAGAATATTAATAAAACAATGTAAATTTGTATGAAAATAAAGATGCAAAATACCCATTAAATAATGCATTTTTTTTAAAAATATATATACCAAAATACACATGAAAAAATTAATTTGCATTAAAATAAATATAAAAAAATACACATACAATAAGGTAAATCTGTATTGAAATAGATATGCAAAATACATATAAAACAATGTAAATTTGTTTCAAAATATATATACGAATACACATAAAATAACGTAGATTTGTATAAAAATATATATACAAAAATACACATAAAATGAAGTAAATACGTATAAGAAAATGTATACAAAATACACATAAAATAATGTAAATTCGTATCAAAATAAATAAACAAAATACCAATAAAAGAATGTGTATTTGTATAAATATAAATATACAAAATACACATAAAATAACGTAAATTTGTATAAAACTATATACAAAAATACACATAAGTAATTAAATTCGTATGAAAATAGATATACAAAATACAGATAAAATAAGCTAAATTTGAATTGAAATGTATATACAAAATACATAAAATAATGTAGATTTGTATCAAAATATTTATAAAAATACCCATAGAAGAACGCATTTTTTTTATTTATAAAAATATATATACCAAAATACACATCAAAAAATTAAATTTGTATTAAAATAAATCTACAAAAAACACATACAATAAGGTAAATTTGTATTGAAATAGATATGCAAAATACATATAAAACAATGTAAATTTGTTTCAAAATATATATACGAATACACATAAAATAACGTAGATTTCTATAAAAATATATATACAAAATACACATAAAATAAAGTAAATACGTATAAAAAAATGTATGCAAAATACACATAAAATAATGTAAATTCGTATCAAAATAAATATACAAAATACCAATAAAAGAATGTGTATTTGTATAAATATAAATATACAAAATACACATAAAATAACGTAAATTTATGTAAAACTATATACAAAAATACACAAAAGTATTTTATTTTGTATGAAAATAGATATACAAAATAAGGTAAATTCGTTTCAAATTCAATAAACAAAATTCAGATAAAAGAACGTATATTTGTAGAAAAAATCAATATACAAAATACACATTAAATAACGAAAATTTGTATGAAAATATATAAAAAAATAAACAAAAATAATTTCAATTTGTATGAAAATAAATATACAAAATACACATGTATTTTGTATATCTATTTTCACACAAATTTAATTACTTTTGTGTATTTTTTCATATAGTTTTATATAAATTTACGTTATTTTATTTGTATTTTGTATATTTATATATATACAATACACATTCTTTTATTAGTATTTTGTTTATTTATTTTGATACGAGTTTACATTATTTTATGTGTATTTTGTATACCTTTTTTTATACGTATTTACTTCATTTTATGTGTATTTTGTATATTTATTTTCATAGAAATCTACGTTATTTTATGTGTATTCGTATATGTATTTTTAAAAAAATTTACATGATTTTATATGTATTTTGCAAATCTATTTCAATACAAATTTACCTTATTGTATGTGCATTTTGTATATTTATTTTAATACAAATTCAAATATTTTATGTGTGTCTTGGTACATATATTTTTATAAAAAATGCGTTATTTTATGGGTATTTTGCATCTTAATTTTCATACAAATTTACATTATTTTATTAATATTCTGTGTATTTATTTTGATACGATTTTATATTATTCTATTCTTGTTTTGTATATATTCTTTTATACATATTTACATTATTTAATGTGTATTTTTTATATATATTTTATACAAATTTACGTTATTTTTAGTGTATTTGTTTATATATTTTCATTCAAATTTACATTATTTTATGTGTATTTTGTAAATGTATTCCAATACAAAATTACCTAATTTTATGTGTATTTTGTATATTTATTTTCATACAAATTAAAATTATTTTTGTGTATTTTTGAATATAGTTTTATACAAATTTAGGTGATTTTATGTGTAGCTATATTGTATATCTATTTTCATACAAATACACATTTTTTTATTGATATTTTGTTTATTTACTTTGACGCGAATTTACATTATTTAATGTGTATTCTATATATATATATATATATATATATATATATATATATATATATATATATATATATATATATATATATATATATTTTTTTTTTTTTATACGTGTTTACATCATTTGATGTGTATTTTGTATATATATTTCTATAGAAATCTACGTTGATTTATGAGTATTCGTATATAGATTTTGAAATAAATTTACACTGTTTTATGTGTATTTTGCATATTTTTTCAATACAAATTTACCTTATTGTATATGCATTTTGAATATTAATTTTAATACAAATTTAATTATGCTATGTGTATTTTTGTATATGTATTTTTATAAAAATATGCTTTATTTTGTGGGTATTTTGCATTTTTATTTTCATACAAATTTACATTATTTTATTTATATTGTTTTTTTTTTTAAACAATTTTACATTATTCTATGTGTATTTTGTATATCTATTTTTATACGTATTTACTTAATTTTATGTGTATTTTGTATATATATTTTTATAGAAATCTGCGTTATTTTATGTGTATTCGTATATATATTTTGAAACAAATTTACATTGTTTTATATGTATTTTTGCATATCTCTTTCAATACAAATTTACCTTATTGTATGTGCATTTTGTATATTTATTTAATACAAATTTAAATATTTTATGTGTATTTTGGTATATATATTTTTATAAGAAATGCGCTATTTGATGGGAATTTTGCATCTTTATTTTTATACAAATTTACATTATTTTATTAATATTCGGTGTATTTATTTTGATACGATTTCACATTATTTTATTTGTGTTTTGAATATATATTTTCATAGAAATTTACTCTATTTTATGGGTATTCGTATATATATTTTGATACAAATTTACATTATTTATGTTTATTTTGCATATCTATTTCAATACAAATTTACCATATTGTATGTGTATTTTGTATATTTATTTTAATACAAATTTAATTATTTTATGTGTATTTTTGTAAAAATATGCGTTATTATTTGGGTATTTTGCATCTTTATTTTCATACAAATTTACATTATTTTATTGATATTCTGTTTATTTATTTTGATACGATTTTACATTATTCTATGTGTATTTTGTATATATATTTTTATACTCATTTACATTATTTGATATATATTTTGTATATATATTTGATATAAATTTACGTTATTTTACGTGTATTTGTTTATATATTTTCACACAAATTTACAATATTTTATGTGTATTTTTTATATGTATTTCAATACAAATTTCCCTAATTTTATGTGTAGTTTGCATATCTATTTTCAAACAAATTTAAATTATTTTTATGTATTTTTGTATATATTTTTATACAAATTTAAGTTATTTTATTTGTATTTTATATATATATTTTCCTACATATATACATTCTTTTAGTGGAATTTTGTTCATTTATTTTGATAAGAATTTACATTATTTTATGTGTATTTTGTATATATATGTTTTTCTACGTATTTACATTATTTTGTGTATTTTTATATATATTTTCATAAAATTTACGTTATTTTATTGTGTGTATTCGTATATGATTTGATACAAATTTACATTATTTTATGTTTATTTTGCATATCTATTTCAATATAGATTTACCTTATTGTATGTGTATTTTGTATATTTATTTTAATACAAATTTAATTATTTTATGTGTACTTTGTATACATTTTCTTATACGTATTTGCTTCATTTAATGTGTATTTTGAATATATATTTTTATAGTAATCTACGTTATTTTATGTGTATTGGTATATATATTTTGAAGCAAATTTACATTGTTTTATATGTATTTAGCATATCTATTTCAATATAAATCTACCTTATTGTATGTGCATTTTGTATATTTATTGTAATACAAATTTAAAATTTTTATTATTTTGGTATATATATTTTTATAAAAAGAGTTTTATATAAATTTAAAATATTTTATGTGTATTTTGTATAACTATTTTCATACAAATACACATTTTTTATTGATATTTTGTTTATTTATTTTGACGCGAATTCACATTATTTAATGTGTTTTGTGTATATATATTTTTATACGTATTTACGTCATTTCATGTGTATTTTGTATATATATTTCTATAGAAATATATGTTATTTTATATGTATTCGTATATATATTTTGAAACAAATATACATTGTTTTATGTGCATTTTGCATATTTTTTCAATATAAATTTACCATATTGTACGTGCATTTTGTATATTAATTTTAATACAAATTTAATTATTCTATGTGTATTTTTGTATATGTATTTTCATAAAAAAATGTTTTATTTTATGGGTATTTTGCATCTTTATTTTCATACAAATTTACATTATTTTATTGATATTCTGTGTATTTATTTTGATACGATTTTACATTATTCTATGTATATTTTGTATATATATTTCATACAAATGAACGTTATTTTATGTGAATTTGTTTTCATTTCATACAAATCTACATTATTTTATGTGTATTTTGTACATGTATTTAAATACAAATTTAAATAATTATATGTGTATTATGTATATCTATTTTCATACAAATTGAAATTAATTTTGTGTATTTTAGTATATATTTTTATTCAAATTTTCGTAATTTTATGTGAATTTTGTATATTTATTTTCCTACAAATATACGTTCTTTTATCGGAATTTTGTTTATTTATTTTGATGCGAGTTTTCATTATTTTAGGTGTATTTGATATATATATTTTTATACTTATTTACATAATTTTATATGTATTTTGAGTATATATTTTCATAGAAATTTACTCTATTTTATGTGTATTCGTATATATATTTTGATACAAATTTACATTATTTATGTGTATTTCGCATATCTATTTCAATACAAATTTTCTTTATTGTATGTGCCTTTTGTATATTTATTTTGATGCAAATTTAATTATTTTATGTGTATTTTTGTATATATATTTTTAAACAAATATGCGTTATTATATGGGTATTTTGCATCTTTATTTTCATACAAATTTACATTATTTTATTGATTGTCTGTTTATTTATTTTGATACGATTTTACGTTATTCTGTGTATTTTGTATATATATTTTTAGACATATTTACATTATTTAATGTATATTTTGTACATATATTTTATGGAAATTTACGTTATCTTATGTGTATTTGTTTATATATTTTCATACAAATTTACATTATTTTATGTGTATTTTGTATATGTATTTCAATAAAAATTTGCCTAATTTCATTTGTATTTTGCATATCTATTTTCAAACAAATTTAAATTATTTTGTGTATTTTTGTATTATTTTTATACAATTTTTTTTTTATTTTATTTGTATTTTCCTACACATATACATTCTTTTAGAGGAAATTTTGTTTAATTATTTTGATACGAATTTACATTATTTTATGTGTATTTTGTATATATATTTTTCTATGTATTTACATTATTTTATGTGTATTTTGTATATATATTTTCATAAAAATTTACGTAATTTTATTGTGTGTATTCGTATATATTTTGATAAAAATTTTCATTATTTTATGTGTTTTTTGCATATCTATTTGAATTAAAATCTACCTTATTGTATGTGTATTTTGTATATTTATTTTAATACAAATTTAAATATTTTATGTGTATTTTTGTATATATTTTTTTAAATATGAGATATTTTATGGGTATTTTGCATCTTTAATTTTTTTTTTATATTACGTACATATCTTTTATACGTATTTACATTATTTAATGTGTATTTTGTTTATATATTTTTATACAAATTTACGTTATTATATGTGTATTTGTATATATATTTTGATACAAATTTACATTATTTTATGTATTTTTATATTTATTTCAACTCAAATTTACCTTATTTTATGTCTTTTGTATATCTATTTTTATACAAATTTAATTATTTTTGTTTATTTTTGTATATAGTTTTATACAATTTTACGTTATTTTATGTGTATTTTGTATATTTATATTTATACAAGTAAACATTCTTTTATTGGCATTTAGTTTATTTATTTTGATACGAATTTACATTATTTTATGTGTATTTTGTATACATTTTCTTATACGTATTTACTTCATTTTATGTGTATTTTGTATATATATTTTACAGAAATCTACGTTATTTTATGTGTATTCGTATATATATTTTGAAACAAATTTACATTGTTTTATATGTATTTTGCATATCTATTTCAATACAGATTTACCTTATTGTATGTGTATTTTTGTATATATATTAAAAAAAAATGCGTTATTTTATGGGTATTTTGCTTCTTTATTTTCATACAAATTTACATTATTTTATTAATATTCTGTGTATTTATTTTGATACGATTTTACATTATTCTATTTGTGTTTTGTATATATATTTTTTATACAAATTTACGTTATTTTAAGTGTATTTGTTTATGTGTTTTCATTCAAATTTTCAGTATTTTATGTGTATTTTGTATATGTATTTCAATACAAATTTACCTAATTTTTTGTGTATTTTGTATATTTATTTTCATACAAATTTAAATTATTTTTGTGTATTTTTGTATATAGTTTTATACAAATTTATGTAAACAATGTAAATTTGTTTCAAAATATATATACGAATACACATAAAATAACGTAGATTTCTATAAAAATATATATACAAAATACACTTAAAATGAAGTAAATACGTATAAGAAAATGTATACAAAATACACATAAAATAATGTAAATTCGTATCAAAATAAATAAACTAAATGCCAATAAAAGAATGTTTACTTGTATAAATATAAATATACAAAATACACATAAAATTACGTAAAATTGTATAAAACTATATACAAAAATAAACAAAAATAATTAAGTTTGTATGAAAATAGATATACAAAAGACACATAAAATAAGCTAAATTTGAATTAAAATAAATATAGAAAATACATAAAATAATGTAAATTTGTATCAAAATATATATTCAAATACACATATATTAAAATTAATATACAAAATGCGTATATAATAAGGTATATTTGTATTGAAAAAATATGCAACATACACGTTTACTCATACAAATTTATATTATTTTATTGGTATTTTGTTTATTTATTTTGATACGAATTACATGATTATATGTGTATTTTTTAAATATTTTTTTATAATTATTTAAATTATTTAATTTTTATTTTTTTTATATATTTTTATACAAATTTACGTTATTATATGTGTATTTGTATAAATATTTTGATACAAATTTACTTTATTTCATGTATTTTGTATATATATTTCAATTCAAATTTAGCTTATTTTGTGTGTATTTTGTATATATTTTCATACAAATTTAATTACTTCTGTGTATTTTTGTATATAGTTTTATATAAATTTACGTTATTTTATGTGTATTTTGTATATTTATATTTATACAAATACACATTCTTTTATTGGTATTTTGTTTATTTATTTTGATACGAGTTTACATTATTTTATGTGTTTTTTGTATACATTTTTTATACGTATTTACTTCATTTTATGTGTATTTTGTATATATATTTTTATAGAAATCTACGTTATTTTATGTGTATTCGTATATATATTTTGAAACAAATTTACATTGTTTTATATGTATTTTGCATATCTATTTCAATACAAATTTACTTTATTGTATGTGTTTTTTGTATATTTATTTTAATACAAATTTAATTTTTTGATGTGTATTTTGGTATATATATTTTTATAAATAAAAAAATGCGTTATTTTATGGGTATTTTGCTTCTTTATTTTCATACAAATTTACATTATTTTATTAATATTCTGTGTATTTATTTTGATACGATTTTACATTATTCTATTTGTGTTTTGTACATATTTTTTATACAAATTTACGTTATTTTAAGTGTATTTGTTTATGTATTTTCATTCAAATTTACATTATTTTATGTGTATTTTGTGTATGTATTTCAATACAAATTTACCTAATTTTGTGTATTTTGTATATTTATTTTCATACATATTTAAAATATTTTTGTGTATTTTTGTATTTAGTTTTATACAAATTTAAGTTATTTTATGTGTATTTTGTATATCTATTTTCATACAAATATACATTCTTTTATTGATATTTTGTTTATTTATTTTGACGCGAATTTACATTATTTAATGTGTATTTTGTATATATATTTTTATACGTATTTACATCATTTCATGTGTATTTTGTATAGTTTTAAACAAATTTATATTATTTAATGTGTATTTTGTATATATATATTTATTCAAATACACATTCTTTTATTGGTATTTTGTTTAATTATTTTGATAGTAATTTACATTATTTTATGTGTATTTTGTATACATTTTTTAAACGTATTTACTTAATTTCATATGTATTTTGTATACATATTTTTATAGAAATCTACCTTATTTCATGTGTATTCGTATATATATTTTGAAACAAATTTACATTGTTTATATGTATTTTGCATATCTATTTTTGTGTATTCTGTATTTATTTTTGTTATACATAGAATAATGTAAAATCGTATCAAAATAGGTACACAGAATATCAATAAAATAATTTAAATTTGTATGAAAATTAAGATGCAAAATACCCATAAGATAAAGCATTTTTTTTATAAAAAAAATACATATACAAAAATACATATAGAATAATTAAATTTGTATTTAAATTAATATACAAAATGCACACACACAATAAGGTAAATTTGTATTGAAAAAAAAAACGCAAAATACAAATAAAACAGTGTAAATTTGTTTCAAAATATATATACGAATACACATAAAATAACGTAGATTTCTATAGAAATATATATACAAAATACACATGAAATTATGTAAATACGTATAAAATATATATATAAAATACATATTAAGTAATATAAATTCGTGAAAAAATAAATAAACAAAATATCATGAAAAGAATGTGTATTTGTATGAAAATAAATAATAGATAATAAATTTGTATGTAATATATATGCAAGATACACATTAAATAATGTAAATATGTATAAAATATATATATACAAAAAGCAAATAGAATAATGTAAAATCGTATCAAAATAAATACACCGAATATTAATAAAATAATGTAAATTTGAATGAAAATAAAGATGCAAAATTCCCATCAAATAGCGCATTTCTTATAAAAATATATATACCAAAATACACATAAAATATTTAAATTTGTATTGAAATAAATATACAAAATGCACATACAATAAGGTAAACTTCTGTTGAAAGAGATATGCAAAAATACATATAAAAAATAGTAAATTTGTTTCAAAATATATATACGAATACACATAAAATAACGTAGATTTCTATAAAAATATATATACAAAATACACATAAAATTAGGTAAATACGTATAAAAAAATGTAAACAAAATACACATAAAATAATATAAATTCGAAACAAAATAAATAAACAAAATACCAATAAATGAATGTGTATTTGTTCTGTGTATTTTTGTATATAGTTTTATACAAATTTACGATATTTTATGTGTATTTTGTATTTATATTTATACAAATACACATTCTTTTACTGGTATTTTGTTTATTTATTTTGATACGATTTTTATGTGTATTTTGTATTCATTTTTTTATACGTATTTACTTCATTTTGTTTATTTTATATTATTTTTATAGAAATCAACGTTATTTTATGTGTATTCGTATATATATTTTGAAACAAATTTACATTGTTCTATATGTATTTTGCATATCTATTTCAATACAAATTTACCTTACAGTATGTGCATTTTTTATATTTATTTTAATACAAATTTTAATATTTTATGTGTATTTTGGTATATATATTTTTATAAAAAATGCGTTATTTTATGGCTATTTTGCATCTTTATTTTCATACAAATTTACATTATTTAATTAATATTCTGTGTATTTATTTTGATACGATTTTACATTATTATATTTGTGTTTTGTATATATTTTTTTATACATATTTACATTATTTAATTAGTATTTTGTATATATATTTGATACAAATTTACTTTATTTTAAGTGTATATGTTTATATATTTTCATTCAAATTTCCATTATTTTATGTATTTATTTTGTATATGTATTTCAATACAAATTTACCTAATTTTATGTGTATTTTGTATATTTATTTTCATACAAATTTAAATTACTTTTGTGTATTTTTGTATATAGTTTTATACAAACTTAGGTTATTTTATGAGTATTTTGTATATCTATTTTCATACAAATACACATTATTTCATTGATATTTTGTTTATTTATTTTGACGAGAATTTAAATTATTTAATGTGTATTTTGTATATATATATTTTTATACGTATTTACATCATTTCATGTGTATTTTGTATATATATTTCTATAGAAATCTACGTTATTTTATGTGTATTCGTATATAGATTTTTAAACAAATTTACGCTTTAATGTGCATTTTGTATATTTTTTCAATACAAATTTACCTTATTGTACGTGCATTTTGTATATTAATTTTAACACAAATTTAATTATTCTTTGTGTATTTTTGTATATGTATTTTTAAAAAAATATGCTTTATTTTATGGGTATTTTGCATCTTTATTTTCATACAAAATTACATTATTTTATTGATATTCTGTGTATTTATTTTGATACGATTTTACATTATTCTATGTGTATTTTGTATATATTTTTCATTTAATTTAGCTTATTTTATGTGTATTTGTATATCTATTTATTTTAATACAAAATCAAATATTTTATGTTTTTTCGTATATATATTTTTATAAAAAATGCGTTATTTTATGGGTATTTTGCATCTTAATTTTCATACAAATTTACATTATTTTATTAATATTTTCGTATTTATTTTGATACGATCTTACATTATTTTATTTGTGTTTTGTATATATTTTTTTATACATATATACATTATTTAATGTGTTTTTTGTATATATATTTGATACAAATTTACGTTATTTTAAGTCTATATGTTTATATATTTTCATTCAAATTTACATTATTTTATGTGTATTTTGTATATGTATTTCAATACAAATTTACCTAATTTTATATATTTTTTGTATATTTATTTTCATACAAGTTTAAATTATTTTTGTGTATTTTTGTTTATAGTTTTATACAAAGTTAGGTTATTTTATGTGTATTTTGTATATCTATTTTCATACAAATACACATTCTTTTCATGATATTTTGTTTATTTATTTTGACACGAATTAACATTATTTAATGTGTATTTTGTATATATATTTTTATACGTATTTACATTATTTCAAGTGTATTTTGTATATATATTACTATAGAAATCTGCGTTATTTTATGTGTATTCGTATATATATTTTGAAACAAATTTACATTGTTTTATGTGTATTTTGCATATTTTTTCAATACAAATTTACCTTTTTGTATGCGCATTTTGTATATTAATTTTAATACAAATTTGATTAATCTATGTGTATTTTTGTATATGTATTTTTATAAAAATATGCTTTATTTTATGGGTATTTTGCATCTTTATTTTCATACAAATTTACATTATTTTATTGATATTCTGTGTATTTATTTTAATATGATTTTACATTATTCTATGTGTATTTTGTATATATATATTTTATATAAAATGTATTTGTTTTCATTTCATATAAATCTACATTATTTTATGTATTTTTTGTACATGTATACACATAAAATATTTAAATTTGTATTGAAATAAATATACAAAATGCACATACAATAAGGTAAACTTCTATTGAAAGAGATATGCAAAAATACATATAAAACAATGTAAATTTGTTTCAAAATATATACGAATACACATAAAATAACGTAGATTTCTATAAAAATATATATACAAAATACACATAAAAATAAGTAAATACGTATAAAAAAATGTAAACAAAATACACATAAAATAATGTAAATTCGAAACAAAATAAATAAACAAAATACCAATAAAAGAATGTGTATTTGTATAAATATAAATGTACAAAATACACATACAAAATAAACATAAAATAAGGTAAATTTGTAAGGAAATATATGTACAAAATACACATAAAATAATGTAAATTTATATGAACATATATATACAAATACACATAAAATACCATGAATTTGTATAAAATTATATATTCAAAATAAATATTAAATAATGTAAATGCATATAAAAATATATATACAAAGTACATATAAAATAATGTAAATTCGTATCAATATAAATCAACAAAATACCAATAAAATAATATATATTTGAATGAAAATAGATTTAAAAAATACACATAACATGACTAAAAATTGTAATGAAATATATACAAAAATACATAAAAATAATTTGAGTTTGTATGAAAATAGATATTCAAAATACATATAAAACTAGGTAAATTTCTTTTGAAATATATATACAAAATACCAATAAAATATTGTAAATTTGTGTCAAAATATATAAACAAATACACATAAAATAACTTAAAATAACGTAAATATGTATCAAATATATATACAAAAAACACATTAAATAATGTAAATATGTATAAAAAAATATATACAAAACATAAATAAAATAATGTAAAATCGTATCAAAATAAATACAGAAAATATTAAGAAAATAATGTAAATTTGTATGAAAATTAAGATACAAAATACCCATAAAATAACGCATTTTTTATAAAAATATATACGAAAAAACAAAATATTTGATTTTGTATTAAAATAAATAGATATACATTCTTTTATTGGTATTTTGTTTATTTATTTTGTTTCGAATTTACATTATTTTAGGTGTATTTTGTTTACATTTTTTTTATACGTATTTACTTAATTTTATGTGTATTTTGTATATATATTTTTTATAGAAATCTATGTTATTTTATGTGTATTCGTATATATATTTTGAAACAAATTTACATTGTTTTATATGTATTTCTGCATATCTCTTTCAATAGAAGTTTACCTTATTGTATGTGCATTTTGTATATTTATTTCAATACAAATTTAAATATTTTATGTGTATTTTGGTATATATATTTTTTTATAAGAAATGCGCTATATGATGGAAATTTTGCATATTTATTTTCATACAAATTTACATTATTTTATTAATATTCGGTGTATTTATTTTGATACGATTTTACATTATTCTATTTGTTTTTTGTATATATTTTTTTTATACATATTTACATTATTTAAATGTATCTTGCATATATATTACATACAAATTTATTATCTATTATTTATTTTCATACAAATACACATTCTTTTCATGATATTTTGTTTATTTATTTTGTCACAAGTTTACACCACTTAATATGTATTTTATATATATATTTTTATACGTATTTACATAATTTCATGTGTATTTTGTATATATATTTCTATAGAAATCTACGTTATTTTATGTGTATTCGTATATATATTTTGACACAAATTTACACTATTTTATTTGTGTTTTGCGTTTTTTTTCAATACAAATTTACCTTATTGTATGTGTGCATTTTGTATATTAATTTTAATACAAATTTAATTATTCTATGTGTATTTTTGTATATGTATTTTTATAAAAATATGCTTTATCTTATGGGTATTTTGCATCTTTATTTTCATACAAATTTAAATTATTTTATTGATATTCTGTGTACTTATTTTGATACGATTTTACATTATTCTATGTATAACAGAAATAAATACAGAATACACAAAAATAGATATGCAAAATACATATAAACAATGTAAATTTGTTTCAAAATATATATACGAATACACATGAAATAAGGTAGATTTCTATAAAAATATATATACAAAATACACATAAAATTAAGTAAATACGAATAAAAAATGTATACAAAATACACATAAAATAATGTAAATTAGTACCAAAATAAATAAACAAAATCCCAAAAAAAGAATGTGTATTTGTATAAATATATATATACAAAATACACATTAAATAATGTAAATTCGCGTCAAAATAAATAAACAAAATATCAATAAAAGAATGTGTATTTGTATGAAAATAGATATACAAAATATACATAAAATAACCTAAATTTGTATCAAACTATATACAAAAATACAAAAAAATATTTTAAATTTGTATGAAAATAAATATACAAAATACACATAAAATTAGGTAAATTTGTATTGAAATACATACTCAAAATACACATAAAATAATGTAAATTTGAATGAAAATACATAAACAAATACACTTAAAATAACGTAAATTTGAATAAAAAAATATGTACAAAACACAAATAGAATAATGTAAAATCGTATCAAAATAAATACACAGAATATTAATAAAATAATGTAAATTTGTATGAAAATAAAGAAGCAAAATACCCATAAAATAACGCTTTTTTTTATTTATAAAAATATATATACCAAAATACACATCAAAAAATTAAACTAGTATTAAAATAAATATACAAAAAACACATACAATAAGGTAAATTTGTATTGAAATAGATATGCAAAATACATATAAAACAATGTAAATTTGTTTCAAAATATATTTACGAATACACATATAATAACGTAGATTTCTATAAAAATATATATACAAAATACACATAAAATGAAGAAAATACGTATAAAAAAAGTGTATACAAAATACACATAAAATAATGTAAACTCGTATCAAAATAAATAAACAAAATAGCAATAAAAGAATGTGTATTTGTATAAATATAAATATACAAAATACACATAAAATAACGTAAATTTGTATAAAACTATATACAAAAATACACAGAAATAATTAAATTTGTATGAAAATATATACAAAATACACACGAAATAAGCTAAATTTGAATTGAAATATATATACAAAATACATGAAATAAAGTAAATTTGGATCAAAATATTTATACAAATACTCATATAATAAGGTAAATTTGTATGAAAATATATATACAAAATACACATTAAATAATGTAAATACGTATAAAAAAAATATGTACAAAATACACATATAATCATGTAATTCGTATCAAAATAAATAATCAAAATACCAATAAAATAATATAAATTTGTATGAGTAAACGTGTATATTGCATATTTTTTCAATACAAATTTACCTTATTATATATGCATTTTGTATATTAATTTTAATATATGTGTATTTGAATATATATTTTGATACAAATTTACATTATTTTATGTATTTTCTATATTTATTTCAATTCAAATTTAGCTTATTTTATGTGTCTTTTGTATATCTATTTTCATACAAATTTAATTATTTTTGTTTATTTTTGTATATAGTTTCATACAATTTTACGTTATTTTATGTGTATTTTGTATATCTATATTTATACAAGTAAACATTCTTTTATTGGCTTTTAGTTTATTTATTTTGATACGAATTTACATTATTTTATGTGTATTTTGTATACATTTTCTTATACGTATTTACTTCATTTTATGTGTATTTTTTATAAATATTTTTATAGAAATCTACGTTTTTTTATGTGTATTCGTATATATATTTTGAAACAAATTTACATTGTTTTATATGTATTTTGCATATCTATTTCAATACAAATTTACCTTATTGTATGTGTTTTTTGTAAATTTATTTTAACACAAATTTATTTACATAATTTTTTATGTATTTTGAATATATATTTTCATAGAAATTTACTCTATATGTATATACAAAAAAACACAAAAATAATTTAAATTTGTATGAAAATAAATATACAAAATACACATAAAATTAGGTAAATTTGTATTGAAATACATATACAAAATACACTTAAAATAATGTAAATTTGAATGAAATTATATAAACAAATACACTTAAAATAACGTTAATTTATATAAAATATATATAAAAAATACACATTAAATAATGAAAATGTGTATAAAAAAATATATACAAAACACAAATAGTATAATATAAAATCGTATCAAAATATATACAGAGAATATTAATAAAATAATGTACATTTGTATGAAAACTAAGATGCAAAATACCTAAAAAATAACGCATTTTTTATAAAATTATATATACCAAAATACACATAAAATATTTGAATTTGTATTAAAATAAATATACAAAATGCACATACAATAAGGTAAATTTGTATTGAAATAGATATGCAAAAAACATATAAAACAATGTAAATTTGTTTCAAAATATATATACGAATACACATCAAATAACGTAGATTTCTATAAATATATATATACAAAATACAAATAAAATTAAGTAAATACGAATCAAAAATGTATACAAAATACACATAAAATAATGTAAACTCGTATAAATATAAATAAACAAAATACCAATAGGAGAATGTGTATTTGTATAAATATAAATATACAAAATGCACATAAAATAACGTAAATTTGTATAAAACTATAGACAAAAATACACAGAAGTAATTAAATTTGCATGAAAATAGATATACAAAATACACACAAAATAAGCTAAATTTGAATTGAAATATACATACAAAATACATAAAATAAAGTAAATTCGTTTCAAAATATTTTTAACAAATACACATATAATAACGTAAATTTGTAAAAAAAAATTATAAACAAAATACACATTAAGTAATGTAAATACGTATAAAAAAATATTTACAAAATACACCAATAATCAAGTCATTCGTATCAAAATAAATAAACAAAAAACTAATTAAATAATGTAAATTTGTTTGAGAAAACATATACAAAATACACATAAAATAACGTTTTAAGTTTCTATAAAAATATATGTACAAAAATGCACATAAAATTAGTTTGCATAAAAAAATATATACAAAACACACATTAGATAATGTAAATGAGTATAAAAATATGTATACAAAATACCTATGCAATAATCTAAATTCGTATCGAGTTAAATTAAGAAAATAACAATAAAATAATGTAATTTTGGATGAAAATATATATAGAAAACACACATAAAATAACCTAAATACAAATACAAATATTCACATTAAATAATTTAAAATTGAATGAAATAAATATACAAAATAAACATAAAATAAGGTAAATTTGTAATAAAATATATGTAAGAATACACATAAAATAATATAAATTTGTATGAAAATATATATACAAACACACACAAAATAACATGAATTTGTATAAAATGTTTCAAAATATATACGAATACACACAATAAAATAACGTAAATTTTTATGAAAATGTATATATAAAATACACATAAAATAGTTTAAATACGTAGAAAAATATATATACAAAATACACATAAAATAATGTAAATTCGTAAAAAATTAAATACACAAGATTCCAATAAAAGAATGTATTTGTAGGAATATATATACAGAACACAAATAAAATAACTAAAATTTGTAAAAAAATATATACAAAAATACACAAAAATAATTTAAATTTGTTTGAAAATAGATATGCAAAATACACATAAAGTTAGGCAAATTTGTATTGAAATACATATACAAAACTCATATAAAATAATGTAAATTTGTATGAAAATATATAAACAAATACATATAAAATCACGTAAATTTGGATAAAATATATATATACAAAATATACATTAAATATTTTAAATATGTATAAAATATATTATATTATATATATTTTTATTGATATTTGCGTTATTTATGTGTATTTTGTATATGTTTTCTCATAGAAATTTACATTATTTTATTGGTATTTTGTCTATTTATTTTGATACGTATTACATGATTATTTGTGTATTTTTTACATTTTTTTATACGTATTTACATTATTTAATGTGTATTTTGTTTATATATTTTTATACAAATTTACGTTATTATATGTGTATTTGTATAGGTATTTTGATACAAATTTACATTATTTTATGTATTTTGTATATATTTCAAATCAAATTTAGCTTATTTTATGTGTATTTTGTATATCTATTTATTTTAATACAAAATCAAATATTTTATGTTTTTTCGTATATATTTTTATAAAAAATGCGTTATTTTATGGGTATTTTGCATCTTAATTTTCATACAAATTTACATTATTTTATTAATATTTTCTGTATTTATTTTGATACGATTTTACATTATTTTATTTGTGTTTTGTATATATATTTTTTATACATATTTACATTATTTAATGTGTTTTTTGTATATATATCTGATACAAATTTACGTTATTTTAATTCTATATGTTTATATATTTTCATTCAAATTTACCTAATTTTATGTTTTTTGCATATTTATTTTCATACAAGTTTAAATTATTTTTGTTTATTTTTGTATATAGTTTTATACAAATTTAGGTTATTTTATGTGTATTTTGTATATCTATTTTCATACAAATACACATTCTTTTCATGATATTTTGTTTATTTATTTTGACACGAATTAACATTATTTAATGTGTATTTTGTATATATTTTTATACGTATTTACATTATTTCAAGTGTATTTTGTATATATATTTCTATAGAAATCTACGTTATTTTATGAGTATTCGTATATATATTTTGAAACAAATTTACATTGTTTTATGTGTATTTTGCATATTTTTTCAATACAAATTTACATTAATGTATGTGCATTTTGTATATTAATTTTAATACAAATTTGATTAATCTATGTGTATTTTTGTGTATGTATTTTTATAAAAATATTCTTTATTTTATGGGTATTTTGCATCTTTATTTTCATACAAATTTACATTATTTTATTGATATTCTGTGTATTTGGTATGATTTATTTTCTATGTATTTTGTATATATATATATATATATATATATATATATATATATATATATATATATATATATATATATATATATATATATATATATATATATATATATATATATATATATATATTTTTTTTTATATAAAATGTATTTGTTTTCATTTCATACAAATCTACATTATTTTATGTTTTTTGTACATGTATTTAAATACAAATTTAACTAGTTATATGTGTATTTTGTATATCTATTTTGTATGTATATTTTCATAGAAATTTACTCTATTTTATGAGTATTCGTATATATATTTTGATACAAATTTACATTATTGATGTGTATTTTGCATATCTATTTCAATACAAATTTTCTTTATTGTACGTGCATTTTGTATATTTATTTTAATACAAATTTAATTATTTTATATGTATTTTTGTATATATATTTTTATGCAAATATGCGTTATTATATGGATATTTTTCATCTTTATTTTCATACAAATTTACTTTATTTTATTGATATTCTCTTTATTTATTTTGATACGATTTAACATTATTCTATGTGTATTTTGTATATATTTTTTATACATATTTACATTATTTAAGATTTATTTTGTATATATATTTTATCGAAATTTACATTATTTTATGAGTATTTTGTATATTCATTTTCATAAAAAATTACGTTATTTTATTGTGTGTATTCGTATATATTTTGATACAAATTTTATACAAATTCATGTTATTTAATGTGTATTTGTATATATATTTTCATACAAATTTATATTATTTTATGTGTATTTTTTCATGTTTCATTACAAATTTACCTTATTTTATGTTTATTTTGTATATTTATTTCATTCAATTTTAAATTATTTTATGTGTATATTTGTATTTGTATTTAGGTTATTTTATGTGTATTTTGTATATATATTTTCATCCAAAACTACATTATTATATTGGTATTTTCTTAATTTAATTCGATACGAATTTAGATTATTTCATTGGTATTTTGTATACATATTTTTATACTCATTTACATTATCTAATGTGTGTTTTGTATATATATTTGTATGCAAATTTCTTTTATGTTCATTTTTGTACATATATTTTTATAGAAATTTGCGTTATTTTATGTATATAGTTTTATATAAATTTACGTTATTTTATGTGCATTTTGTATATTTATATTTATACAAATACACATTCTTTTATTGCTATATTGTTTATTTATATTTATACGAATTTACATTATTTTATGTGTATTTTGTATACATTTTTTTATACGTATTTACTTAATTTTATGGTTATTTTGTATATGTATTTTTATAGAAATCTACGTTATTTTATGTGTATTCGCATATATATTTTGAAACAAATTTACATTATTTTATATGTATTTTGCATATCTATTTCAATACAAATTTACCTTATTGTATGTGCATTTTGTATATTTATTTTGATACAAATTCAAATATTTTATGTGTATTTTGGTATCAATAATTTTATAAAAAATGCGTTATTATATAGGTATTTTGCATCTTAATTTTCATACAAATTTACATTATTTTATTAATATTCTGTGTATATATTTTGATGCGATTTTACATTATTCTATTTGTGTTTTGTATATATTTTTTCATACATATTTACATTATTTAATGTGTGTTTTGTATATATATTTCATACAAATTTACGTTATTATATGTGTATTTGTTTATATATTTTCTTTCAAATTTACATTATTTTATGTGTATTTTGTATATGTATTTCAATAGAAATTAACTTAATTTTATGTGTATTTTGTATATTTCTTTTCATACAAATTTAAATTATTTTTGTGTATTTTTGTATATAGTTTTATACAAATTTAGGTTATTTTCTGTACGCATTTACATTATTTAATGTGTGTTTTGTATATATATTTTTATCCAAAGTTAATTTATTTTACGTTCATTTTTGGACATATATTTTTATAGAAATTAGCGTTATTTTATATGTATTTCTATATGTTTTCTCATACAAATTTACATTATTTTATTGCTATTTTGTTTATTTAGTTTGATACGAATTACATGATTACATGTGAATTTTGTACATTTTTTTTATACGTATTTACATTACTAAATGTGTATTTTGTTTATATATTTTTAAACAAATTTACGTTATTATATGTATTTTTATAAATATTTTGATACAAATTTACATTATTTTATGTATTTTGTATATACATTTCAATTCAAATTTAGTTTATTTTATCTGTATTTATTGTAAATTTGTATGAAAATATATAAACAAATACACATAAAATAGCGTAAATTTATATAAAATATATATACAAAATATACATTAAAAAATGTAAATGTGTATAAAAACATATATACAAAATACACATAGAATAATGTAAAATCGTATCAAAATAAATAAACAGAATATCAATAATATAATGTAAATTTGTATGAAAAAAAAAGATGCAAAATACCCAAATAATAACGCATATTTTTACAAAAAATACACATAAAATAATTAAATTTGTATTAAAATAAATATAAAAAATACACATATAATATGGTAAATTTGTATTGAAATAGATATGCAAAATAAACATAAATAATGTAAATTTGTATCAAAATATATATACGAATACCCATAAAATAGAGTAAATTTCTATGAAAATATATATTCAAAACAAAAATAAAATGATATAAATAAGTATAAAAATATACATATGAAATACACCTAAAATAAAGTAAATTCGTATAAAAATAAATAAACAAAATTACGATAAAAGATGCAAGATACACATTAAATAATGTAAATATGTATAAAAAAAAATATATACAAAAAACAAATAGAATAATGTGAAATCGTATCAAAATAAATACACCGAATATTAATAAAATAGTGTAAATTTGTATGAAAATAAAGATGCAAAATTCCCATCAAATAGCGCATTTCTTATAAAAATATATATACCAAAATACACATAAAATATTTAAATTTGTATTGAAATAAATATACAAAATGCACATACAATAAAGTAAATTTGTATTGAAAGAGATATGCAAAAATACATATAAAACAATGTAAATTTGTTTGAAAATATATATACGAATGCACATAAAATAACGTAGATTTCTATAAAAATATATATACAAAATACACATAAAATTAAGTAAATACGTATAAAAATAGATTTACAAAATCCACAAAGAATAATGTAAAATTGTTTCAAAAAAAAAAAAAAAAACAGAATATAAATAAAATAATGTAAATTTGAATGAAAATAAAAATGCAGAATACCCATAAATTAAAGCATATTTTTATAAAAATACATATATAAAAAATACACATAGCATAATTAAATTTGTATTAAAATTAATATACAAAATGCATATACAATAAGGTAAATTTGTATTGAAAAAATATGCAAAATACACATAAAACAGTATAAATTTATTTCAAAATCTATATACGAATACTCATAAATCAACGTAGATTTCCATAGAAATATATATACAAAATATATATAATGAATGATGTAAATATATATAAAAAAATATATATATATATATATATATATATATATATATATATATATATATATATATATATATATATATATATATATATATATATATATATATATATATATATATATATATATATATATATATATATATATATATATATATATATATATATATATATATATATATATATATATATATATATATATATATATATATATTTATATATATATATTTATTTATATATAAAATACACATTTAATAATGTAAATTATGTCAAAGTAAATAAACAAAATATCAATAAAAGAATGTGTATTTGTATGAAAATAGATATACAATATACACATAAAATAACCTAAATTTGTATAAAACTATATATACAAAATACTCAAAAATAATTTTAATTTGTATGAAAATAAATATACAAAATACACATAAAATTAGGTAAATTTGTATTGAAATACATTTACAAAATACACATAAAATAATGTAAATTTGAATGAAAATATATAAACAAATACACTTAAAATAACGTAAATTTGTATAAAATATATATAAAAAATACATATTAAATAATGTAAATATGTATAAAAGAATATATACAAAACACAAATAGAATAATATAAAATCGTATCAAAATAAATACACAGAATATTAATAAAATAATGTAAATTTGTATGAAAATTAAGATGCAAAATACCCATAAAATAACGCATTTTTATAAAAATATTTATACCAAGACACACATAAAATATTTGAATTTGTATTAAAATAAATATACAAAATGCACATACAATAAGGTAAATTTGTATTGAAATAGATATGCAAAATACATATAAAACCATGTAACTTTTTTAAAAAAATATATATACACATACATATAACGTATAACGTATATATATATATATAAATATATATATACGTATAAAATATATATATATAAATAAAAAAAAAAAGGTATCAAAATAAATAATAAAATATAAATGTTGTATATATATAAATATACAAAATACAAATAAAATAACGTAAATTTATATAAAACTATATGCAAAAATACACAAAAGTAATTAAATTTGTGTGAAAATAGATATACAAAATACATGTGTATTTTGTATATTTATTTTCATACAAATTGAATTTATTTTTGTTTATTTTTTTATATATTCTCATTCAAATTTTCGTTATTTAATGTGTATTTTGTATATTTATTTTTTCTACAAATATACGTTCTTTTATCTGAATTTTGTTTATTGAATTTGAAACGAATTTACCTTATTTTGTATATCTATTTTCATACAAATTAAAATACTTCTGTCTATTTTTGTATATAGTTTTATATAAATTTACGTTATTTTATGTGTATTTTGTATATTTATATTTATACAAATACACATTCATTTATTGGTATTTTGTATATTTATTTTGATACGAATTTACATTATTTTATGTGTATTTTGTATACATTTTTTTTATACGTATTTACTTCATTTTATGTGTATTTTGTATATATATTTTTATAGAAATCTACGTTATTTTATGTGTATTCGTATATATTTTGAAACAAATTTACATTGTTTTATATGTATTTTGCATATCTATTTCAATACAAATTTACCTTATTGTATGTTTTTTGTATATTTATTTTAATACAAATTTAATTTTTTGATGTGTATTTTGGTATATATATTTTTATAAATAAAAAGTATGCGTTATTTTATGGGTATTTTTATAAATATTTTGATACAAATCTACATTATTTTATGTATTTTGTACATACATTTCAATTCAAATTTAGCTTATTTTATCTGTATTTTGTATATCTATTTTCATACGAATTTAATTACTTCTGTGTATTTTTGTATATAGTTTTATACAAATTTACGTTATTTTATGTGTATTCTGTATATTTATATTTATACAAATACACATTCTTTTATTGGTATTTTATTTATTTATTTTGATACGAATTTACATTATTTTATATGTATTTTGTATACATTTTCTTATACGTATTTACTTCATTTTATGTGTATTTTGTATATATATTTTTATACAAATCTACGTTATTTTATGTGTATTCGTATATATATTTTGAAACAAATTTACATTGTTTTATATGTATTTTGCATATCTATTTCAATACAGATTTACCTTATTGTATGTGTTATTGTGTATGCGTTATTTAATGGGTATTTTACATCTTTATTTTTATACAAATTTACATTGTTTTATTAATATTCTGTGTATTTATTTTGATACGATTTTACATTATTCTATTTGTGTTTTGTATATATTTTTTTTATACATATTTACATTATTTAATGTGTATTTTGTAAATTTTAAAACAAATTTACGTTATTTTATGCGCATCTGTTAAAATATTTTGATACAAATTTACATTATTTTATGTATTTTGTATATATATTTCAATACAAATTTAGTTTATTTTATGTATATTTTGTATATCTATTTTCATTTGTATCAAAATAAACAAAATAGCAATAAAATAATGTAAATTTGTATGAGAAAACATATACAAATACACATAAAATAACGCAAATTTCTAAAAAAAATGTATGTACAAAAATGCACATAAAATAAAGTAAACTTGCAAATTTGTATTGAAATAGATATGCAAAATACATAAAAAAAATGTAAATTTGTTTCAAAATATATATACGAATACACATAAAATAACGTAGATTTCTATAAAAATATATACAAAATACACATAAAATGAAGTAAATACGTATAAAAAAATTAATACAAAAAATACTTAAAAATCGTATCAAAATAAATAAACAAAATACCAGTAAAAGAATGTGTATTTGTAAAAATATAAATGTACAAAATACACATAAAATATCGTAAATTTGTATAAAACTATATACAAAAATACACAGAAGTAATTAAATTTGTATGAAAATACATATACAAAATACAGCTAAAATAAGCTAAATTTGAATTGAAATGTACATACAAAATACATAAAATAATGTAAATCTGTATCAATATATTTATACAAATACATATAATAACGTAGATTTGTTTAAAAATATATAAACAAAATACACATTAAGTAATGTAAATACGTATAAAAAATATGTTCAAAATACACATATAATCATGTAATTCGTATCAAAATAAATAAAAAAATAGCAATAAAATAATGTAAATTTGTATGAGAAAACATATACAAATAACGCAAATTTCTATAAAAATATATGTACAAAAATGCACATAAAAAAAAGTAAATTTGCAAAAAAATATATATACAAAACACACACTAAATAATGTAAATGGGTACATAAAATAACCTAAATTTGTATAAAACTATATACAAAAATACACAAAAATAATTTAAATTTGTTTGAAAAGAAATATACAAAATACACATAAAATTAGGTAAATTTGTATTGAAATACATATACAAAATACACATCAAATAATGTAAATTTGAATGAAAATATATAAACAAATACACTTAAAATAACGTAAATTTGTATAAAATATATATGCAAGATACACATTAAATAACGTAAATATGTATAAAAAATATATATACAAAAAACAAATAGAATAATATAAAATCGTATCAAAATAAATACACAGAATATCAATAAAATAATGTAAATTTGTATGAAAATAAAGATACAAAATTCCCAAAAATTATCGCATTTTTATAAAAATATATTTACCAAAATACACATAAAATATTTAAATTTGTATTGAAATAAATATACAAAATGCATATACAGTAAGGTAAATTTGTATTGAAAGAGATATTCAAAAATACATATAAAACAATGTCAATTTGTTTCAAAATATATATACGAATACACATAAAATAAAGTAGATTTCTGTAGAAATATATATACAAAATACATATGAAATTATGTAAATACGTATAAAAATATATATACAAAATACATATCAAATAATGTAAATTCGTGTCAAAATAAATAAACAAAATATCATGAAAAGAATGTGTATTTGTATGAAAATAGATAATAGATAATAAATTTGTATAAAATATATATGCAAGATACACATTAAATAATGTAAATATGTAAAAAAAAGTATATACAAAAAACAAATAGAATAATGTAACATCGTATCAAAATATATACACCGAATATTAATAAAATAATGTAAATTTGTATGAAAATAAAGATGCAAAATTCCCATAAAATAGCGCATTTCTTATAAAAATATATATACCAAAATACACATAAAATATTTAAATTTGCATTGAAATAAATATACAAAATGCACATACAATAAGGTAAATTTGTATTGAAAGAGATATGCAAAAATACATATAAAACAATGTAAATTTGTTTCAAAATATGTATACGAATACAAAAAAAAACCGGAGATTTCTATAAAAATATATATACAAAATACACATAAAACTAAGTAAATACGTATAAAAAAAAAATGTACACAAAATACACATAAAATAATGTAACTTCGAATTAAAATAAATGTAAATTTGAATGAAAATATATAAACAAATACACTTAAAATAACGTAAATTTGTATAAAATATATATGCAAGATACACATTAAATAATGTAAATGTGTATAAAAAAATATATACAAAAAACAAATAGAATACTGTAAAATCGTATCAAAATAAATACACAGAATATCAATAAAATAATGTAAATTTGTATGAAAATAAAGATGCAAAATTCCCAAAAATTATCGCATTTTTTATAAAAATATATTTACCAAAATACACATAAAATATTTAAATTTGTTTTGAAATAAATATACAAAATGCATATACAGTAAGGTAAATTTGTATTGAAAGAGATATTCAAAAATACATATAAAACAATGTAAATTTGTTTCAAAATATATATACGAATACACATAAAATAAAGTAGATTTCTATAGAAATATATATACAAAATACATATGAAATTATGTAAATACGTATAAAAATATATATACAAAATACATATCAAATAATGTAAATTCGTGTCAAAATAAATAAACAAAATATCATGAAAAGAATGTGTATTTGTATGAAAATAGATAATAGATAATAAATTTGTATAAAATATATATGCAAGATACACATTAAATAATGTAAATATGTATAAAAAAGTATATAAAAAAAAATAGAATAATGTAACATCGTATCAAAATAAATACACCGAATATTAATAAAATAATGTAAATTTGTATGAAAATAAAGATGCAAAATTCCAATAAAATAGCGCATTTCTTATAAAAATATATATACCAAAATACACATAAAATATTTAAATTTGCATTGAAATAAATATACAAAATGCACATACAATAAGGTAAATTTGTATTGAAAGAGATATGCAAAAATACATATAAAACAATGTAAATTTGTTTCAAAATATATATACGAATACAAATAAAAAAACGTAGATTTCTATAAAAATATATATACAAAATACACATAAAATTAAGTAAATACGTATAAAAAAATGTATACAAAATACACCTAAAATAATGTAATTTCGAATTAAAATAAATGTAAATTTGAATGAAAATATAAAAACAAATACACTTAAAATAACGTAAATTTGTATAAAATATATATGCAAGATACACATTAAATAATGTAAATGTGTATAAAAAAATATATACAAAAAACAAATAGAATAATATAAAATCGTATCAAAATAAATACACAGAATATCAATAAAATAATGTAAATTTGTATGAAAATAAAGATGCAAAATTCCCAAAAATTATCGCATTTTTTATAATAATATATATATACCAAAATACACATAAAATATTTAAATTTGTATTAAAATAAATATACAAAATGCATATACAGTAAGGTAAATTTGTATTAAAAGAGATATTCAAAAATACATATAAAACAATGTAAATTTGTTTCAAAATATATATACGAATACACATAAAATAAAGTAGATTTCTATAGAAATATATATACAAAATACATATGAAATTATGTAAATACGTATAAAAATATATATAAAAAATACATATCAAATAATGTAAATTCGTGTCAAAATAAATAAACAAAATATCATGAAAAGAATGTGTATTTGTATGAAAATAGATAATAGATAATAAATTTGTATAAAATATATATGCAAGATACACATTAAATAATGTAAATATGTATAAAAAAGTATATACAAAAAACAAATAGAATAATGTAAAATCGTATCAAAATAAATACACCGAATATTAATAAAATAATGTAAATTTGTATGAAAATGAAGATGCAAAATTCGCATAAAATAGCGCATTTCTTATAAAAATATATATACCAAAATACACGTAAAATTTTTAAATTTGTATTGAAATAAATATACAAAATGCTAATACAATAAGGTAAATTTGTATTGAAAGAGATATGCAAAAATACATATAAAACAATGTAAATTTGTTTCAAAATATATATACGAATACAAATAAAAAAACGTAGATTTCTATAAAAATATATATACAAAATACACATAAAATTAAGTAAATACGTATAAAAAATGTATTCAAAATACACATAAAATAATGTAAATTCGAATTAAAATAAATAAACAAAATACCAATAAAAGAATGTGTATTTGGATAAATATAAATATACAAAATACACATACAAAATAAACATAAAATAAGGTAGATTTGTAATAAAATATATGTACAAAATACACATACAATAATGTAAATTTATATGAAAATATATATACAAATACACATAAAATACCATGAATTTGTATAAAAATATATATCCAAAATAAATATTAAATAACGTAAGAGCGTATAAAAATATATATACAAAGTACATATAAAATGAAAATTAAGATGCAAAATACCTATAAAATAACGCATTTTTTATAAAATTATTGATACCAAAATACACTTAAATATTTGAACTTGTATTAAAATAAATATACAAAATGCACATACAATATGGTAAATTTGTATTGAAATAGATATGGAAAATACATATAAAATAATGTAAATTTGTTTCAAAATATATATACGAATACACATAAAATAACGTAGATTTCTATAAAAATACATATACAAAATACACATAATATTAAGTAAATACGTATAAAAAAATGTATACAAAATACACATAAAACAATGTAAATTCGTATAAATGTAAATAAACAATATACCAATAAAAGAATGTGTATTTGTATAAATATAAATATACAAAATGCACATAAAATAACGTAAATTTATATAAAACTATATACATAAAATAACGCAAATTTCTATAAAAATATATGTACAAAAATGAACATTAGATAAATTTGCATAAAAATATATATACAAAATACACATTAGATAATGTAAATGAGTATAAAAATATGTATACAAAATACTTATGAAATAATCTAAATTCGTATCGAATTAAATTAAGAAATACCAATAAAATAAAGTAATTTTGGATGAAAATATATATAGAAAATACACATAAAATAACCTAAATACAAATACAAATATACACATAAAATAATTTAAAATTGAATGAAATAAATATACAAAATAAACATAAAATAAGGTAAATTTGTAATGAAATATATGAAAAAATACACATAAAATAATATAAATTTGTATGAAAATATATATACAAATACACATTAAATAACAAGAATTTGTATAAAATTTGTATCAAAATATATACTTATACTCACAATAAAATAACGTAATTTTTTATAAAAATGTATATACAAAATACACAAAATAATATAAATTCGTAGAAAAATATATATACAAAAAACACATAAAATAGTGTAAATATGTATGAAAATATATAAACAAATACACATAAAATAATGTAAATTTGGATAAAAAATATATACAAAATTAACATTAAATAATGTAAATATATATATATATATATATATATATATATATATATATATATATATATATATTTATATATATATATATATATATATATATATATATATATATATATATATATACAAAAAACTCATAGAATAATGTTAAATCGTATCAAAATAAATAAAGAGAATATCAATAAAATAATGTAAATTTGAATGAAAATAAAGATGCAAAATATCCATATAATAACGCATATTTGCATAAAAATATATATACAAAAATACATATAAAATAATTAAATTTGTATTAAAATAAAAATACAAAATGCACGTACAATAAAGTAAATTTGTATTGAAATAGATATGCAAAATACACATTAATAATGTAAATTTGTATCAAAATATATATACGAATACTCATAAAATAGAGTAAATTTCTATGAAAATATACATACAAAATAGATATACAAAATACACATATAACTAGTTAAATTTGTATTTAAATACATGTACAAAAAACATATAAAATAATGTAGATTTGTATGAAATGAAAACAAATACATTTTATATAAAATATAGATACAAAAATACACATAGAATAATGTAAAATCATATCAAAATAAAAACACAGAATATAAATAAAATAATGTAAATTTGTATGAAAATAAAGATGCAAAATACCCATAAAATAAAGCATATTTTTATAAAAACACATATACAAAAATACACATAGATTCATCAAATTTGTATTAAAATTAATATACAAAATGCACATACAATAAGGTAAATTTGTATTAAAAAAATATGCAAAATACACATAAAACAAAGTAAATTTGTTTCAAAATATATATACGAATGCACATAAAATAATGCAGATTTCTATAGAAATATATATACAAAATACACTTGAAATAATGTAAATACGTATAAAAATATATATACAAAACACACACTAAATAATGTTAATTCGTGTCAAAATAAATAAACAAAATATCATGAAAAGAATGTGTATTTGTATGAAAATAGATTATTTTGATATTAATTTACATTATTTTATATGTATTTTGTATACATTTTTTATACGTATTTACTTAATTTTATGTGTATTTTGTATATATATTTTTATAGAAATCTACCTAATTTCATGTGTATTCGTATATATATTTTGAAACAAATTTACATTGTTTATATGTATTTTGCATATCTATTTTTGTGTATTCTGTATTTATTTTTGTTATACATAGAATAATGTAAAATCGTATCAAAATAAGTACACAGAATATCAATAAAATAATTTAAATTTGTATGAAAATAAAAATGCAAAATACCCATAAGATAAAGCATTTTTTTTTTAAAAATACATATACAAAAATACACATAGAACAATTAAATTTGTATTAAAATTATTATACAAAATGCACACATACAATAAGGTAAATTTGTATTGAAAAAAAACGCAAAATACAAATAAAACAGTGTAAATTTGTTTCAAAATATATATACGAATACACATAAAATAACGTAGATTTCTATAGAAATATATTATACAAAATACACATGAAATTATGTAAATACGTATAAAAATATATGTATAAAATACATATTAAGTAATGTAAATTCGTGACAAACTAAATAAACCAAATATCATGAAAAGAATGTGTATTTATATGAAAATAAATAATAGATAATAGATTTGTATGTAATATATATGCAAGATACATTTAAATAATGTAAATATGTATAAAAAATATATATACAAAAAACAAATAGAATAATGTAAAATCGTATCAAAATAAATACACCGAATATTAATAAAATAATGTAAATTTGTATGAAAATAAAGATGCAAAATTCCCATAAAATAGCACATTTCTTATAAAAATATATATACCAAAATACACATAAAATATTTAAATTTATATTGAAATAAATCTACAAAATGCTCGTACAATAAGGTAAACTTCTATTGAAAGAGATATGCAAAAATAGATATAAAACAATGTAAATTTGTTTCAAAATATATATACGAATACAGATAAAATAACGTAGATTTCTATAAAAATATATTTACAAAATACACATAAAATTAAGTAAATACGTATAAAAAAAATTTAAACAAAATACACATAAAATAATGTAAATTCGAAACAAAATAAATAAACAAAATACCAATAAAAGAATGTATATCTATTTATTTTAATACAAAATCAAATATTTTATGTTTTTTCGTATATATATTTTTATAAAAAATGCGTTATTTTATGGGTATTTTATATTAATTTCCATACAAATTTACATTATTTTATTAATATTTTCTGTATTTATTTTGATACGATTTTACATTATTTTATTTATGTTTTGTTTATATTTTTTTATACATATTTACATTCTTTAATGTGTTTTTTTTTGTATATATATATATATATATATATATATATATATATATATATATATATATATATATATATATATATATATATATATATATATATATATATATATATTTATATATATATATATATATATATATATATATATATATATATATATATATATGAAACATATTTACGTTATTTTAAGTTATTTTATGTGTATTTGTTTATATATTTTGACACAAATTTAAAATATTTTATGGGCATTTTGTATATATATTTCAAAAGAAATTTACCTAGTTTTATATGTATTTTGAATATCTATTTTCATACAAACTCAAATTATTTTTATGTATTTTTGTATATATTTCAATACAAATTTTAGTTATGTTATGTGTATTTTGTAAATCTATTTTCATTCAAATATATATTATTTTATTGGTATTTTGTTGATTTATATTGATACGAATTTACATTATTTTATATGTATTTTGTATATATATTTTTATACGCATTTACATTATTTAATATTTATTTTGAATATATAATTTTATACAATTTCATGGTATTTTATGTGTATTTGTATATAAATTTTCATATAAATTTAAATAATTTTATGTGTATTTTGTACATATATTTCATTACAAATTTACCATATTTTATGTTTATTTTGTATGTGTATTTTGTACATTTATATTTATACAAATACACATTCTTTTATTGGTATTTTGTTTATTTATTTTGTTTCGAGTTTACATTATTTTATGTGTATTTTGTTTACATTTTTTTTATACGTATTTACTTAATTTTATGTGTATTTTGTATATATATTTTTATAGAAATCTACGTTATTTTATGTGTATTCGTATATATATTTTGAAACAAATTTACATTGTTTTATATGTATTTTTGCATATCTCTTTCAATAGAAGTTTACCTTATTGTATGTGCATTTTGTATATTTATTTTAATACAAATTTAAATATTTTATGTGTAAACATGTACAGAAAATACATAAAATAATGTAGATTTGTATGAAATGAAAACAAATACATTTTATATAAAATATATATACAAAATACATATAGAATAATGTAAAATCATATTAAAATAAATACACAGAATATCCATAAAATAATGTAAATTTGTATGAAAATAAAGATGCAAAATACCCATAAAATAAAGCATATTTTTTTAAAAATACATATACAAAAATACACATAGATTAATCAAATTTGTATTAAAATTAATATACAAAATGCACATACAATAAGGTAAATTTGTATTGAAAAAATATGCAAAATACACATAAAACAATGTAAATTTGTTTCTAAATATATATACGAATACACATAAAATAACGCAGATTTCTATAGAAATATATATACAAAATACACTTGAAATAATGTAAATACGTATAAAAATATATATACAAAATACACATTAAATTATATTAATTCGTGTCAAAATAAATAAACAAAATATCATGAAAAGAATATGTATTTGTATGAATATAGATATACAAAATACTTATAAAATAACCTAAATTTGTATAAAACTAAAAACAAAAATACACAAAAATAATTTAAACTTGTATGAAAATAAATATACAAAAAACATATAAAATTAGGTAAATTTGTATTGAAATAACTATAAAAAATACACATAAAATAATGTAAATTTGAATGAAAATATATAAACATATATACTTAAAATAACGTAAATTTGTTTCAAATATATATACAAAAAAACTCATTAAATAATGTAAATATCTATAAAAAAATATATACAAAACACAAATAAAATAATGTAAAATCGTATCAAAATAAATACAGAAAATATTAATAAAATAATGTAAATTTGTATGAAAATTAAGATGCAAAATACCCATAAAATAACGCATTTTTTATAAAAATATATATACGAAAAAACATAAAATATTTGATTTTGTATTAAAATAAATAGATATACAAAATACACATAAAATAAGCTAAATTAAATGAAAAATATATACAAAATACACATAGAATAATGTAAAATCGTATCAAAATAAATACACAGAATATCAATAAAATAATGTAATTTTGTATGAAAATAAAGATGCAAAATACCCATAAAATAAAGCATTTTTTTTTAAATACATATACAAAAATACACATAGAATAATTATATTTGTATTAAAATTAATATACAAAATGCACGTACAATAAGGTAAATTTGTATTGAAAAAATATACAAAATGCACATTAAAGCGTAAATTTGTTTAAAAATCTATATACGAATACACATAAAATAACGTAGATTTCTATAGAAATATATATACAAAATACACATGAAATGATGTAAATACGTATAAAAATATATATATATATACAAAATACACATTAAAAAATTTAAATTCTCGTCAAAATAAATAAACAAAATATCAATAAAAGAATGTGTATTTGTATGAAAATAGATATACAAAATACTCATAAAATAACCTAAGTTTGTATAAAACTATATACAAAAATACACAAAAATAATTTAAATTTGTATGAAAATAAATATACAAAATACACATAAAATTAGGTAAATTTGTATTGAAATACATATACAAAATACACATAAAATAATGGAAATTTGAATGAAAATATATAAACATATACACTTAAAATAACGTAAATTTGTATCAAATATATATACAAAATACTAATTAAATAATGTAAATATGTATAAAAAATATATACAAAACACAAATAGAATAATGTAAAATCGTATCAAAATAAATACACAGAATATTAATTAAATAATGTAAATTTGTATGAAAATAAAGATGCAAAATAGCCATAAAATAACGCATTTTTTATAAATATATATATACCAAAATACACATAAAATATTAAAATTTGTATTAAAATAAATATAAAAAATGCACATACTGTAAGGTAAATTTGTATTGAAATAGATATGCAAAATACATATAAAACAATGTAAATTTGTTTCAAAATATATATACGAATACACATAAAATAACGTTGATTTCTATAAAAATATATACAAAATACATTGAAATAAATATGCAAAATACATATAGAACAATGTAAATTTGTTTCAAAATATATATACGAATACACTTAAAATAACGTTGATTTCTATAAAAATATATACAAAATACACATAAAATGAAGTAAATACGTTTTAAAAATTGAATACAAAATACACATAAAAATCGTATCAAAATAAATAAACAAAATACCAGTAAAAGAATGTGTATTTGTATAAATATATATATACAAAATACACATAAAATATCGTAAATTTGTATAAAACTATATACAAAAATACACAGAACAAATACACATTCTTTTATTGGTATTTTGTTTATTTATTTTGTTTTGAATTTATATTATTTTATGTGTATTTTGTTTACATTTTTTTATACGTATTTACCTAATTTTATGTGTATTTTGTATATATATTTTTATAGAAATCTACGTTATTTTATGTGTATTCGTATATATATTTTGAAACAAATTTACAATTTTTTATATGTATTTTTCCATATCTCTTTCAACAGAAGTTTACCTTATTGTATGTGCATTTTGTATATTTATTTCAATACAAATTTAAATATTTATGTATATTTTCGTATATATATTTTTATAAGAAATGCGCTATTTGATGGGAATTTTGCATCTTTATTTTCATACAAATTTATATTATTTTATTAATATTCGGTGTATTTATTTTGATACGATTTTATATTATTCTATTTGTTTTATATATATATATATATATATATATATATATATATATATATATATATATATATATATATATATATATATATATATATATATATATATATATATATATATATATATATATATATATATATATATATATATATATATATATATATATATATATATATATATATATATATATATATATATATATATTCATACATATTATTATTATATTATATCACGAATACATATATTACTATATATATATATATATATATATATATATATATATATATATATATATATATATATATATATATATATTTTTTTTTTATACTTATTTACAAAATTTATTGTGTTTTTTGTATATATATTTATATAGAAATCTACGTTATTTTATGTGTATTCGTATATATTTTTTGAAACAAATTTACACTGTTTTATTTGTATTTTGCGTTTTTTTTCAATACAAGTTTACCTTATTGTATGTGTGCCTTTTGTATATTAATTTTAATACAAATTTAATTATTCTATGTGTATTTTTGTATATGTATTTAAAAAAAAAAAATGCTTTATCTTATGGGTATTTTGCATCTTTATTTTCATACAAATTTAGATTTTTTTATTGATATTCTGTGTACCTATTTTGATACGATTTTACATTATTCTATGTATAATAAAAATAAATTCAGAATACACAAAAATAGATATGCAAAATACATATAAACAATGTAAATTTGTTTCAAAATATATATACGAATACACATGAAATAAGGTAGATTTCTATAAAAATATATATACAAAATACACATAAAATTAAGTAAATACGTATAAAAAATGTATACAAAATACACATAAAATAATGTAAATTAGTATCAAAATAAATAAACAAAATACCAATAAAAGAATGTGTATTTGTATAAATATATATATACAAAATACACATTAAATAATATAAATTTGTTTAAAACTATTCAAAATACACATGAAATGATGTAAATTCGTATAAAAATATATATACAAAATACACATTAAATAATGTAAATTCGCGTCAAAATAAATAAACAAAATATAAATAAAAGAATGTGTATTTGTATGAAAAAAGATATACAAAATACACATAAAATAACCTAAATTTGTATCAAACTATATACAAAAATACACAAAAATATTTTCAATTTGTATGGAAATAAATATACAAAATACACATAAAATTAGGTAAATTTATATTGAAATACATACACAAAATACACATACAATAATGTAAATTTGAATGAAAATACATAAACAAATACACTTAAAATAACGTAAATTTGTATAAAAAAATATGTACAAAACACAAATAGAATAATGTAAAATCGTATCAAAATAAATACACAGAATATTAATAAAATAATGTAAATTTGTATGAAAATAAAGAAGCAAAATATCCATAAAATAACGCATTTTTTTTATTTATGAAAATATATATACCAAAATACACATCAAAAAATTAAATTTGTATTAAAATAAATATACAAAAAAAACATACAATAAGGTAAATTTGTATTGAAATAGATATGCAAAATACATATAAAACAATGTAAATTTGTTTCAAAATATATATACGAATACACATAAAATAACATAGATTTCTATAAAAATATATATACAAAATACACATAAAATGAAGTAAATACGTATAAAAAAATGTATACAAAATACACATAAAATAATGTAAATTCCTATCAAAATAAATAAACAAAATACCAATAAAAGAATGTGTATTTGTATAAATATAAATATACAAAATACACATAAAATAACGTAAATTTATATAAAACTATATACAAAAATACACAGAAGTAATTAGATTTGTATGAAAATATACTCAAAATTCACACAAAATAAGCTAAATTTGAACTGAAATATATTTACAAAATACATGAAATAAAGTAAATTTGTATCAAAATATTTATACAAATACACATATAATAACGTAAATTTGTATGAAAATATATAAACAAAATACACATTAAATAATGTAAATACGTATAAAAAAATATGTACAAAATACACATATAATCATGTAACTCGTATCAAAATAAATAAACAAAATACCAATAAAATAATATAAATTTGTATGAGTAAACGTGTATGTTGCATATTTTTTTAATACAAATTTACCTTATATACGCATTTGTATATTAATTTTAATACAAATTTAATTATTCGATGTGTATTTTGTATCTGTATTTTTATAAACATATGCTTTATTTTTGGGTATTTTGCATCTTTATTTTCATACAAATTTACATTATTTTATTGATATTCTGCTCATTCATTTTGATACGAATTGACATTATTCTATGTGTATTTTGTATATATTTTTCATACAAATTTACGTTATTTTATGTGTATTTGCTTATATATTTTGACACAAATTTACAATATTTTATGGGTATTTTGTATATACATTTCAAAAGAAATTGACCTAGTTTTATGTGTATTTTGTATATCTATTTTCATACAAACTCAAATTATTTCTATGTATTTTTGTATATATTTTAATACAAATTTTAGTTATGTTATGTGTATTTTGTAAATTTATTTTCATTCAAATATATATTATTTTATTGGTGTTTTGTTGATTTATATTGATACGAATTTACATTATTTTATATGTACTTTGTATATATATTTTTATACGCTTTTACGTTATTTAATATTTATTTGAAAATATATTTTTATACAAATTCATGGTATTTTATGTGTATTTGTATATATATTTTTATATAAATTTACATTATTTTATGTGTATTTTGTACATATATTTTTTTACAAATCTACCTTATTTTATGTTTATTTTGTATGTGTATTTTCTATATTTATATTTATCCAAATACACATTCTTTTATTGGTATTTTGTTTATTTATTTTAATTCGAATTTACATTATTTTATGTGTATTTTGTATACATTCTTTTATACGTGTTTATTTAATTTTATGTGTATTTTGTATATATATTTTTTTATAGAAATCTACGTTTTTTTATTTGTATTCGTATATATATTTTGAAACAAATTTACATTGTTTTATATGTATTTTTGCATATCTCTTTCAATACAAATTTACCTTATTGTATGTGCATTTTGTATATTTATTTCAATGCAAATTTAAATATTTTATGTGTTTTTTTGTATATATATATATATATATTTATAGAAATCTACGTTATTTTATGTGTATTCGTATACATATTTTGAAACAAATTTTTATTTGCTTTATATGTTTTCTGCGTATCTATTTCAATACAAATTTACCTTATTGTATGTGTTTTTTATATATTTATTTTAATACAAATCTAATTTTTTTATGTGTATTTTGGTATATATATTTTTATTAATAAAAAAAATGCGTTATTTTATGGGTATTTTGCCTCTTTATTTTCATACAAATTTACATTATTTTATTAATATTCTGTGTATTTATTTTGATACGATTTTACATTATTCTATTTGTGTTTTGTATATATTTTTTTATACAAATTTACGTTATTTTAAATGTATTTGTTTATGTATTTTCATTCAAATTTACATTATTTTATGTGTATTTTGTATATGTATTTCCATACAAATTTACCTAATTTTATGTGTATTTTGTATATTTATTTTCATACAAAATTAAAATATTTTTGTGTTTTTTTGTATATAGTTTTATACAAATTTAGGTTATTTTATGTGTATTTTGAATATCTATTAAATATATATACAAAATACATATGAAATTATGTAAATACGTATAAAAATATATATACAGAATACATATCAAATAATGTAAATTTATATAAAACTATATACACAAAATATCATTAAAAATATTTGTATGAAAATGAACATTAGATAAATTTGCATAAAATATATATACAAACACACATTAGATAATGTAAATGAGTATAGAAATATATACAAAATACAAATGAAATAATCTAAATTCGTATCAAATTAAATTAAGAAATACCAATAAAATAAAGTAATTTTGGATGAAAATATATATACAAAATAAACGTAAAATAACCTAAATACAAATACAAATATACACAAAATAATTTTAAATTGAATGAAATAAATATACAAAATAAACATAAAATAAGTTAAATTTGTAATGAAATATGTACAAAATATACATAAAATAATATAAATTTGTATGAAAATATATATAGAGATACACATAAAATAACATGAACTAGTATAAAAATATATACAAAATATACACAATAAAATAAAGTAAATACGTTTATGAAAATGTATATACAAAATACACATAAAATAACTTAAATACAATTAAAATATATATACAAAACACCTAAAATAATGTAAATATATATACAAAATATATAAACAAATACACATAAAATATTGTAAATTTGGATAAAAAATATATACAAAATGAACATTAAATAATGTAAATATGTATAAAAAATATATACAAAAAACACATAGAATAATGTTAAATCGAATCAAAATAAATAAAGAGAATATCAATAAAATAATGTAAATTTGTATGAAAATAAAGATGGAAAATATTCATATAATAACGCATATTTGCATAAAAAAATACAAAAATAAATATAAAATAATTAAATTTTTATTAAAATAAATATAAAAAATTAAATTAAAATAAATTAAATTTTTATTTAAATATATATTAAAAATACACATCAATAATGTAAATTTGTATCAAAATATATATACGAATACTCATAAAATAGAGTTAATTTCTATGAAAATATACATACAAAATAGATATACAAAATACACATATAACTAGTTAAATTTGTATTTAAATACATGTATACAAAAACACATAAAATAATGTAGATTTGTATGAAATGAAAACAAATACATTTTATATAAAATATATATACAAAATACACATAGAATAATGTAAAAACATATCAAAATAAATACACAGAATATCAATAAAATAATGTAGATTTGTATGAAAATAAAGATGCAAAATACCATAAAATAATGCATATTTTTATAAAAAACATATACAAAATACACATAGATTAATCAAATTTGTATTAAAATTAATATACAAAATGCATATACAATAAGGTAAATTTGTATTGAAAAATATGCAAAATACACATAAAACAATGTAAATTTGTTTCAAAAAATATTACGAATACACATAAAATAACGCAGATTTCTATAGAAATATATATACAAAATACACTTGAAATAATGTAAATACATATAAAATATATATACAAAATACACATCAAATAATGTTAATTCGTGTCAAAATAAATAAACAAAATATCATAAAAGAATGTGTATTTGTATGAAAATATATATACTAATACACATAAAATAACCTAAATTTGTATAAAACTATATACAAAAATACACAAAATAAATTAAAACTTTTATGAAAATAAATATACAAAAACATATAAAATAAGGTAAATTTGTATTGAAATACATATACAAAATACACTGAAAATAATGTAAATTTGAATGAAAATATATAAACATATAGACTTAAAATTACGTAAATTTGTATCAAATATACATGTATTTAAATTAAAATTAACTAATTATATATGTATATATCTATATACAAAAACAAATTGAAATTAATGTTTTTGTATATAATAATTTCAAAGTTTCAATAAAATTATGTATATTTGTATGAAAATAAAGTTTATGGCAAATATACGTTTAATATCGGATATTTGTTTAAAATATATATACAAAATACATATAAAATAATTATATTTGTATTAAAATATATATACAAAATTACAATAAAGTAAATTTGTATTGAAATAGATATACAAAAAACACAAAAATAATTTAAATTTGTATGAAAATAAATATACAAAATACACATAAAATTAGGTAAATTTGTATGAAAATATACATACATATACAAAATACACTTAAAATAATGTAAATTTGAATGAAATTATATAAACAAATACACTTAAAATGACGTTAATTTGTATAAAATATAAAAAAAATACATTAAATGATATATAAAATATATATACAAAACACAAATAGTATAATATAAAATCGTATCAAAATATATACACAGAATATTAATAAAATAATGTATATTTGTATGAAAACTAAGATGCAAAATACCTATAAAATAACGCTTTTTTTTTAAATTATATATACCAAAATACACATAAAATATTTGAATTTGTATTAAAATAAATATACAAAATGCACATACAATAAGGTAAATTTGTATTGAAATAGATATGCAAAAAACATATAAAACAATGTAAATTTGTTTCAAAATATATATACGAATACACATAAAATAACGTAGATTTCTATAAATATATATATACAAAATACAAATAAAATTAAGTAAATACGTATAAAAAAATCTATTCAAAACACATAAAATAATGTAAATTCGTATATATAAATATACAAAATGCACATAAAATAACGTAAATTTGTATAAAACTATATACAAAAATACACAGAAGTAATTAAATTTGTATGAAAATAGATATACAAAATACACACAAAATAAGCTAAATTTGAATTGAAATATATATACAAAATACATAAAATAAAGTAAATTCGTTTCAAAATATTTTTAACAAATACACATATAATAACGTAAATTTGAAAAAAAATATATAAACAAAATACACATTAAGTAATGTAAATACGTATAAAAAAAAATATTTACAAAATACACCAATAATCAAGTCATTCGTATCAAAATAAATAAACAAAAAACTAATTAAATAATGTAAATTTTTATGAGAAAACATACAAAATACACATAAAATAACGTTTTTAGTTTCTATAAAAATATATGTACAAAAATGCACATAAAATTAGTTTGCATAAAAAGATATATACAAAACACACATTAGATAATGAAAATGAGTATAAAAATATGTATACAAAATACCTATGAAATAATCTAAATTCGTATCGAGTTAAATTAGGAAAATAACAATAAAATAATGTAATTTTGGATGAAAATATATATAGAAAACACACATAAAATAACCTAAATTCAAATAAAAATATACACATTAAATAATTTAAAGTTGAATGAAATAAATATACAAAATAAACATAAAATAAGGTAAATTTGTAATAAAATATGTGTAAGAATTCACATAAAATAATATCAATTTGTATGAAAATATATATACAAATACACATAAAATAACATGAATTTGTATAAAATTTGTTTCAAAATATTTACGAATACACACAATAAAATAACGTAAATTTTTATGAAAATGTATATATAAAATACACATAAAATAATTTAAATACGTAGAAAAATATATATACAAAATACACATAAAAAAAATGTAAATTCGTAAAAAATTAAATACACAAAATTCCAATAAAAGAATGTATATTTGTAGGAAAATATATATACAAAAAACAAATAAAATAACTAAAATTTGTATAAAAATATATACAAAAATACACAAAAATAATTTAAATTTGTTTGAAAATAGATATGCAAAATACACATAAAGTTAGGCAAATTTGTATTGAAATACATATACAAAACACACATAAAATAATGTAAATTTGTATGAAAATATATAAACAAATACATATAAAATAACGTAAATTTGGATAAAATATATATACAAAATATACTTTAAATATTTTAAATATGTATAAAAATATATTATATTATATATATTTTTATTGATATTTGCGTTATTTATGTGTATTTTGTATATGTTTTCTCATAGAAATTTACATTATTTTATTGGTATTTTGTCTATTTTGATACGAATTACATGATTATTTGTGTATTTTGTACATTTTTTTTATACGTATTTACATTATTTAATGTGAATTTTGTTTATATATTTTTATACAAATTTACGTTATTATATGTGTATTTGTATATGTATTTTGATACAAATTTACATTATTTTATGTATTTTGTATATATATCTCAATTCAAATTTAGCTTATTTTATGTGTATTTTGTATATCTATTTATTTTAATACAAAATCAAATATTTTATGTTTTTTCGTATATACATTTTTATAAAAAATGCGTTATTTTATGGGTATTTTGCATCTTAATTTTCATACATATTTACATTATTTTATTAATATTTTCTGTATTTATTTTGATACGATTTTACATTATTTTATTTGTGTTTTGTATGTATTTTTTTTATACATATTTACATTATTTAATGTTTATTTTGTATATATATTTGATACAAATTTACGTTATTTTAAGTCTATATGTTTAAAAATTTTCATTCAAATTTACATTATTTTATGTGTATTTTGTATATGTATTTCAATACAAATTTACCTATTTTTATATGTTTTTTGTATATTTATTTTCATACAAGTTTAAATTATTTTTGTGTATTTTTGTATATAGTTTTATACAAATTTAGGTTATTTTATGTGTATTTTGTATATCTATTTTCATACAAATACACATTCTTTTCATGATATTTTGTTTATTTATTTTGACACGAATTAACATTATTTAATATGTATTTTGCATATATATTTTTATACGTATTTACATTATTTCAAGTGTATTTTGTATATATATTTCTATAGAAATCTGCGATATTTTATGTGTATTCGTATATATATTTTGAAACAAATTTACATTGTTTTATGTGTATTTTGCATATTTTTTCAATACAAATTTACCTTATTGTATGTGCATTTTGTATATTAATTTTAATACAAATTTGATTAATCTATGTGTATTTTTGTATATGTATTTTTATAAAAATATGCTTTATTTTATGGGTATTTTGCATCTTTACTTTCATACAAATTTACATTATTTTATTGATACTATGTGTATTTATTTTGATATGTTTTTACATTATTCTATGTGTATTTTGTATATATATTTTTTATAAAATGTATTTGTTTTCATTTCATACAAATCTACATTATTTTATGTGTTTTTTGTACATGTATTTAAATACAAATTTAACTAGTTATATGTGTATTTTGTATATCTATTTTGTATGTATATTTTCATAGAAATTTACTCTATTTTATGACTATTCGTATATATATTTTGATACAAGTTTACATTATTAATGTGTATTTTGCATATCTATTTCAATACAAATTTACTTTATTGTACGTGCATTTTGTATATTTATTTTAATACAAATTTAATTATTTTATATGTATTTTTGTATATATATTTTTATGCAAAAATGCGTTATTATATGGATATTTTGCATCTTTATTTTAATACAAATTTACATTATTTTATTGATATTCTCTTTATTTATTTTGATACGATTTAACATTATTCTATGTGTTTTTTGTATATATTTTTTTTAAACATATTTACATTATTTAATGTTCATTTTGTATATACATTTTATCCAAATTTACATTATTTTATGTGTATTTGTTTATATATTTTCATACATATTTACATTATTTTATGTGTTTTTTGTATATATATTTTTCTACGTATTTAAATTATTTTATGTGTATTTTGTATATACATTTTCATAAAAAAATTACGTTATTTTATTGTGTGTATAAGTATATATTTTGATACAAATTTTATACAAATTCATGTTATTTAATGTGTATTTGTATATATATTTTCATACAAATTTATATTATTTTATGTGTATTTTTTCATATATTTCATTACAAATTTACCTTATTTTATGCTTATTTTGTATATTTATTTCATTCAATTTTAAATTATTTTATGTGTATATTTGTATTTGTATTTAGGCTATTTTATGTGTATTTTGTATATATATTTTCATGCAAAATTACACTTTATATATTGGTATTTTCTTAATTTAATTCGATACGAATTTAGATTATTTCATAGGTATTTTGTATACATATTTTTATACTCATTTACATTATCTAATGTGTGTTTTGTATATATATTTTTATGCAAATTTATTTTATGTTCATTTTTGTACATATATTTTTATAGAAATTTGCGTTATTTTATGCATATAGTTTTATATAAATTTACGTTATTTTATGTGCATTTTGTATATTTATATTTATACAAATACACATTCTTTTATTGCTATATTGTTTATTTATATTTATACGAATTTACATTATTTTATGTGTATTTTGTATACATTTTTTTATACGTATTTACTTAATTTTATGTGTATTTTGTATATGTATTTTTATAGAAATCTACGTTATTTTATGTGTATTCGCATATATATTTTGAAACAAATTTACATTATTTTATATGTATTTTGCATATCTATTTCAATACAAATTTACCTTATTGTATGTGCATTTTGTATATTTATTTTGATACAAATTCAAATATTTTATGTGTATTTTGGTATCAATAATTTTATAAAAAATGCGTTATTTTATAGGTATTTTGCATCTTAATTTTCATACAAATTTACATTATTTTATTAATATTCTGTGTATATATTTTGATACGATTTTACATTATTCTATTTGTGTTTTGTATATATTTTTTTATACATATTTACATTATTTAATGTGTATTTTGTATATATATTTCATTCAAATTTACATTATTATATGTGTATTTGTTTATATATTTTCTTTCAAATTTACATTATTTTATGTGTATTTTGTATATGTATTTCAATAGAAATTAACCTAATTTTATGTGTATTTTGTATATTTCTTTTCATACAAATTGAAATTATTTTTGTGTATTTTTGTATATAGTTTTATACAAATTTAGGTTATTTTATGTACGCATTTACATTATTTAATGTGTGTTTTGTATATATATTTTTATCCAAAGTTAATTTATTTTACGTTCATTTTTGGACATATATTTTTATAGAAATTAGCGTTATTTTATATGTATTTGTATATGTTTTCTCATACAAATTTACATTATTTTATTGCTATTTTGTTTATTTAGTTTGATACGAATTACATGATTATATGTGTATTTTGTACATATTTTTTATACGGATTTTTCATTACTTAATGTGTATTTTGTTTATATATTTTTAAACAAATTTACGTTATTATATGTATTTTTATAAATATTTTGATACAAATTTACATTATTTTATGTATTTTGTATATACATTTCAATTCAAATTTAGCTTATTTTATCTATATTTTGTGTATCTATTTTCATACGAATTTAATTACTTCTGTGTATTTTTGTATATAGTTTTATACAAATTTACGTTATTTTATGTGTATTTTGTATATTTATATTTATACAAATACACATTTTTTTATTGGTATTTTGTTTATTTATTTTGATACGAATTTACATTATTTTATGTGTATTTTGTATACATTTTTTTATACGTATTTACTTCATTTTACGTGTATTTTGTATATATATTTTTATACAAATCTACGTTATTTTATGTGTATTCGTATATATATTTTGAAACAAATTTACATTGTTTTATATGTATTTTGCATATATGTTTCAATAGAGATTTACCTTATTGTATGTGTATTTTGTATATTGATTTTAATACAAATTAATTTTTTCATGTGTATTTTGGTATATATATTTTTATAAGATTACGAAAATTTGAATAAAAATATATACAAAAAAAAAAAATTTAAATTTGTATGAAAATAGATATACAAAATACACATATAATTAGTTAAATTTGTATTTAAATACATGTACAAAATACACATAAAATAATGTAAATTTGTATGAAATGAAAACAAATTCACATAAAATTCGCGTCAAAATAAATAAACAAAATATCAATAAAAGATTGTGTATTTGTATGAAAATAGATATACAAAATACACATAAAATAACCTAAATTTGTATCAAACTATATACAAAAATTCACAAAAATATTTTAAATTTGTATGAAAATAAATATACAAAATACACATAAAATTAGGTAAATTTGTATTGAAATACATACACAAAATACACATAAAATAATGTAAATTTGAATGAAAATACATAAACAAATACCCTTAAAATAACGTAAATTTGTATAAAAAAATATGTACAAAACACAAATAGAATAATGTAAAATCGTATCAAAATAAATACACAGAATATTAATAAAATAATGTAAATTTGTATGAAAATAAAGATGCAAAATACCCATAAAATAACGGATTTTTTTTATTTTTAAAAATATATATACCAAAATACACATCAAAAAATTAAATTTGTATTAAAATAAATATTCAAAAAACACATGCAATAAGGTAAATTTGTATTGAAATAGATATGCAAAATACATATAAAACTATGTAAATTTGTTTCAAAATATATATACGAATACACATAAAATAACGTAGATTTCTATAAAAATATATATACAAAATACACATAAAATGAAGTAAATACGTATAAAAAAATGTATACAAAAAACACAAAATAATGTAAATTCGTATCAAAATAAATAAACAAAATACCAATAAAAGAATGAGTATTTGTATAAATATAAATATACAAAATACACATAAAATAACGTAAATTTATATAAAACTATATACAAAAATACACAGAAGTAGTTAAATTTGTATGAAAATATATACAAAATACACACAAAATAAGCTAAATTTGAATTGAAATATATATACAAAATACATGAAATAAAGTAAATTTGTATCAAAATATTTATACAAATACACATATAATAACGTAAATTTGTATGAAAATATATAAACAAAATACACCTTAAATAATGTAAATACGTATAAAAAATATGTACAAAATACACATATAATCATGTAATTCGTATCAAAATAAATAAACAAAATACCAATAAAATAATATAAATTTGTATGAGTAAACGTGTATGTTGCATATTTTTTCAATACAAATTTACCTTATTATATACGCATTTTGTATATTAATTTTAATACAAATTTAATTATTCGATGTATAATTTTGTATCTGTATTTTATAAACATATGCTTTATTTTTTGGGTATTTTGCATCTTTATTTTCAAACAAATTTACATTATTTTATTGATATTCTGCTCATTCATTTTGATACGAATTAACATTATTCTATGTGTATTTTGTATATATTTTTCATACAAATTTACGTTATTTTATGTGTATTTGTTTATATATTTTGACACAAATTTACAATATTTTATGGGTATTTTGTATATACATTTCAAAAGAAATTTACCTAGTTTTATGTGTATTTTGTATATCTATTTTCATACAAACTCAAATTATTTCTATGTATTTTTGTATATATTTTAATACAAATTTTAGTTATGTTATGTGTATTTTGTAAATTTATTTTCATTCAAATATATATTATTTTATTGGTGTTTTGTTGATTTATATTAATACGAGTTTACATTATTTTATATGTACTTTGTATATATATTTTTATTCGCTTTTACATTATTAAATATTTATTTTGAATATATATTTTTATACAAATTCATGGTATTTTATGTGTATTTGTATATATATTTTTATATAAATTTACATTATTTTATGTGTATTTTGTACATATATTTTTTTACAAATCTACTTTATTTTATGTTTATTTTGTATGTGTATTTTGTATATTTATATTTATCCAAATACACATTCTTTTATTGGTATTTTGTTTATTTATTTTAATTCGAATTTACATTATTTTATGTGTATTTTGTATACATTTTTTTATACGTATTTACTTAATTTTATGTGTATTTTGTATATATATTTTTATAGAAATCTACGTTTTTTTATTTGTATTCGTATATATATTTTGAAACAAATTTACATTGTTTTATATGTATTTTTGCATATCTCTTTCAATACAAATTTACCTTATTGTATGTGCATTTTGTATATTTATTTTAATGCAAATTTAAATATTTTATGTGTATTTTGGTATATATATTTTTATAAGATTACGAAAATTTGAATAAAAATATATACAAAAAAACAAAAAAATAAATTTCAATTTTGTTCATTTATTTTCATAAGAATTTACATAATTTTATGTGTATTTTGTATATATATTTTTCTACGTATTTACATTATTTTATGTGTATTTTTTATATATATTTTCATAAAAATTTACGTTATTTTATTGTGTGTATTCGTATATGTTTTGATACAAATTTACATTATTTTATGTTTATTTTGCATATCTATTTCAATATAGATTTACCTTATTGTATGTGTATTTTGTATATTTATTTTAATACAAATTTAATTATTTTATGTGTACTTTGTATACATTTTCTTATACGTATTTACTTCATTTAATGTGTATTTTGTATATATATTTTTATAGTAAACTACGTTATTTTATGTGTATTGGTATATATATTTTGAAGCAAATTTACATTGTTTTATATGTATTTAGCATATCTATTTCAATATAAATCTACCTTGTTGTATGTGCATTTTGTATATTTATTGTAATACAAATTTAAATATTTTATTATTTTGGTATATATATTTTAATAAAAGAGTTTTATATAAATTTAAAATATTTTATGTGTATTTTGTATATCTATTTTCATATAAATACACATTTTTTATTGATATTTTGTTTATTTATTTTGACGCGAATTCACATTATTTAATGTGTATTGTGTATATATATTTTTATACGTATTTACGTCATTTCATGTGTATTTTGTATATGTATTTCTATAGAAATATATGTTATTTTATGTGTATTCGTATATATATTTTGAAACAAATATACATTGTTTTATGTGCATTTTGCATATTTTTTCAATATAAATTTACCTTATTGTACGTGCATTTTGTATATTTATTTTAATACAAATTTAATTATTCTATGTGTATTTTTGTATATGTTTTTTCATAAAAAAAATGCTTTATTTTATGGGTATTTTGCATCTTTATTTTCATACAAATTTACCTTATTTTATTGATATTCTGTGTATTTATTTTGATACGATTTTACATTATTCTATGTATATTTTGTATATATATTTTATACATATGAACGTTATTTTATGTGAATTTGTTTTCATTTCATACAAATTTACATTATTTTATGTGTATTTTGTACATGTATTTAAATACAAATTTAACTAATTATATGTGTATTATGTATATCTATTTTCATACAAATTGAAATTAATTTTGTGTATTTTAGTATATATTTGTATTCAAATTTTCGTAATTTTATGTGAATTTTGTATATTTATTTTCCTACAAATATACGTTCTTTTATCGGAATTTTGTTTATTTATTTTGATACGAATTTTCATTATTTTAGGTGTATTTGATATATATTTTTATACTTATTTACATAATTTTATATGTATTTTGAATATATATTTTCATAGAAATTTACTCTATTTTATGTGTATTCGTATATATATTTTGATACAAATTTACATTATTTATGTGTATTTCGCATATCTATTTCAATATAAATTCTCTTTATTGTATGTGCCTTTTGTATATTTATTTTGATGCAAATTTAATTATTTTATATGTATTTTTGTATATATATTTTTAAACAAATATGCGTTATTATATGGGTATTTTGCATCTTTATTTTCATACAAATATGCATTATTTTATTGATTGTCTGTTTATTTATTTTGATACGATTTTACGTTATTCTGTGTATTTAGTATATATATTTTTAGACATATTTACATTATTTAATGTATATTTTGTACATATATTTTATGGAAATTTACGTTATCTTATGTGTATTTGTTTATATATTTTCATACAAATTTACTTTATTTGATGTGTATTTTGCATATGTATTTCAATAAAAATTTGCCTAATTTCATTTGTATTTTGCATATCTATTTTCAAACAAATTTAAATTATTTTTGTGTATTTTTGTATTATTGTTATACAAATTTTTTTTTTTATTTGTATTTTGTATATATATTTTCCTAGACATATACATTCTTTTAGAGGAAATTTTGTTTATTTATTTTGATACGAATTTACATTATTTTATGTGTATTTTGTATATATATTTTTCTATGTATTTACATTATTTTATGTGTATTTTGTATATATATTTTCATAAAAATTTACGTAATTTTATTGTGTGTATTCGTATATATTTTGATAAAAATTTTCATTATTTTATGTGTTTTTTGCATATCTATTTCAATAAAAATCTACCTTATTGTATGTGTTTTTGTATATTTATTTTAATACAAATTTAATTATTTTATGTGTATTTTTGTATATATATTTTTTTAAATATGAGAATTTGTTTGTATATATTTTTTTATACATATTTACATTATTTAATGTGTATTTTCTATATATATTTCATACAAATTTTCGTTATTTTAAGTGTATTTGTTTATATATTTTTATTCAAATTTATATTATTTTATGTGTATTTTGTATATGTATTTCAATAGAAATTTACCTAATTTCATGTGTATTTTGTATATATATTTTATACAAATTTAAATTATTTTTTGTGTATTTTTGTATAGAGTTTTATACAAATTTACAATATTTTATGTGTATTTTGTATATCTATTTTCATACAAATACACATTCTTTTATTGATATTTTGTTTATTTATTTTGATGCGAATTTACATTATTTAATGTGTATTGTGTATATATATTTTTATACGTATTTACGTCATTTCATGTGTATTTTGTATATATATTTCTATAGAAATATACGTTATTTTATGTGTATTCGTATATATATTTTGAAACAAATATACATTGTTTTATGTGCATTTTGCATATTTTTTCAATACAAATTTACCTTATTGTACGTGCATTTTGTATATTAATTTTAATACAAATTTAGCTATTCTATGTGTATTTTTGTATATGTATTTTTATAAAAATATGCTTTATTTTATGGGTATTTTGCATCTTTATTTACATACAAAATTACATTATTTTATTGATATTCCGTGTATTTATTTTGATACGATTTTACATTATTCTATGTATATTTTGTATATCTATTTTATACCAATGTACGTTATTTTATGTGAATTTGTTTTCCTTTCATACAAATTTACATTATATTATGTGAATTTTGTACATGTATTTAAATACAAATTTAACTAATTATATGTGTATTTTGTATATCTATTTTCATACAAATTGAAATTAATTTTGTGTATTTTTGTATATATTTTTAATCAAATTTTCGTAATTTTATGTGTATTTTGTATATTTATTTTCCTACAAATATACGTTCTTTTATCGGAATTTTATTTATTTATTTTGATACGAATTTTCATTTTTTTTAGGTGTATTTGATATATATATTTTTATACTTATTTACATAATTTTATATGTATTTTGAATATATATTTTCATAGAAATTTACTCTATATGTATAGAAAATACACATGAAATAATCTAAATTCGTATCGAAATAAATGAACAAAATACCGATAAAATAATGTAATTTTGAATGAAAATATTTATAGAAAATACACATAAAATAACGTAAATACAAATAAATATATACACATAAAATGATTTGAATTTGAATGAAAATAGATATAAAAATAAACTTAAAATAAGGCAAATTTATAATGAAATATATATACAAAATACACATAAAATAATGTAGATTTGTTTCAAAATATATATACGAATACACATAAAATAACGTAGATTTCTATAGAAATATATATACAAAATACACATTAAATAATGTAAATTCGTGTCAAAATAAATAATTAAAAAATCAATAAAAAAATGTGTATTTGTATGAAAATATATATACAAAATACACATAAAATAACGTAAATCTGTATAAAACTATATATAAAAATACCAAAAAAATAAGTTAAATTTGTATGAATATAAATATACAAAATACACATAAAATTAGTTAAATTTGTAAAGAAATACATATACAAAATACACATAAAATAATGTAAATTTGAATGAAAATATATAAACAAATACACTTAAAATAACATAAATTTGTATAAAATATATATAAAAAATACTCATTAAATAATGTAAATATGTATAAAAAATATATATACAAAGCACAAATAGAATAATGTAAAATCGTATTAAAATAAATACACAGAATGTAAATAAAATAATGTAAATTTGTATGAAAATAAAGATGCAAAATACCCATAAAATAACGATTTTTTTATAAATATACAAAATACACATGAAAGGATGTAAATACGTATAAAAATATATATACAAAATACACATTAAATAATGTAAATTCGCGTCAAAATAAATAAACAGAATGTCAATAAAAGAATGTGTATTTGTATGAAAATAAATATACAAAATACACTTAAGATAACATATATTTGTATAAAACTATATACAAAAATACACAAAAATAATTTAAATTTGTATGAAAATAAATATACAAAATACACATAAAATTAGGTAAATTTGTATTGAAATACATATACAAAATACACATAAAATACTGTAAATTTGAATGAAAATACATAAACAAATACACTTAAAATAACGTAAATTTGTATTAAAAAATATATACAAAACACAAATAGAATAATGTAAAATCGTATCAAAATAAATACACAGAATATTAATAAAATAATGTAAATTTGTATGAAAATAAAGATGCAAAATTCCCATCAAATAGCGCATTTCTTATAAAAATATATATACCAAAATACACATAAAATATTTAAATTTGTATTGAAATAAATATACAAAATGCACATACAATAAGGTAAACTTGTATTGAAAGAGATATGCAAAAATACATATAAAACAATGTAAATTTGTTTCAAAATATATATACGAATACACATAAAATAACGTAGATTTCTATAAAAATATATATACAATATACACATAAAATTAAGTAAATACGTATACAAATAGATATACAAAATACACATAGAATAATGTAAAATTGTTTAAAAAAAAATAAACAGAATATAAATAAAATAATGTAAATTTGTATGAAAATAAAATTGCAAAATACCCATAAAATAAAGCATATTTTTATAAAAATACATATACAAAAATACACATAGCATAATTAAATTTGTATTAAAATTAATATACAAAATGCATATACAATAAGGTAAATTTGTATTGAAAAAATATGCAAAATACACATAAAACAGTGTAAATTTATTTCAAAATCTATATACGAATACTCATAAATCAACGTAGATTTCTATACAAATATATATACAAAATACACATCAAATGATGTAAACACGTATAAAAATATATATATAAAATACACATTAATAATGTAAATTCGCGTCAGAATAAATAAACAAAATATCAATCAAAGAATGTGTATTTGTGTGAAAATAGGTATACAATATACACGTTATTTTATGTGTATTCGTATATATATTTTGAAACAAATTTACACTGTTTTATTTGAATTTTGCGTTTTTTTTTTCAATACAAATTTACCTTTTTGTATGTGTGCATTTTGTATGTTAATTTTAATACAAATTTAATTATTCTATTTGTATTTTTGTATATGTATTTTTTAAAAAAAATATGCTTTTTCTTATGGGTATTTTGCATCTTTATTTTCATACAAATTTAAATTATTTTATTGATATTCTGTGTACTTATTTTGATACGATTTTACATTATTCTATGTATAACAAAAATAAATATATACAAAAATACACAAAAATAATTTAAATTTGTTTGAAAATAGATATGCAAAATATGTGTATTTTGTATATATATTTCAATTTAAATTTAGCTTATTTTGTGTGTATTTTGTATATATTTTCATTCAAATTTAATTACTTCTGTGTATTTTTGTATATAGTTTTATATAAATTTACGTTATTTTATGTGTATTTTGTATATTTATATTTATACAAATACACATTCTTTTATTGGTATTTTGTTTATTTATTTTGATACGAATTTACATTATTTCATTTTATGTGTATTTTGTATATATATTTTTATAGAAATCTACGTTATTTTATGTGTATTCGTATATATATTTTGAAACAAATTTACATTGTTTTATATGTATTTTGCATATCTATTTCAATACAAATTTACCTTATTGTATGTGTTTTTTGTATATTTATTTTAATACTAATTTAATTTTTTGATGTGTATTCTGGTATATATATTTTTATAAATAAAAAAAATGCGTTATTTTATGGGTATTTTGCTTCTTTATTTTCATACAAATTTACATTATTTTATTAATATTCTGTGTATTTATTTTGATACGATTTTACATTATTCTATTTGTGTTTTGTACATATTTTTTAATACAAATTTACGTTTTTTTTTTAATTATTGATACCAAAATACACATAAAATATTTCAATTTGTTTTAAAATAAATATACAAAATGCACATACAATAAGGTAAATTTATATTGAAATAGATATGCAAAATACATATAAAATAATGTAAATTTATTTCAAAATATATATACGAATACACATAAAATGACGTAGATTTCTATAAAAATACATATACAAAATACATATAAAATTAAGTAAATACGTATAAAAAAATGTATACAAAATTCACATAAAATAATGTAAATTCGTATAAATGTAAATAAACAATATACCAATAAAAGAATGTGTATTTGTATAGATATAAATATACAAAATGCACATAAAATAACGTAAATTTATATAAAACTATATACATAAAATAACGCAAATTTCTATAAAAAAATATGTACAAAAATGAGCATAAAATAAATTTGCATAAAAATATATATACAAAACACACATTAGATAATGTAAATGAGTATAAAAATATGTATAGAAAATACCTATGAAATAATCAAAATTCGTATCGAATTAAATTAAGAAAATACCAATAAATTAATGTAATTTTGGATGAAAATATATATACAAAATACACATAAAATAACCTAAATACAAATACAAATATACACATAAAATATTGTATTTTGTATATACATCTCAATTCAAATTTAGCTTATTTTATCTGTATTTTGTATATCTATTTTCATACGAATTGAATTACTTCTGTGTATTTTTGTATAGTTTTATACAAATTTACGTTATTTTATGTGTATTTTGTATATTTATATTTATACAAATACACATTCTTTTATTGGTATTTTGTTTATTTATTTTGATACTAATTTACATTATTTTATGTGTTTTTTGTATACATTTTCTTATACGTATTTACTTCATTTTATGTGTATATTAATATATATTTTTATACAAATCTACGTTATTTTATGAGTATTCGTATATATATTTTGAAACAAATTTACATTGTTTTATATGTATTTTGCATATCTATTTCAATACAGATTTACCTTATTGTATGTATATTTTGTATATTTATTTTAATACAAATTAATTTTTTCATGTGTATTTTGGTATATATATTTTTATAAAAAATGCGTTATTTAATGGGTATTTTGCATCTTTGTTTTCATACAAATTTACATTGTTTTATTAATATTCTGTGTATTTATTTTGATACGATTTTACATTATTCTATTTGTGTTTTGTATATATTTTTTTATACATATTTAAATTATTTAATGTGTATTTGTATATTTTAAAACAAATTTACGTTATTTTATGCGCATCTGTTAAAATATTTTGATACAAATTTACATTATTTTATGTATTTTGTATATATATTTCAATACAAATTTAGTTTATTTTATGTATATTTTGTATATCTATTTTCATTCGTATCAAAATAAATAAACAAAATAGCAATAAAATAATGTAAATTTGTATGAAAAAACAAATACAAATACACATAAATTAACGCAAATTTCTAAAAAAATATATGTACAAAAATGCACATAAAATAAAGTAAATTTGCATAAAAATATATATACAAAACACACATTAAATAAAGTAAATACGTACAAAAAATAACCTAAATTTGTATAAAACTATATACAAAAATACACAAAAATATTTAAAATTTGTATGAAAAGAAATATACAAAGTACACATAAAATTAGGTAAATTTGTATTGAAATACATATACAAAATACACATAGAATAATGTAAATTTGAATGAAAATATATAAACAAATACACTTAAAATAACGTAAATTTGTATAAAATATATGCAAGATACACATTAAATAATGTAAATGTGTATAAAAAAATATATACAAAAAAGAAATAGAATAATGTAAAATCCTATCAATATAAATACACAGAATATCAATAAAATAATGTAATTTTGTATGAAAAGAAAGATGCAAAATTCCCATAAAATAGCGCATTTTTTTAAAAAATAAATATACCAAAATACACATAAAATATTTAAATTTTTATTGAAATAAATATACAAAATGCATATACAGTAAGGTAAATATGTATTGTAAGAGATATTCAAAAATACATATAAAACAAAGTAAATTTGTTTCAAAATATATATACGAATACACATAAAATAACGTAGATTTCTATAGAAATATATATACAAAATACACATGAAATTATGTAAATACGTATAAAAATATATATACAAAATACATATCTAGGTAAATTCGTGTCAAAATAAATAAACAAAATATCATGAAAAAAATGTGTATTTGTATGAAAATAAATAATAGATAATAAATTTGTATGAAATATATATGCAAGATACAAATTAAATAATGTAAATGTGTATAAAAAAAATATATATACAAAAAACAAATAGAATAATGTGAAATCGTATCAAAATAAATACACCGAATATTAATTAAATAATGTAAATTTGTATGAAAATAAAGATGCAAAATTCCCATCAAATAGCGCATTTCTTATAAAAATATATATACCAAAATACACATAAAATATTTAAATTTGTATTGAAGTAAATATACAAAATGCACATACAATAAGGTAAACTTGCATTGAAAGAGATATGCAAAAATACATATAAAACAATGTAAATTTGTTTCAAAATATATATACGAATACACATAAAATAACGTAGATTTCTATAAAAATATATATACAAAATACACATGAATTAAGTAAATACGTATAAAAATAGATCTACAAAATACAAATTGGCCTAACTTTATGTGTATTTTGCATATCTATTTTCAAACAAACTTAAATTATTTTTGTGTATTTTTGTATATATTTTTATACAAATTTTATTTATTTTATTTGTTTTTTGTATATATATTTTCCTACAAATATACATTCTTTTATTGGAATTTCGTGTATTTAATTTTTACGATTTTACTTTATTTTATTTCTATTTTGTATATATATTTTTCTACGTATTTAAATTATTTTATGTGTATTTTATATATACATTTTCATAAAAATTTACGTTATTTTATTGTGTGTATTCGTATATATTTTGAAACAAATTTTATACAAATTTATGTTATTTTATGTGTATTTGTATATATATTTTCATACAAATTTATATTATTTCATGTGTATTCTTACATATATTTTATTACAAATTTACCTTATTTTATGTTTATTTTGTATATTTATTTCATTCAATTTTAAATTATTTAATGTGTATTTTTGTATTTGTATTTGTATCGTAAATTTGTATAAAACTATATACAAAAATACACAGAACAAATACACATTTTTTTATTGGTATTTTGTTTATTTATTTTGTTTCGAATTTATATTATTTTATGTGTATTTTGTTTACATTTTTTTATACGTATTTACCTAATTTTATGTGTATTTTGTATATATATTTTTATAGAAATCTACGTTATTTTATGTGTATTCGTATATATATTTTGAAACAAATTTACAATTTTTTATATGGATTTTTGCATATCTCTTTCAACAGAAGTTTACCTTATTGTATGTGCATTTTGTATATTTATTTCATAACAAATTTAAATATTTTATGTGTATTTTGGTATGTATATTTTTATAAGAAATGCGCTATTTGATGGGAATTTTGCATCTTTATTTTCATACAAATTTACATTATTTTATTAATATTCGGTGTATTTATTTTGATACGATTTTACATTATTCTATTTGTTTTTTGTATATATTTTTTTATACATATTTACATTATTTAATGTGTATCTTGCATATATATTACATACAAATTTATTATCTATTATTTATTTTCATACAAATACACATTCTTTTCATGATATTTTGTTTATTTATTTTGTCACGAATTTACATTACTTAATATGTATTTTATATATATATTTTTATACGTATTTACATAATTTCATGTGTATTTTGTATATATATTTCTATAGAAATCTACGTTATTTTATGTGTATTCGGGGAGGCGGTGGCTGAATCGACAGAGTAACACCACCGCGTTCAGGAGGACGCGAGTTCAATCCCCGCCCGGTGCCACCAAGCTGGGATTTTTCAGCCGCCGCCGAGTGGCTTAAAACTACCCACATGCTGTCCAGAAGACCACCTATCAACCCGGACTCTAGATTCTAGGATTAAAGATGAGCTCCGGGAGGGCAGCATGAGCCAATGCAAGATGGCGCCACTATAAACACTCGCCTGCGCCAGAACGGGCTGGGCCGACCATCAGGACCCACCGGGAAGAAGCCTTGGGCCGATCATCAGGCCCCACCGGGAAAAAGCTTACCGGCGCTATAGGCTGCGACGTAAAAAAAAAAAAAAAAAAAAATATATATATATATATATATATATATATATATATATATATATATATATATATATATATATATATATATATATATATATATATTTTTTTTTTTTAAACAAATTTACACTGCTTTATTTGTATTTTGCGTTTTTTTTTTCAATACAAATTTACCTTATTGTATGTGTGCATTTTGTATATTAATTTTAATACAAATTTAATTATTCTATGTGTATTTTTGTATATGTATTTAAAAAAAAATATGCTTTATCTTATAGGTATTTTGCATCTTTATTTTCATACAAATTTAAATTATTTTATTGATATTCTGTGTACCTATTTTGATACGATTTTACATTATTCTATGTATAACAAAAATAAATACAGAATACACAAAAATAGATATGCAAAATACATATAAACAATGTAAATTTGTTTCAAAATATATATACGAATACACATGAAATAAGGTAGATTTCTATAAAAATATATATGCAAAATACACATAAAATTAAGTAAATACGTATAAAAAAAGTTATACAAAATACAATTAAAATAATGTAAATTAGTATCAAAATAAATAAACAAAATACCAATAAAAGAATGTGTATTTGTATAAATATATATATATAAATATATATATATATATATATATATATATATATATCTATATATATATCTATATATATATATATATATCTATATATATATATATATATATATATATATATATATATATATATATATATATATATATACATTAAATAATATAAATTTGTTTAAAACTATACAAAATACACATGAAATGATGTAAATACGTATAAAAATATATATACAAAATACACATTAAATAATGTAAATTCGCGTCAAAATAAATAAACAAAATATCAATAAAAGAATGTGTATTTGTATGAAAATAGATATACAAAATACACATAAAATAACCTAAATTTGTATCAAACTATATAGAAAAATACACAAAAATATTTTAAATTTAAATTTACCTTATTGTATTTGCATTTTGTATATTTATTTTAATACAAATTCAAATATTTTATGTGTATTTTGTTATATATAATTTTATAAAAAATGCGTTATTTTATAGGTATTTTGCATCTTATTTTTCATGCAAATGTACATTATTTTATTAATATTCTGTGTATTTATTTTGATACGATTTTATATTATACTATTTGTGTTTGGTATATATTTTTTTATACATATTTTCATTATTTAATGTGTATTTTTTATATATATTTTATACAAATTAACGTTATTTTAAGTGTATTTGTTTATATAATTTCATTCAAATTTACATTATTTTAAGTGTATTTTGTATATGTATTTAAATACAAACTTACCTAATTTTATGTGTATTTTGTATATTTATTTTCATACAAATTTAAATTATTTTTGTGTTTTTTTGTATAAACATATAGAGTAAACTTCTATGATAATATATATTCAAAATACATATAAAATTATGTAAATAAGTATAAAAATATATATATCAAATACACCTAAAAAAAATAAAATTCGTATCAAAATAAATAAACAAAATTCCGAGAAAAGAACGTATATTTGTAGGAAAATAAATATACAAAATACACATTAAATTACGAAAAATTGAATAAAAATATATACAAAAAAACAAAAAAATAAATTTCAATTTGTATGAAAATAGATATACAAAATACACATATAATTAATTAAATTTGTATTTAAATACATGTACAAAATACACATAAAATAATGTAAATTTGTATGAAATGAAAACAAATTCACATAAAATAACGTACATTTGTATAAAATAGATATACAAAATATACATAAAATAATGTAAAATCGTATCAAAATAAATACACAGAATATCAATAAAATAATGAAATTTTGTATGAAAATAAAGATGCAAAATACCCATAAAATAAAGCGTATTTTTTTAAAAATACATATACAAAAAAACACATAGAATAATTAAATGTGTATTAAAATTAATATACAAAATGCACGTACAATAAGGTAAATTTGTATTGAAAAATTATACAAAATGCACATAAAAGTGTAAATTTGTTTCAAAATATATATACGAATACACATAAAATAACGTAGATTTCTATAGAAATATATATACAAAATACACATGAAATGATGTAAATACGTATAAAAATATATATATACAAAATACACATTAAATAATTTAAATTCTCGTAAAAATAAATAAACAAAATATCAATAAAAGAATGTGTATTTGTATGAAAATAGATATACAAAATACTCATAAAATAACCTAAGTTTGTATAAAACTATATACAAAAATACACAAAAATAATTTAAATTTGTATGAAAATAAATACACAAAATACACACAAAATTAGGTAAATTTGTATTGAAATACATATACAAAATACACATAAAATAATGGAAATTTGAATGAAAATATATAAACATGTACACTTAAAATAACGTAAATTTGTATCAAATATATATACAAAATACTTATTATATAATGTAAATATGTATAAAAAAAATATATACAAAACACAAATAGAATAATGTAAAATCGTATCAACAATAAATACACAGAATTTTAATAAAATAATGTAAATTTGTATGAAAATAAAGATGCAAAATAGCCATAAAATAACGTATTTTTTTATAAAAATACATATACCAAAATACACATAAAATATTAAAATTTGTATTGAAATAAATATAAAAAATGCACTTACTATAAGGTAAATTTGTGTTGAAACAGATATGCAAAATACATATAAAACAATGTAAATTTGTTTCAAAATATATATACGAATACACATAAAATAACGTAGATTTCTATAAAAATATATACACATAAAATGAAGTAAATACGTATAAAAAAATGAATACAAAAAATACATAAAAATCGTATCAAAATAAATAAACAAAATACCGGTAAAAGAATGTGTATTTGTATAAATATAAATATACAAAATACACATAAAATATGGTAAATTTGTATAAAACTATATACAAAAATACACAGAAGTAATTAAATTTGTATGAAAATATATATACAAAATACAGCTAAAATGAGCTAAATTTGATTTGAAATGTACATACAAAATACATAAAATAATGTAAATCTCTATCAAAATATTTATTCAAATACATATAATAACGTAGATTTGTTTAAAAATATATAAACAAAATACACATTAAGTAATGTAAATACGTATAAAAAATATGTACAAAATACATATATAATCATGTAATTCGTATCAAAATAAATAAACAAAATAGCAATAAATTAATGTAAATTTGTATGAGAAAACATATACAAATAACGCAAATTTCTATAAAAATATATGTACAAAAATGCACATAAAATAAAGTAAATTTGCAAAAAAATATATATATACAAAACACACACTAAATAATGTAAATGCGTACATAAAATAACCGAAATTTGTATAAAACTATATACAAAAATACACAAAAATAATTTAAATTTGTTTGAAAAGAAATATACAAAATACACATAAAATTAGGTAAATTTGTATTGAAATACATATACAAAATACACATCAAATAATGTAAATTTGAATGAAAATATATAAACAAATACACTTAAAATAACGTAAATTTGTATAAAATATATATGCAAGATACACATTAAATAATGTAAATGTGTTTAAAAAAATATATACAAAAAACAAATAGAATAATGTAAAATCGTATCAAAATAAATACACAGAATATCATTAAAATAATGTAAATTTGTATGAAAATAAAGATGCAAAATTCCCAAAAATTATCGCATTTTTTATAAAAATATATTTACCAAAATACACATAAAATATTTAAATTTGTATTGAAATAAATATACAAAATGCATATACTGTAAGGTAAATTTGTATTGAAAGAGATATTCAAAAATACATATAAAACAATGTAAATTTGTTTCAAAATATATATACGAATACACATAAAATAAAGAATATTTCTATAGAAATATATATACAAAATACATATGAAATTATGTAAATACGTATAAAAATATATATACAAAATTCATATCAAATAATGTAAATTCGTGTCAAAATAAATAAACAAAATATCATGAAAAGAATGTGTATTTGTATGAAAATAGAAAATAGATAATAAATTTGTATAAAATATATATCCAAGATACACATTAAATAATGTAAATATGTATAAAAAAGTATATACAAAAAACAAATAGAATAATGTTACATCGTATCAAAATAAATACACCGAATATTAATAAAATAATGTAAATTTTTATGAAAATAAAGATGCAAAATTCCCATAAAATAGCGCATTTCTTATAAAAATATATATTCCAAAATACACATAAAATATTTAAATTTGCATTGAAATAAATATACAAAATGCACATACAATAAGGTAAATTTGTATTGAAAGAGATATGCAAAAATACATATAAAACAATGTAAATTTGTTTCAAAATATATATACGAATACAAATAAAAAAACGTAGATTTCTAAAAAAATATATATACAAAATACACATAAAATTAAGTAAATACGTATAAAAAAATGTATACAAAATACACATAAAATAATGTAATTTCGATTTAAAATAAATGTAAATTTGAATGAAAATATAAAAACAAATACACTTAAAATAACGTAAATTTGTATAAAATATATATGCAAGATACACATTAAATAATGTAAATGTGTATAAAAAAATATATACAAAAAACAAATAGAATAATGTAAAATCGTATCAAAATAAATACACAATATCAATAAAATAATATAAATTTGTATGAAAATAAAGATGCAAAACTCCCAAAATTATCGCATTTTTTATAAAAATATATATACCAAAATACACATAAGATATTTAAATTTGTATTGAAATAAATATACAAAATGCATATACAGTAAGGTAAATTTGTATTAAAAGAGATATTCAAAAATACATATAAAACAATGTAAATTTGTTTGAAAATATATATACGAATACATATAAAATAAAGTAGATTTCTATAGAAATATATATACAAAATACATATGAAATTATGTAAATACGTATAAAAATATATATATTTGTATGAAATTTGTATGAAAATAAAGATGCAAAATTCCCATAAAATAGCGCATTTCTTATAAAAATATATATACCAAAATACACATAAAATATTTAAATTTGAATTGAAATAAATATACAAAATGCACATACAATAAGGTAAATTTGTATTGAAAGAGATATGCAAAAATATATATAAAACAATGTAAATTTGTTTCAAAATATATATACGAATACAAATAAAAAATCGTAGATTTCTATAAAAATATATATATAAAATACACATAAAATTAAGTAAATACGTATAAAAAAATGTATACAAAATACACATAAAATAATGTAAATTCGATTTAAAATAAATAAACAAAATACCAATAAAAGAATGTGTATTTGGATAAATATAAATATACAAAATACATATACAAAATAAACATAAAATAAGGTAGATTTGTAGTAAAATACATGTACAAAATACACATACAATAATGTAAATTTATATGAAAATATATATACAAATACACATAAAATACCATGAATTTGTATAAAAATACATATTCAAAATAAATATTAAATAATGTAAAAGCGTATAAAAATATATATACAAAGTACATATAAAATAATATAAATTCGTATCAATATAAATCAACAAAACACCAATAAAATAATATATATATATATATATATATATATATATATATATATATATATATATATATATATATATATATATATATATATATATATATATATATATATATATATATATATATATATATATATATATATATATATATATATATATATATATATATATATATATATATATATACACATAACATAACTAAAATTTGTATTAAAATATATACAAAAATACATAGAAATAATTTGAGTTTGTATGAAAATAGATATACAAAATACACATAAAACTAGGTAAATTTCTTTTGAAATGTATATACAAAATACCCATAAAATATTGTAAATTTGTGTCAAAATATATAAACAAATACACATAAAATAACGTAAATTTGTATGAAAAATATATACAAAATACACATAGAATAATGTCAATTCGTATCAAAATGAATGAGCAGAATATCAATAAAATAATGTATATTTGTATGAAAATAAATATGCAAAATACCCAAAAAATAAAGCATATGTTTATAAAAATACAGATACAAAAATACACATCGAATAATTAAATTTGTATTAAAATTAATATACAAAATGCGTATATAATAAGGTAAATTTGTATTGAAAAAATATGCAACATACACGTTTACTCATACAAATATATATTATTTTATTGGTATTTTGTTTATTTATTTTGATACGAATTACATGATTATATGTGTATTTTGTACACATTTTTTTATACGTATTTACATTATTTAATGTGTATTTTGTTTATATATTTTGATACAAATTTACTTTATTTCATGTATTTTGTATATATATTTCAATTCATATTTAGCTTATTTTGTGTGTATTTTGTATATATTTTCATACAAATTTAATTACTTCTGTGTATTTATGTATATAGTTTAATATAAATTTACGTTATTTTATGTGTATTTTGTATATTTATATTTATTCAAATACACATTCTTTTATTGGTATTTTGTTTATTTATTTTGATACGAATTTACATTATTTTATGTGTATTTTGTATACATTTTTTTTATACGTATTTACTTCATTTTATGTGTATTTTGTATATATATATATATTTATAGAAATCTACGTTATTTTATGTGTATTCGTATACATATTTTGAAACAAATTTACATTGCTTTATATGTATTTTGCGTATCTATTTCAATACAAATTTAAATTATTGTATGTGTTTTTTATATATTTATTTTAATACAAATCTAATTTTTTTGTGTATTTTGGTATATATATTTAAAAAAAAAATGCGTTATTTTATGAGTATTTTGCCTCTTAAGTTTCATACAAATTTACATTATTTTATTAATATTCTGTGTATTTATTTTGATACGATTTTACATTATTCTATTTGTGTTTTGTATATATTTTTTTTATACAAATTTACGTTATTTTAAGTGTATTTGTTTATGTATTTTCATTCAAATTTACATTATTTTATGTGTATTTTGTATATGTATTTCCATACAAATTTACCTAATTTTATGTGTATTTTGTATATTTATTTTCATACAAATTTAAAATATTTTTGTGTGTTTTTGTATATAGTTTGATACAAATTTAGGTTATTTTATGTGTATTTTGAATATCTATTAAATATATATACAAAATACATATGAAATTATGTAAATACGTATAAAAATATATATACAAAATACATATCAAATAATGTAAATTCGTGTCAAAATAAATAAACAAAATATCATGAAAAGACTGTGTATTTGTATGAAAATAGATAATAGATAATAAATTTATATAAAATATATATGTAAGATACACATTAAATAATGTAAATATGTATAAAAAAGTATATACAAAAAACAAATAGAATAATATAAAATCGTATCAAAATAAATACACCGAATATTAAGAAAATAATGTAAATTTGTATGAAAATAAAGATGCAAAATTCCCATAAAATAGCGCATTTCTTATAAAAATATATATACCAAAATACCCATAAAATTTATAAATTTGTATTAAAATAAATATACAAAATGCATATAAAATAAGATAAATTTGTATTGAAAGACATATGCAAAAATACATATAAAACAATGTAAATTTGTTTCAAAATATATATACGAATACAAATAAAAAAACGTAGATTTTTATAAAAATATATATACAAAATACACTTAAAATTAAGTAAATACGTATAAAAAAATGTATTCAAAATACACATAAAATAATGTAAATTCGAATTAAAATAGATAAACAAAATACCAATAAAAGAATGTGTATTTGGATAAATATAAATATACAAAATACACATACAAAATAAACATAAAATAAGGTAGATTTGTAATAAAATACATGTACAAAATACATATACAATAATGTAAATTTATATGAAAATATATATACAAATACACATAAAATACCATGAATTTGTATAAAAATATATATTCAAAATAAATATTAAATAATGTAAGAGCGTATAAAAATATATATACAAAGTACATATAAAATGAAAATTAAGATGCAAAATACCTATAAAATAACGCATTTTTTTTTTAAATTATTGATACCAAAATACACATAAAATATTTGAACTTGTATTAAAATAAATATACAAAATGCACATACAATAAGGTAAATTTGTATTGAAATAGATATGGAAAATACATATAAAATAATGTAAATTTGTTTCAAAATATATATACGAATACACATAAAATAACGTAGATTTCTATAAAAATACAGATACAAAATACACATAAAATAAAGTAAATACGTATAAAAAAATGTATACAAAATACACATAAAATAATGTAAATTCGTATAAATGTAAATAAACAATATACCAATAAAAGAATGTGTACTTGTATAAATATAAATATACAAAATGCGCATAAAATAACGTAAATTTATATAAAACTATATACATAAAATAACGCAAATTTCTATAAAAATATATGTACAAAAATGAACATTAGATAAATTTGCATAAAAATATATATACAAAACACACATTAGATAATGTAAATTAGTATAAAAATATGTATACAAAATTACTATGAAATAATCTAAATTCGTATCGAATTAAATTAAGAAATACCAATAAAATAATGTAATTTTGGATGAAAATATATATACAAAATACACATAAAATAACCTAAATACAAATACAAATATACTCATAAAATAATTTAAAATTAAATGAAATAAATATACAAAATAAACATAAAATAAGGTAAATTTGTAATGAAATATATGAAAAAATACACATAAAATAATATAAATTTGTATGAAAATATATATACAAATACACATTAAATAACATGAATTTGTATAAAATTTGTATCAAAATATATACTTATACACACAACAAAATAACGTAATTTTTTTTATGAAAATGTATATACAAAATACACATAAAATAATTTAAATACGTAGAAAAATATATATACAAAAAACACATAAAATAGTGTAAATATGTATGAAAATATATAAACAAATACACATAAAATAATGTAAATTTGGATAAAAAATATATACAAAATTAACATTAAATAATGTAAATATATATATAAAAAATATATACAAAAAACACATAGAATAATGTTAAATCGTATCAAAATAAATAAAGAGAATATCAATAAAATAATGTAAATTTGTATGAAAATAAAGATGCAAAATATCCATATAATAACGCATATTTGCATAAAAATATATATACAAAAATACATATAAAATAATTAAATTTGTATTAAAATAAATATACAAAATGCACGTACAATAAAGTAAATTTGTATTGAAATAGATATGCAAAATACACATTAATAATGTAAATTTGTATCAAAATATATATTCGAATACTCATAAAATAGAGTAAATTTCTATGAAAATATACATACAAAATAGATATACAAAATACACATATAACTAGTTAAGTTTGTATTTAAATACATGTACAAAAAACACATAAAATAATGTAGATTTGTATGAAATGAAAACAAATACATTTTATATAAAATATATATACAAAATACACATAGAATAATGTAAAATCATATCAAAATAAATACACAGAATATCAATAAAATAATGTAAATTTGTATGAAAATAAAGATGCAAAATACCCATAAAATAAAGCATATTTTTATAAAAATACATATACAAAAATACACATAGATTAATCAAATTTGTATTAAAATTAATATACAAAATGCACATACAATAAGGTAAATTTGTATTAAAAAAATATGCAAAATACACATAAAACAATGTAAATTTGTTTCAAAATATATATACGAATACACATAAAATAAAGCAGATTTCTATAGAAATATATATACAAAATACACTTGAAATAATGTAAATACGTATAAAAATATATATACAAAATACACATTAAATAATGTTAATTCGTGTCAAAATAAATAAACAAAATATCATGAAAAGAATGTGTATTTGTATGAAAATAGATATACAAAATACACATAAAATAACCTAAATTTGTATAAAACTATATACAAAAATACACAAAAATAATTTAAACTTGTATGAAAATAAACATACAAAAAACATATAAAATTAGGTAAATTTGTATTGAAATACATATTCAAAATACACATAAAATAATGTAAATTTGAATGAAAATATATAAACATATAGACTTAAAATAACGTAAATTTGTATCAAATATATATACAAAAAACACATTAAATAATGTAAATATGTATAAAAAAATATATACAAAACACAAATAAAATAATGTAAAATCGTATCAAAATAAATACAGAAAATATTAATAAAATAATGTAAATTTGTATGAAAATTAAGATGCAAAATACCCATAAAATAATGCATTTTTATTAAAAAATATATATACGAAAAAACATAAAATATTTGATTTTGTATTAAAATAAATAGATATACAAAATACTCATAAAATAAGCTAAATTTGAATTGAAATATATATACAAAATACATAAAATAATGTAAATTTGTATCAAAATACTTATAAAAATACACATATAATAAAGTAAATTTGTATAAAAATATATAAACAAAATACACATTAAATAATGTAAATACGTATAAAAAAAATGTACAAAATACACAAATAATCATGTAATTCGTATCAAAATAAATAGACAAAATACCAATAAAATAATGTAAATTTCTATGAGAAAACATATACAAAATACACATAAATAACGCAAATATCAATAAAAATATATATAATATAATATATTTTTAAACATATTTAAAATATTTAATGTATTTTATGTATATATATTTTATCCAAATTTACGTTATTTTATATGTATATGTTTATATATTTTCATACAAATTTACATTATTTTATGTGAGTTTTGTATATGTATTTCAATACAAATTTGCCTAACTTTATGTGTATTTTGCATATCTAATTTCAAACAAATTTAAATTATTTTTGTGTATTTTTGTATATATTTTTATACAAATTTACGTTATTTTATTGATATTCTGCTCATTCATTTTGATACGATTTGACATTATTCTATGTGTATTTTGTATATATTTTTCATACAAATTTACGTTATTTTATGTGTATTTATTTATATATTTTGACACAAATTTACAATATTTTATGGGTATTTTGTATATATATTTCAAAAGAAATTTACCTAGTTTTATGTGTATTTTGAATATCTATTTTCATTCAAACTCAAATTATTTTTATGTATTTTTGTATATATTTCAATACAAATTTTAGTTAGGTTATGTGTATTTTGTAAATCTATTTTCATTCAAATATATATTATTTTATTGGTATTTTGTTGATTGATATTGATACGAATTTACATTATTTTATATGTACTTTGTATATATATTTTTATACGCATTTACATTATTTAATATTTATTTTGAGTATATAATTTTAAACAAATTCATGGTATTTTATGTGTATTTTTATATATATTTTCATATAAATTTACATTATTTTATGTGTATTTTGTACATATATTTCATTACAAATTATTATATTTTATGTTTATTTTGTATGTTATTTTGTATTTATATTTATACAAATACACATTCTTTTATTGGTATTTTGTTTATTTATTTTGTTTCAATTTACATTATTATTTTATGTGTATTCGTACATATATTTTGAAACAAATTTACATTGTTTTATATGTACAATAAGGTAAATTTTTATTGAAATAGATATGCAAAATACATATAAAGCAATGTAAATTTGTTTCAAAATATGTATACGAATAAACATAAAATAAAGTAGATTTCAATAAAAATATATATACAAAATACACATAAAATGAAGTAAATGCGTATAAAAAATGTATACAAAATACACATAAAATAATGTAAATTCGTATCAAAATAAATAAACAAAATACCAATAAAAGAATGTGTATTTGTATAAATATAAATATACAAAATACACATAAAATAACGTAAATTTATATAAAACTATATACAAAAATACACAGAAGTAATTAAATTTGTATGAAAATATATACAAAATACACACAAAATAAGCTAAATTTGAATTGAAATATATATACAAAATACATGAAATAAAGTAAATTTGTATCAAAATATTTATACAAATACACATATAATAACGTAAATTTGTATGAAAATATATAAACAAAATACACATTAAATAATGTAAATACGTATAAAAAAATGTGTACAAAATACACATATAATCATGTAATTCGTATCAAAATAAATAAACAAAATACCAATAAAATAATAAAAATGTGTATGAGTAAACGTGTATAAATATAAATGTACAAAATACACATACAAAATAAACATAAAATAAGGTAAATTTGTAATGAAATATATGTACAAAATACACATAAAATAATGTAAATTTATATGAAAATATATATACAAATACACATAAAATATTATGAATTTGTATAAAATTATATATTCAAAATAAATATTAAATAATGTAAATGCGTATAAAAATATATATAAAAAGTACATATAAAAAAATGTAAATTCGTATCAATATAAATCAAGAAAATACCAATAAAATAATATATATTTGAATGAAAATAGATTTCCAAAATACACATAACATAACTAAAATTTGTATTGAAATATATACAAAAATACATAAAAATAATTTGAGTTTGTATGAAAATAGATATTCAAAATACACATAAAACTAGGTAAATTTCTTTTGAAATATATATACAAAATACCCATAAAATATTGTAAATTTGTGTCAAAATATATAAACAAATACACCTAAAATAACGTAAATTTGTATGAAAAATATTTACAAAATACACATAGAATAATGTCAAATCGTATCAAAATGAATGAGCAGAATATCAATAAAATAACGTAAATTTGTATGAAAATAAAGAAGCAAAATACCCATAAAATAAAGCATGTTTTTATAAAAAAAAAACATATACAAAAATACACATAGAATAATTAAATTTGTGTTAAAATTAATATACAAAATGCATATACAATAAGGTAAATTTGTATTGAAAAAATATGCAAAATACACATAAAAGTGTAAATTTGTTTAAAAATCTATATACGAATACACATAATATAACGTAGATTTCTATAGAAATATATATACAAAATACACATGAAATGATGTAAATACGTATAAAAATATATATACAAAATACACATTAAATAATTTAAATTCTCGTCAAAATAAATAAACAAAATATCAATAAAAGAATGTGTATTTCTATGAAAATAGATATACAAAATACTCATAAAATAACCTAAGTTTGTATAAAACTATATACAAAAATACACAAAAGTAATTTAAATTTGTATGAAACTAAATATACAAAATACACATAAAATTAGGTAAATTTGTATTGAAATACATATACAAAATACACATAAAATAATGAAAGTTTGAATGAAAATATATAAACATAAACTTAAAATAACGTAAATTTGTATCAAATATATATAAAATATACACAGAAGTAATTAAATTTGTATGAAATATATACAAAACACACACAAAATAAGCTAAATTTGAATTGAAATATATATACAAAATACATGAAATAAAGTAAATTGGTATCAAAATATTTATACAAATACACATATAATAACGTAAATTTGTATGAAAATATATAAACAAAATACACATTAAATAATGTTAATACGTATAAAAAAATGTGTACAAAATACACATATAATCATGCAATTCGTATCAAAATAAATAAACAAAATACCAATAAAATAATAAAAATTTGTATGAGTAAACGTGTATAAATATAAATGTACAAAATACACATACAAAATAAACATAAAATAAGGTAAATTTGTAATGAAATATATGTACAAAATACACATAAAATAATGTAATAAATAAACATAAAATAAGGTAGATTTGTAATAAAATACATGTACAAAATACACATACAATAATGTAAATTTATATGAAAATATATATACAAATACACAAAAAATACCATGAATTTGTATAAAAATATATATTCAAAATAAATATTAAATAATGTAAGAGCGTATAAAAATATATATACAAAGTACATATAAAATGAGAATTAAGATGCAAAATACCTATAAAATAACGCATTTTTTTATAAAATTATTGATACCAAAATACACATAAAATATTTGAACTTGTATTAAAATAAATATACAAAATGCACATACAATAAGGTAAATTTGTATTGAAATAGATATGGAAAATACATATAAAATAATGTAAATTTGTTTCAAAATATACATACGAATACACATAAAATAACGTAGATTTCTATAAAAATACATATACAAAATACACATAATATTAAGTAAATACGTATAAAAAAATGTATACAAAATACACATAAAATAATGTAAATTCGTATAAAATAATGTAAATTTGTATCAAAATACTTATAAAAATACACATATAATAACGTAAATTTGTATAAAAATATATAAACAAAATACACATTAAATAATGTAAATACGTATAAAAAAATGTACAAAATACACAAATAATCATGTAATTCGTATCAAAATAAATAGACAAAATACCAATAAAATAATGTAAATTTCTATGAGAAAACATATACAAAATACACATAAATAACGCAAATATCAATAAAAATATATATAATATAATATATTTTTAAACATATTTAAAATATTTAATGTATATTATGTATATATATTTTATCCAAATTTACGTTATTTTATATGTATATGTTTATATATTTTCATACAAATTTACATTATTTTATATGAGTTTTGTATATGTATTTCAATACAAATTTGCCTAACTTTATGTGTATTTTGCATATCTAATTTCAAACAAATTTAAATTATTTTTGTGTATTTTTGTATATATTTTTATACAAATTTACGTTATTTTATTGATATTCTGCTCATTCATTTTGATACGATTTGACATTATTCTATGTGTATTTTGTATATATTTTTCATTCAAATTTACGTTATTTTATGTGTATTTATTTATATATTTTGACACAAATTTACAATATTTTATGGGTATTTTGTATATATATTTCAAAAGAAATTTACCTAGTTTTATGTGTATTTTGAATATCTATTTTCATTCAAACTCAAATTATTTTTATGTATTTTTGTATATATTTCAATACAAATTTTAGTTAGGTTATGTGTATTTTGTAAATCTATTTTCATTCAAATATATATTATTTTATTGGTATTTTGTTGATTGATATTGATACGAATTTACATTATTTTATATGTACTTTGTATATATATTTTTATACGCATATACATTATTTAATATTTATTTTGAGTATATAATTTTATACAAATTCATGGTATTTTATGTGTATTTTTATATATATTTTCATATAAATTTACATTATTTTATGTGTATTTTGTACTTTCATTACAAATTTACCTTATTTCATGTTTATTTTGTATGTGTATTTTGTACATTTATATTTATACAAATACACATTCTTTTATTGGTATTTTGTTTATTTATTTTGTTTCGAATTTACATTATTTGATGTGTATTTTGTTTACATTTTTTTATACGTATTTACTTAATTTTATGTGTATTTTGTATATATATTTTTATAGAAATCTACGTTATTTTATGTGTATTCGTACATATATTTTGAAACAAATTTACATTGTTTTATATGTACAATAAGGTAAATTTTTATTGAAATAGATATGCAAAATTCATATAAAGCAATGTAAATTTGTTTCAAAATATGTATACGAATACACATAAAATAACGTAGATTTCAATAAAAATATATATAAAAAATACACATAAAATGAAGTAAATACATATAAAAAATGTATACAAAATACATATAAAATAATGTAAATTCGTATCAAAATAAATAAACAAAATACCAATAAAAGAATGTGTATTTGTATAAATATAAATATACAAAATACACATAAAATAACGTAAATTTATATAAAACTATATACAAAAATACACAGAAGTAATTAAATTTGTATGAAAATATATACAAAAACAAAAACAAAAATATATGTACAAAATACACATAAAATAATGTAAATTTATATGAAAATATATATAAAAATACACATAAAATACCATGAATTTGTATAAAATTATATACTCAAAATAAATATTAAATAATGTAAATGCGTATAAAAATATATATACAAAGTACATATAAAATAATGTAAATTCGTATCAATATCAATCAACAAAATACCAATAAAATAATATATATTTGAATGAAAATAGATTTACAAAATACACATAACCTAACTAAAATTTGTATTGAAATATATACAAAAATACATAAAAATAATTTGAGTTTGAATGAAAATAGATATTCAAAATACACATAAAACTAGGTAAATTTCTTTTGAAGTATATATACAAAATACCCATAAAATATTGTAAATTTGTGTCAAAATATATAAATAAATACACATAAAATAACGTAAATTTGTATGAAAAATATATACAAAATACACATAGAATAATATCAAATCGTATCAAAATGAATTAGCAGGATATCAATAAAATAACGTAAATTTGTATAAAAATATATACAAAAATACACAAAAATAATTTAAATTTGTTTGAAAATAGATATGCAAAATACACATAAAGTTAGGCAAATTTGTATTGAAATACATATACAAAACTCACATAAAATAATGTAAATTTGTATGAAAATATATAAACATATACATATAAAATAACGTAAATTTGGATAAAATATATATACATAATATACATTAAATATTTTAAATATGTTTAAAAATATATTATATTATATATATTTTTATTGATATTTGCGTTATTTATGTGTATTTTGTATATGTTTTCTCATAGAAATTTACATTATTTTATTGATATTTTGTCTATTTATTTTGATACGAATTACATGATTATTTGTGTATTTTGTACATTTTTTTTTACACGTATTTACATTATTTAATGTGTATTTTGTTTATATATTTTGATACAAATTTACGTTATTATATGTGTATTTTTATAAGTATTTTGATACAAATTTACATTATTTTATACGAATTTACATTATTTTATGTGTATTTTGTATACATTTTTTTATACGTATTTACTTAATATTATGTGTATTTTGTATATGTATTTTTATAGAAATCTACGTTATTTTATCTGTATTCGCATGTATATTCTTACATATATTTTATTACAAATTTACCTTATTTTATGTTTATTTTGTATATTTATTTCATTCAATTTTAAATTATTTAATGTGTATATTTGTATTTGTATTTAGGTTATTTTATGTGTGTTTTCTATATATATTTTCATCCAAAATTACATTATTTTATTGTTATTTTCTTAATTTAACTCGATACGAATTTAGATTATTGCATAGGTATTTTGTATACATATTTTTATACTCATTTACATTATCTAATGTGTGTTTTGTATATATTTTTTTATGCAAACTAATTTTATGTGCATTTTTGTACATATATTTTTATAGAAACTTAAAACGTTATTTTATGTGTATTTTGTATATGTTTTCTCAAACAAATTTACATTATTTAATTAGTTTTTTGTTTATTTATTTTGATACGAATGACTTGATTATTGGTGTATTTTGTAAATATTTTTTATACGTATTTACATTAATTAATGTGTATTTTGTTTATAAATTTTTTTTACAAATTTACGTTATTATATATGTATTTGTTAAAAATATTTTGAAACGAATTTACTTTATTTTATGTATTTTGTATGTATATTTCAATTCAAATTTAGCTTATTTTGTGTGTATTTTGTATATCTATTTTCATGCAAATTTAAATACTTCTGTGTATTTTTGTCTATAGTTTTATACAAATTTACGTTATTTTATGTGCATTTTGTATATTTATATTTATACAAATACACATTCTCCTATTGGTATTTTGTTTATTTATATTTATACGAGTTTACATTATTTTATGTGTATTTTGTATACATTTTTGATTCGTATTTACTTAATTTTATTTGTATTTTGTATATATATATTTATAGAAATCTACGTTATTTTATGTGTATTCGTATATATATTTTGAAACAAATTTACATTGTTTTATATGTTTTTTGCATATCTATTTCAATACAAATTTACCTTATTGTATGTGCATTTTGTATATTTATTTTAATACAAATTCAAATATTTTATGTGTATTTTGGTATATATAATGTTATAAAAAATGCGTTATTTTTTAGGTATTTTGCATCTTAGTTTTCATACAAATGTACATTATTTTATTAATATTCTGTGTAAATATTTTGATACGATTTTATATTATACTATTTGTGTTTTGTATATATTTTTTTATACATATTTTCATTATTTAATGTGTATTTTTATATATATTTTATACAAATTAACGTTATTTTAAGTGTATTTGTTTATATAATTTCATTCAAATTTACATTATTTTAAGTGTATTTTGTATATGTATTTCAATACAAATTTACCTAATTTTATGTGTATTTTGTATATTTATTTTCATACAAATTTAATTATTTTTGTATATACATATAGAGTAAATTTCTATGAAAATATATATTCAAAATACATATAAAATTATGTAAATAAGTATAAAAATATATATATCAAATACACCTAAAAAAACGAAAATTCGTATCAAAATAAATAAACAAAATTCCGATAAAAGAACGTATATTTGTAGGAAAATAAATATACAAAATACACATAAAATTACGAAAATTTGAATAAAAATATATACAAAAAAACAAAAAAATAAATTTCAATTTGTATGAAAATAGATATACAAAATACACATATAATTAGTTAAATTTGTATTTAAATACATGTACAAAATACACATAAAATAATGTAAATTTGTATGAAATGAAAACAAATTCACATAAAATAACGTACATTTGTATAAAATAGATATACAAAATATACATAGAATAATGTAAAATCGTATGAAAATAAATACACAGAATATCAATAAAATAATGTAGTTTTGTATGAAAATAAAGATGCAAAATACCCATAAAATAAAGCATATTTTTTTTAAAAATACATATACAAGAATACACATAGAATAATTAAATTTGTATTAAAATTAATATACAAAATGCACGTACAATAAGGGAAATTTGTATTGAAAAAATATACAAAATGCACATAAAACAATGTATATTTGTTTCAAAATATATATACGAATACACATAAAATAACGTATATTTCTATAGAAATATATATAAAAAATACACAAGAAATGACGTAAATACGTATAAAAATATATATACACAATACACATTAAATAATGTAAATTCGCATCAAAATAAATAAACAAAATATCAATAAAAGAATGTGTATTTGTATGAAAATAGATATACAAAATACACATAAAACTAGTTAAATTTCTATTGAAATACATATACAAAATACACATAAAATAATGTAAATTTGAATGAAAATATATGAACAAATACACTTCAAATAACGTAAATTTGTGTGAAATATATATAGAAAATACACATTAAATAATGTAAATATGTATAAAAAAATATATACAAAGCACAAATAGAATAATGTAAAATAGTATCAAAATAAATACACAGAATATTAATAAAATAATGTAAATTTGTATGAAAATAAAGATGCAAAATACCCATAAAACAACGCATTTTTTATGAAAATATATATACCAAAATACACATAAAATATTTAAATTTGTATTACAATAAATATACAAAATGCACATACAATAAGGTAAATTTGTATTGAAATAGATATGCAAAATACATATAAAACAATGTAAATTTGTTTCAAAATATATATACGAATACACATAAAATAACGTAGATTTCTATAAAAATATTTATAAAAAATACACATAAAATGAAGTAAATACGTATAAGAAAATGTATACAAAATACACATAAAATAATGTAAATTCGTATCAAAATAAATAAACTAAATGCCAATAAAAGAATGTTTACTTGTATAAATATAGATATACAAAATACACATCAAATAACGTAAAATTGTATGAAACTATATACAAAAATAAACAAAAATAATTAAATTTGTATGAAAATAGATATACAAAAGACACATAAAATAAAGCTAAATTTGAATTGAAATAAATATAGAAAATACATAAAATAATGTAAATTTGTATCAAAATATATATTCAAATACATATATATTAAAATTAATATAAAAAATGCATATATAATAAGGTAAATTTGTATTGAAAAAATATGCAATATACACGTTTACCCATACAAATTTATATTATTTTATTGGTATTTTGATTATTTATTTTGATACGAATTACATGATTATATGTGTATTTTGTACATATTTTTTTATACGTATTTACATTATTTAATGTGTATTTTGTATATATATTTTCATACAAATTTACCTTATTATATGAGTATTTGTATAAATATTTTGATCCAAATTTACTTTATTTCATGTATTTTGTATATATATTTCAATTCAAATTTAGCTTATTTCGTGTGTATTTTGTATATATTTTCATACAAATTTAATTATTTCTGTGTATTTTTGTATATAGTTTTATACAAATTTACGTTATTTTATGTGTATTTTGTATATTTATATTTATACAAATACACATTCTTTTATTGCTATTTTGTTTATTTATTTTGATACGAGTTTACATTATTTTATGTGTATTTTGTATACATTTTTTTATACGTATTTACTTCATTTTATGTGTATTTTGTATATATATTTTTATAGAAATCTACGTTATTATATGTGTATTCGTATATATATTTTGAAACAAATTTACATTGTTTTATATGTATTTTGCATATCTATTTCAATACAAATTTACCTTATTGTATGTGTTTTTTGTATATTTATTTTAATACAAGTTTAATTTTTTGATGTGTATTTTGGTATATATATTTTTATAAATAAAAAAAATGCGTTATTTTATGGGTATTTTGCTTCTATATTTTCATACAAATTTACATTATTTTATTAATATTATGTGTATTTATTTTGATACGATTTTACATTATTCTATTTGTGTTTTGTACATATTTTTTTATACAAATTTACGTTATTTTAAGTGTATTTGTTGATGTATTTTCATTCAAATTTACATTATTTTATGTGTATTTTGTGTATGTATTTCAATACAAATTTACCTAATTTTATGTGTATTTTGTATATTTATTTTCATACAAATTTAAAATATTTTTGTGTATTTTTGTATATAGTTTGATACAAATTTAGGTTATTTAATGTGTATTTTGTATATCTATTTTCATACAAATACACATTCTTTTATTGATATTTTGTTTATTTATTTTGACGCGAATTTTATGTGAATTTGTTTTCATTTCATACAAATTTACATTATTTTAAGTGTATTTTGTACATGTATTTAAATACAAATTTAACTAATTATATGTGTTTTTTGTATATCTATTTTCATACAAATTGAAATTTATTTTTTTGTTTTTTTGTATATATTTTTATTCAAATTTTCGCAATCTTATAAAAATATATATACCAAAATACACATAAAATATTTAAATTTGCATTGAAATAAATATACAAAATGCACATACAATAAGGTAAATTTGTATTGAAAGAGATATGCAAAAATACATATAAAACAATGTAAATTTGTTTCAAAATATATATACGAATACAAATAAAAGAACGTAGATATCTATAAAAATATATATACAAAATACACATAAAATTAAGTAAATACGTATAAAAAAATGTATACAAAATACACATAAAATAATGTAAATTCGAATTAAAATAAATAAACAAAATACCAATAAAAGAATGTGTATTTGGATAAATATAAATATACAAAATACACATACAAAATAAACATAAAATAAGGTAGATTTGTAAAAAAATATATGTACAAAATAAACATAAAATAATGTAAATTTATATAAAAATATATATACAAATACACATAAAATACCATGAATTTTTATAAAAATATATTTTCAAAATAAATATTAAATAATGTAGTATCGTATAAAAATATATATACAAATACAGATACAAAAATACACATCGAATAATTAAATTTGTATTAAAATTAATATACAAAATGCGTATATAATAAGGTAAATTTGTATTGAAAAAATATGCAACATACACGTTTACTCATACAAATTTATATTATTTTATTGGTATTTTGTTTATTTATTTTGATACGAATTACATGATTATATGTGTATTTTGTACATATTTTTTATACGTATTTTCATTATTTAATGTGTATTTTGTTTATATATTTTCATATATGGGTAGGCGGTGGCGTAGGTGGAAGCGTACTGGGCTCACATTCACCGCGTGATGGACGGCGCGGGTTCGAATCCCCACGCTACCACTCGGATTTTTCAGTCACCGCCGAGTGGCTTAAAACTACCCACATGCTGTCCTGAAGACCACCCATCAACCCGGACTCTAGAGGAAGCCGTCCAAGCGAATCAAGAACGAGTTCCGGGGGGCAGCATGAGCCAATGCAGGATGGCGCCACTATAAACACTCGCCTGCGCCAGAACGGGCTGGGCCGACCATCAGGCCCCACCTGGAAGAAGCCTTGGGCCGACCATCAGGCCCCACCGGGAAGATGCCTACCGGCGCAATAGGCAACAACGTAAAAAAAAAAAAAAAAAAAAAAAATACAAATTTACGTTATTATATGTGTATTTGTATAAATATTTTGATACAAATTTACTTTATTTCATGTATTTTGTATATATATTTCAATTCAAATTTAGCTTATTTTGTGTGTATTTTGTATATATTTTCATACAAATTTAATTACTTCTGTGTATTTTTGTATATAGTTTTATATAAATTAACGTTATTTTATGTGTATTTTGTATATTTATATTTATACAAATACACATTCTTTTATTGGTATTTTGTTTATTTATTTTGATACGAATTTACATTATTTAATGTGTTTTTTGTATACATTTTTTTATACGTATTTACTTCATTTTATGTGTATTTTGGATATATATTTTTATAGAAATCTACGTTATTTTATGTGTATTCGTATATATATTTTGAAACAAATTTACATTGTTTTATATGTATTTTGCATATCTATTTCAATACAAATTTACCTTATTGTATGTGTTTTTTGTAAATTTATTTTAACACAAATTTAATTTTTTGATGTGTATTTTAGTATATATATTTTTATAAATAAAAAAATGCGTTATTTTATGGGTATTTTGCTTCTTTATTTTCATACAAATTTACATTATTTTATTAATATTCTGTGTATTTATTTTGATACGATTTTACATTATTCTATTTGTGTTTTTTACATATTTTTTATACAAATTTATGTTATTTTAAGTGTATTTGTGTATGTATTTTCATTAAAATTTACATTATTTTATGTGAATTTTGTGTATGTATTTCAATACAAATTTACCTAATTTTATGTGTATTTTGTATATTTATTTTCATACAAATTTAAAATATTTTGTGTATTTTTGTATATAGTTTGATACAAATTTAGGTTATTTTATGTGTATTTTGTATATCTATTTTCATACAAATACACATTTTTTTATTGATATTTTGTTTATTTATTTTGACGCGAATTTTATGTGAATTTGTTTTCATTTCATACAAATTTACATTATTTTATGTGTATTTTGTACATGTATTTAAATACAAATTTAACTAATTATATGTGTATTTTGTATATCTATTTTCATACAAATTGAAATTTATTTTTTTGTTTTTTTGTATATATTTTTATTCAAATTTTCGTAATCTTATAAAAATATATATACCAAAATACACATAAAATATTTAAATTTGCATTGAAATAAATATACAAAATGCACATACAATTGTATTGAAAGAGATATGCAAAAATACATATAAAACAATGTAAATTTGTTTCAAAATATATATACGAATACAAATAAAAAAACGTAGATTTCTATAAAAATATATATTCAAAATACACTTAAAATTAAGTAAATACGTATAAAAAAATGTATACAAAATACACATAAAATAATGTAAATTCGAATTAAAATAAAAAAACAAAATACCAATAAAAGAATGTGTATTTGGATAAATATAAATATACAAAATACACATACAAAATAAACATAAAATAAGGTAGATTTGTAAAAAAATATATGTACAAAATACACATAAAATAATGTAAATTTATATAAAAATATATATACAAATACACATAAAATACCATGAATTTGTATAAAAATATATATTCAAAATAAATATTAAATAATGTAAATGCGTATAAAAATATATATACAAAGTACATATAAAATAATGTAAATTCGTATCAATATAAATCAACAAAACGCCAACAAAATAATATATATTTGAATGAAAATAAATTTACAAAATACACATAACATAACTAAAATTTGTATAAAAATATATACAAAAAAACATAGAAATAATTTGAGTTTGTATGAAAATAGATATACAAAATACACATAAAACTAAGTAAATTTCTTTTGAAATGTATATACAAAATACCCATAAAATATTGTAAATTTGTGTCAAAATATATAAACAAATACACATAAAATAACGTAATTTTGTATGAAAAATATATACAAAATACACATAGAATAATGTCAATTCGTATCAAAATAAATGAGCAGAATATTAATAAAATAATGTAAATTTTTATGAAAATAAAGATGCAAAATACCCAAAAAATAAAGCATATGTTTATAAAAATACAGATACAAAAATACACATCGAATAATTAAATTTGTATTAAAATTAATATACAAAGGGAGTATATAATAAGGTAAATTTGTATTGAAAAAATATGCAACATACACGTTTACTCATACAAATTTATATTATTTTATTGGTATTTTGTTTATTTATTTTGATACGAATTACATGATTATATGTGTATTTTGTACATATTTTTAAACATAAAATAACGTAAATTTGTATGGAAAATATATACAAAATACACATAGAATAATGTCAATTCGTATCAAAATAAATGAGCAGAATATCAATAAAATAATGTAAATTTGTATGAAAATAAAGATGCAAAATACCCAAAAAATAAAGCATATGTTCATAAAAATACAGATACAAAAATACACATCCAATAATTAAATTTGTGTTAAAATTAATATACAAAATGCGTATATAATAAGGTAAATTTGTATTGAAAAAATATGCAACATGCACGTTTACTCATACAAATTTATATTATTTTATTGGTATTTTGTTTATTTATTTTGATACGAATTACATGATTATATGTGTATTTTGTACATATTTTTTTATACGTATTTACATTATTTAATGTGTATTTTGTTTATATATTTTCATACAAATTTACATTATTATATGTGTATTTGTATAAATATTTTGATACAAATTTACTTTATTTCATGTATTTTGTATATATATTTCAATTCAAATTTAGCTTATTTCGTGTGTATTTTGTATATATTTTCATACAAATTTAATTACTTCTGTGTATTTTTGTATATAATTTTATATAAATTTACGTTATTTTATGTGTATTTTTTATATTTATATTCATACAAATACACATTATTTTATTGGTATTTTGTTTATTTATTTTGATACGAGTTTACATTATTTTATGTGTATTTTGTATACATTTTTTTATACGTATTTACTTCATTTTATGTGTATTTTGTATATATTTTTATAGAAATCTACGTTATTTTATGTGTATTCGTATATATATTTTGAAACAAATCTACATTGTTTTATATATATTTTGCGTATCTATTTCAATACAAATTTACCTTATTGTATGTGTTTTTTGTATATTTATTTTAATACAAATTAAATTTTTTGATGTGTATTTTGGTATAATATATTTTTATAAATAAAAAAAATGCGTTATTTTATGGGTATTTTGTTTCTTTATTTTCATACAAATTTACATTATTTTATTAATATTCTGTGTATTTATTTTGATACGATTTTACATTATTCTATTTGTGTTTTGTACATATTTTTTTATTCAAATTTACGTTATTTTAAGTGTATTTGTTTATGTATTTTCATTCAAATTTACATTATTTTATGTGTATTTTGAGTATGTATTTCAATACAAATTTACCTAATTTTATGTGTATTTTGTATATTTATTTTCATACAAATTTAAAATATTTTTGTGTATTTTTGTATATAGTTTGATACAAATTTAGGTTATTTTGTGTGTATTTTGTATATCTATTTTCATACAAATACACATTCTTTTATTGATATTTTGTTTATTTATTTTGACGCGAATTTACATTATTTAATGTGTATTTTGTATATATATTTTTATACGTATTTACATCATTTCATGTGTATTTTGTTTAGTTTTAAACAAATTTATATTATTAAATGTGTATTTTGTATATATATATTTATACAAATACACATTCTTTTATTGGGATTTTGTTTATTTATTTTGATACTAATTTACATTATTTTATGTGTATTTTGTATACATTTTTTATACGTATTTACTTAATTTTATGTGTATTTTGTATATATATTTTTATAGAAATATACCTTATTTCATGTGTATTCGTATATATATTTTGAAACAAATTTACATTGTTTATATGTATTTTGCATATCTATTTTTGTGTATTCTGTATTTATTTCTGTTATACATAGAATAATGTAAAATCGTATCAAAATAAGTACGCAGAATATCAATAAAATAATTTAAATTTGTATGAAAATAAAGATGCAAAATACCCATATGATAAAGCATATTTTTATAAAAATACATATACAAAAATACACATAGAATAATTAAATTTGTATTAAAATTAATATACAAAATGCACACATACAATAAGGTAAATTTGTATTGAAAAAAAACGCAAAACACAAATAAAATAGTGTAAATTTGTGTCAAAATATATATACGAATACACATAAAATAACGTAGATTTCTATAGAAATATATATACAAAATACACATGAAATTATGTAAAAACGTATAAAAATATATATATAAAATACATATTAAGTAATGTAAACTCGTGACAAAATAAATAAACAAAATATCATGAAAAGAATGTGTATTTGTATGAAAATAAATAATAGATAATAAATTTGTATGTAATATATATGCAAGATACATTTAAATAATGTAAATAAGTATAAAAAAAATATATACAAAAAACAAATGGAATAATGTAAAATCGTATCAAAATAAATACACCGAATATTAATAAAATAATGTAAATTTGTATGAAAATAAAGATGCAAAATTCCCATCATATAGCGCATTTCTTATAAAAAAATATATATACCAAAATACACATAAAATATTTAAATTTGTATTGAAATAAATATACAAAATGCACATACAATAAGGTAAACTTCTATTGAAAGAGATATGCAAAAATACATATAAAACAATGTAAATTTGTTTCAAAATATATATACGAATACACATAAAATAACGTAGATTTCTATAAAAATATATTTACAAAATACACATAAAATTAAGTAAATACGTATAAAAAAATGTAAACAAAATACACATAAAATAATGTAAATTCGAAACAAAATAAATAAACAAAATACCAATAAAAGAATGTATATCTATTTATTTTAATACAAAATCAAATATTTTGTTTTTTCGTATATATTTTTATAAAAAATGCGTTATTTTATGGGTATTTTGTATCTTAATTTTCATACAAATTTACATTATTTTATTAATATTTTCTGTATTTATTTTGATACGATTTTACATTATTTTATTTATGTTTTGTATATATTTTTTATACATATTTACATTATTTAATGTGTTTTTTGTATATATATTTGATACATATTTACGTTATTTTAAGTTATTTTATGTGTATTTGTTTATATATTTTGACACAAATTTACAATATTTTATTGGTATTTTGTATATATATTTCAAAAGAAATTTACCTAGTTTTATATGTATTTTGAATATCTATTTTCATACAAACTCAAATTATTTTTATGTATTTTTGTATATATTTCAATACAAATTTTAGTCATGTTATGTGTATTTTTTAAATCTATTTTCATTCAAATATATATTATTTTATTGGTATTTTGTTGATTTATATTGATACGAATTTACATTATTTTATATGTACTTTGTATATATATTTTTATATGCATTTACATTATTTAATATTTATTTTGAATATATAATTTTATACAAATTCATGGTATTTTATGTGTATTTGTATATATGTTCATATAAATTTACATTATTTTATGTGTATTTTGTACATATATTTCCTTACAAATTTACCTTATTTTATGTTTATTTTGTATGTGTATTTTGTACATTTATATTTATACAAATACACATTCTTTTATTGGTATTTTGTTTATTTATTTTGTTTCGAATTTACATTATTTTATGTGTATTTTGTTTACATTTTTTTATACGTATTTACTTATTTTTATGTGTATTTTGTATATATATTTTTATAGAAATCTACGTTATTTTATGTGAATTCGTATATATATTTTTAAACAAATTTACATTGTTTTATATGTATTTTTGCATATCTCTTTCAATAGAAGTTTACCTTATTGTATGTGCATTTTGTATATTTATTTCAATACAAATTTAAATATTTTATGTGTATACATGTACAAAAAATACATAAAATAATGTAGATTTATATGAAATGAAAACAAATACATTTTATATAAAATATATATACAAAATACACATAGAATAATGTAAAATCATATTAAAATAAATACACAGAATATCAATAAAATAATGTAAATTTGTATGAAAATAAAGATGCAAAATACCCATAAAATAAAGCATATTTTTATAAAAATACATATACAAAAATACACATAGATAAATCAAATTTGTATTAAAATTAATATACAAAATGCGCATACAAAAAGGTAAATTTGTATTGAAAAAATATGCAAAATACACATAAAACAATGTAAATTTGTTTCAAAATATATATACGAATACACATAAAATAACGCAGATTTCTATAGTAATATATATACAAAATACACTTGAAATAATGTAAATACGTATAAAAATATATATACAAAATACACATTAAATAATGTTAATTCGTGTCAAAATAAATAAACAAAATATCATGAAAAGAATGTGTATTTGTATGAAAATAGATATACAAAATACACATAAAATAACCTAACTTTGTATCAAACTATAAACAAAAATACACAAAAATAATTTAAACTTGTATGAAAATAAATATACAAAAAATATATAAAATTAGGTAAATTTGTATTGAAATACATATACAAAATACACATAAAATAATGTAAATTTGAATGAAAATATATAAACATATAGACTTAAAATAACGTAAATTTGTATCAAATATATATACAAAAAACACATTAAATAATGTAAATATGTATAAAAAAATATATACAAAACACAAATAAAATAATGTAAGATCGTATCAAAATAAATACAGAAAATATTAATAAAATAATGTAAATTTGTATGAAAATTAAGATGCAAAATACCCATAAAATAACGCATTTTTTATAAAAATATATATAAAAAAAAACATAAAATATTTGATTTTGTATTAAAATAAATAGATATACAAATACACATAAAATAAGCTAAATTAGTATATATACAAAATACACATAGAATAATTTAAAATCGTATCAAAATAAATACACAGAATATCAATAAAATAATGTAATTTTGTATGAAAATAAAGATGCAAAATACCTATAAAATAAAGCATATTTTTAAAATACATATATACAAAAATACACAAAGAATAAATAGATTTGTGTTAAAATTAATATACAAAATGCACGTACAATAAGGTAAATTTGTATTGAAAAAATATACAAAATGCACATTAAAGCGTAAATTTGTTTAAAAATCTATATTCAAATACACATAAAATAACGTAGATTTCTATAGAAATATATATACAAAATACACATGAAATGATGTAAATACGTATAAAAATATATATATATATATAAAATACACATTAAATAATTTAAATTCTCGTCAAAATAAATAAACAAAATATCAATGAAATAATGTGTATTTGTATGAAAATAGATATACAAAATACTCATAAAATAACCTAAGTTTGTATAAAACTATATACAAAAATACACAAAAGTAATTTAAATTTGTATGAAAATAAATATACAAAATACACATAAAATTAGGTAAATTTGTATTGAAATACATATACAAAATAAATACACAAAATAATGGAAATTTGAATGAAAATATATAAACATATACACTTAAAATAAAGTAAATTTGTATCAAATATATATACAAAATACTAATTAAATAATGTAAATATGTATAAAAAAATATATACAAAACACAAATAGAATAATGTAAAATCGTATCAAAATAAATACACAGAATATTAATTAAATAATGTAAATTTGTATGAAAATAAAGATGCAAAATAGCCATAAAATAACGCATTTTTTATAAAAATATATATACGAAAATACACATAAAATATTAAAATTTGTATTAAAATAAATATAAAAAATGCACATACTGTAAGGTAAATTTGTATTGAAATAGATATGCAAAATACATATAGAACAATGTAAATTTGTTTCAAAATATATATACGAATACACATAAAATAACGTTGATTTCTATAAAAATATATACAAAATACACATAAAATGAAGTAAATACGTATAAAAAAATGAATACAAAATACACATAAAAATCGTATCAAAATAAATAAACAAAATACCAGTAAAAGAATGTGTATTTGTATAAATATAAATACAAAATACACATAAAATATCGTAAATTTGTATAAAACTATATACAAAAATACACAGAACAAATACACATTCATTTATTGGTATTTTGTTTATTTATTTTGTTTCGAATTTATATTATTTTATGTGTTTGTTTACATTTTTTTATACGTATTTACCTAATTTTATGTGTATTTTGTATATATATTTTATAGAAATCTACGTTATTTTATGTGTATTCGTATATATATTTTGAAACAAATTACTATTTTTATATGTATTTTGCATATCTCTTTCAACAAGTTTACCTTATTGTATGTGCATTTTGTATATTTATTTCAATACAAATTTAAATATTTTATGTGTATTTTGGTATATATATTTTTATAAGAAATGCGCTATTTGATGGGAGTTTTCCATCTTTATTTTCATACAAATTTACATTATTTTATTAATATTCGGTGTATTTATTTTGATACGATTTACATTATTCCATTTGTTTTTTATATTTTTTTATACATATTTACATTATTTAATGTATCTTGCATATATATTACATACAAATTTATTATCTATTATTTATTTTCATACAAATACACATTCTTTTCATGATATTTTGTTTATTTATTTTGTCACGAATTTATATTACTTAATATGTATTTTATATATATATTTTTATACGTATTTACATAATTTCATGTGTATTTTGTATATATATTTCTATAGAAATCTACGTTATTTTATGTGTATTCGTATATATATTTTGAAACAAATTTACACTGCTTTATTTGTATTTTGCGTTTTTTTTTCAATACAAATTTACCTTATTGTGTGTGTGCATTTTGTATATTAATTTAAATACAAATTTAATTATTCTATGTGTATTTTTGTATATGTATTTTTTATAAAAAAAATGCTTTATCTTATGGGTATTTTGCATCTTTATTTTCATACAAATTTAAATTATTTTATTGATATTCTGTGTACCTATTTTGATACGATTTTACATTATTCTATGTATAACAAAAATAAATACAGAATACACAAAAATAGATATGCAAAATACATATAAACAATGTAAATTTGTTTTAAAATATATATACGAATACACATGAAATAAGGTAGATTTCTATAAAAATATATATACAAAATACACATAAAATTAAGTAAATACGTATAAAAAATGTATACAAAATACACATAAAATAATGTAAATTACTATCAAAATAAATAAACAAAATACCAATAAAAGAATGTGTATTTGAATAAATATATATATACAAAATACACATTAAATAATATAAATTTGTTTAAAACTATACAAAATACACATGAAATGATGTAAATACGTATAAAAATATATATACAAAATACACATTAAATAATGTAAATTCGCGTCAAAATAAATAAACAAAATATCAATAAAAGAATGTGTATTTGTATGAAAATAGATATACAAAATACACATAAAATAACTTAAATTTGTATAAAACTAAATACAAAAATACACATAAATATTTTAAATTTGTATGAAAATAAATATACAAAGTACACAAAATTAGGTAAATTTGTATTGAAATACATACACAAAATACACATAAAATAATGTAAATTTGAATGAAAATACATAAACAAATACACTTAAAATAACGTAAATTTGTATAAAAAAATATGTACAAAACACAAATAGAATAATGTAAAATCGTATCAAAATAAATACACAGAATATTAATAAAATAATGTAAATTTGTATGAAAATAAAGAAGCAAAATACCCATAAAATAACGCATTTTTTATTTATAAAAATATATATACCAAAATACACATCAAAAAATTAAATTTGTATTAAAATAAATATACAAAAAACACATACAATAAAGTAAATTTGTATTGAAATAGATATGCAAAATACATATAAAACAATGTAAATTTGTTTCAAAATATATATACGAATACACATAAAATAACGTAGATTTCTATAAAAATATATATACAAAATACATATAAAATGAAGTAAATACGTATAAAAAAATGTATACAAAAAACACATAAAGTAATGTAAACTCGTATCAAAATAAATAAACAAAATACCAATAAAAGAATGTGTATTTGTATAAATATAAATATACAAAATACACATAAAATAACGTAAATTTATATAAAACTATATACAAAAATACACAGAAGTAATTAAATTTGTATGAAAATATATACAAAATACACACAAAATAAGTTAAATTTGAATTGAAATATATATATACAAAATACATGAAATAAAGTAAATTTGTATCAAAATATTAATACAAATACACATATAATAACGTAAATTTGTACGAAAATATATAAACAAAATACACATTAAATAATGTAAATACGTATAAAAAAATATGTACAAAATACACATATAATCATGTAATTCGTATCAAAATAAATAAACGAAATACCAATAAAATATTATAAATTTGTATGAGTAAACGTGTATGTTGCATATTTTTTCAATACACATTTATTAAAATTAATATACAAAATGCGTATATAATAAGGTATACTTATTATATACGCATTTTGTATATTAATTTTAATAAATGTGTATTTGAATATATATTTTGATACAAATTTACATTATTTTATGTATTTTCTATATTTATTTCAATTCAAATTTAGCTTATTTTATGTGTCTTTTGTATATTTTCATACAAATTTAATTATTTTTGTTTATTTTGTATATATATTTTATACAATTTTACGTTATTTTATGTATTTTGTATATTTATATTTATACAAGTAAACATTCTTTTATTGGCATTTAGTTTATTTATTTTGAAACAAATTTACATTATTTATAAATTTGTATAAAACTATATACAAAAATACACAAAATAATTTAAATTTGTATGAAAATAAATATACAAAATACACAAAAATTAGGTAAATTTGTATTGAAATACATATACAAAATACACATAAAATACTGTAAATTTGAATGAAAACACATAAACAAATACACTTAAAATAACGTAAATTTGTATAAAAAAATATATACAAAACACAAATAGAATAATGTAAAATCGTATCAAAATAAATACACAGAATATTAATAAAATAATGTAAATTTGTATGAAAACAAAGAAGCAAAATACCCATAAAATAACGCATTTTTTTAAAATATATATACAAAAATACACATAAAAAAATTTATTTGTATTAAAATAAATATACAAAATACACATACAATAAGGTAAATCTATTGAAATAGATATGCAAAATACATATAAAACAATGTAAATTTGTTTCAAAATATATATACGAATACACATAAAATAACGTACATTTCAGTAAAATATATATACAAAATACACATAAAATGAAGTAAATACGTATAAGAAAATGTATACAAAATACACATAAAATAATGTAAATTCGTATCAAAATAAATAAACTAAATGCCAATAAAAGAATGTTTACTTGTATAAATATAAATATACAAAATACACATAAAATAACGTAAAATTGTATAAAACTATATACAAAAATAAACAAAAATAATTAAATTTGTATAAAAATAGATATACAAAAGACATAAAATAAGGTAAATTTGAATTGAAATAAATATAGAAAATACATAAAATAATGTAAATTTGTATCAAAATATATATACAAATACACATATAATAACGTAAATTTGTATAAAAATATATAAACAAAATACACATTAAATAATGTAAATACGTATAAAAGATATGTACGTAATGTAAAAATTTATAAAATTAAAGATGCAAAATACCCATAAAATATCTCATATATAAAAAAAATATATACAAAAATACACATAAAATATTTAAATTTGTATTAAAATAAATATACAAAATACACATACAATAAGGTAGATTTTAATTGAAATAGATATGCAAAAAACACATAAAATAATGAAATTTTTTATCAAAATATATACGAATACACACAATAAAATTACGTAAATTTTTATGAAAATATATATACAAAATACACATAAAATAATGTAAATACATAGAAAAATATATATACAAAATACACATAAAATAATGTAAATTCGTATCAAAATAAATAAACAAAATTTCCTCTAAAAGAATGTATATGTGTAGGAAAATATATATACAAAATACAAAAAAAAAATTGTATAAAAATAATACAAAAATACACAAAAATAATTTAAATTTGTTTGAAAATAGATATGCAAAATACAAATGAAATTAGGCAAATTTTTATTGAAATACATATACAAAATACACATAAAATAATGTAAATTTGTATGAAAATATATAAACAAATACACATAAGATAACGTAAATTTCCATAAAATATATGTACAAAATATACATTAAATAATGTAAATATGTCTAAAAATATATATACAAAATACACAGAATAAAGTAAAATCGTATCAAAATAAATAAACAGACAATCAATAAAATAATGTAAATTTGTATGAAAATAAAGATGCAAAATACCCATATAATAACGCATATTTGTTTAAAAATATATATACAAAAATACACATAAAATAATTAAATTTGCATCAAAATAAATATACAAAAGGCACATACAATAAAGAAAATTTGTATTGAAATAGATATGCGAAATACACATAAATAATGTAAATTTGTATCAAAATATATATACGAATACACATAAAATAGAGTAAATTTCTATGAAAATATATACTCAAAATACATATAAAATTATGTAAATAAGTATAAAAATATATATATCAAATACACCTAAAATAATGAAAACTCGCATCAAAATAAATAAACAAAATTCCGATAAAAGAACGTATATTTGTAGGAAAATAAATATACAAAATTCACATAAAATTACGAAAATTTGAATAAAAATATATACTAAAATACACAAAATTAATTTCAATTTGTATGAAAATAGATATACATAATACACATATAATTAGTTTAATTTGTATTTAAATACATGTACAAAATACACATAAAATAATGTAGATTTGTATGAAATGAAAACAAATTCACATAAAATAACGTTCATTTGTATGAAATATATATACAAAATATACATAGAATAATGTAAAATCGTATCAAAATAAATACACAGAATATCAATAAAATAATGTAAATTTGTATGAAAATAAAGATGCAAAATACCCATAAAATAAAGCATTTTTTTATGAAAATACATATACAAAAATACACATAGAATAATTAAATTTGTATTAAAATTAATATACAAAATGCACGTACAATATGGTAAATTTATATTGAAAAACTATGCAAAATGCACATAAAACAATGTATATTTGTTTCAAAATATATATACGAATACATATAAAATAACATATATTTCTATAGAAATATATATACAAAATACACATGAAATGACGTAAATACGTATAAAACTATATATACACAATACACATTAAATAATGTGAATTCGCGTCAAAATAAATAAACAAAATATCAATAAAAATGTGTATTTGTATGAAAATAGATATACAAAATACACATAAAATATTTTAAATTTATATAAAACTCTTTTTATAAAAATATATATACCAAAATAATAAAAATTTTAGATTTTATTACAATAAATATACAAAATGCACATACAATAAGGTAGATTTATATTTAAATAGATATGCTAAATACATATAAAACACTGTAAATTTGCTTCAAAATATATATACCAATACACATAAAATAACGTAGATTACTATATAAATATATATACAAAATACACATTAAATGAAGCAAATACGTATAAGAAAATGTATACAAAGTACACATAAAATAATTAAATTTGTATTAAAATAAATATACAAAATACACATACAATAAGGTAAATCTATATTGAAATAGATATGCAAAATAAACATAAAATAATGTAAATTTGTATCAAATCATATACGAATACACACAATAAAATAACGTAAATTTTATGAAAATATATATAAAAATACACAAAATAATGTAAATACGTAGAAAATATATATACAAAATACACATAAAATTATGTAAATTCTTATGAAAATAAATGGACAAAATTCCACCTAAAGAATGTATATTTGTAGGAAAATATAAATACAAAATTCAAATAAAATAACTAAAATTTGTATAAAATATATAAAAATACATAAAAATAATTTAAATTTGTTTGAAAATAGATATGCAAAATACACATAAAATTAGGCAAATCTGTATTGAAATACATATACAAATTACACATAAAATATTGTAAATTTGTATGAAAATATATAAACAAATACACATAAAATAGCGTAAATTTATATAAAATATATATACAAAATATACATTAAATAATGTAATTGTGTATAAAAATATATATACAAAATACACATAGAATAATGTAAAGTCGTATCAAAATAAATAAACAGAATATCAATAAAATAATGTAAATTTGTATGAAAATAAAGAAGCAAAATACCCAAATAATAACGCATATTTTTACAAAAATACACATAAAATAATTAAATTTGTATTAAAATAAATATACAAAATACACATACAATATGATAAATTTGTATTGAAATAGATATGCAAAATAAACATAAATAATGTAAATTAGTATCAAAATATATATACGAATACCCATAAAATATAGTAAATTTCTATGAAAATATATATTCAAAACACAAATAAAATGATATAAATAAGTATAAAAATATACATATCAAATACACCTAAAATAATGTAAATTCGTATAAAAATAAATAAACAAAATTACGATAAAAGATGCAAGATACACATTAAATAATGTAAATATGTATAAAAAAAAATATATACAAAAAACAAATAAAATAATGTGAAATCGTATCAAAATAAATACACCGAATATTAATTAAATAATGTAAATTTGTATGAAAATAAAGATGCAAAACTCCCATCAAATAGCGCATTTCTTATAAAAATATATATACCAAAATACACATAAAATATTTAAATTTGTATTGAAATAAATATACAAAATGCACATACAATAAGGTAAATTTGTATTGAAAGAGATATGCAAAAATACATATAAAACAATGTAAATTTGTTTCAAAATATATATACGAATACACATAAAATAACGCAGATTTCTATAAAAATATATATACAAAATACACATAAAATTAAGTAAATACGTATAAAAATAGATATACCAAATACACATAGAATAATGTAAAATTGTTTAAAAAAAAAATATATATATATAAATAAAATAATGTAAATTTGTATGAAAATAAAAATGCAAAATACCCACAAAATAAAGCATATTTTTATAAAAATACATATACAAAAATACACATAGCATAATTAAATTTGTATTAAAATTAATATTCAAAATGCATATACAATAAGGTAAATTTGTATTGAAAAAATATGCAAAATACACATAAAACAGTGTAAATTTATTTCAAAATCTATATACGAATACTCATAAATCAACGTAGATTTCTATAGAAATATATATACAAAATACACATCAAATGATGTAAACACGTATAAAAAAAAATATATATATATATATATATATATATATATATATATATATATATATATAAATATATATATATATATATATATATATATATATATATATATATATATATATATATATATATATATATATATATATATATATATATATATATATATATATATATATATATATATATATATATATATATATATATATATATATATATATATATATATATATATATATATATATATATATATAAAATACACATTAAATAATGTAAATTCGCGTCAAAGTAAATAAACAAAATATCAATAAAAAAATGTGTATTTGTATGAAAATAGATATACAATATACACATAAAATCACCTAAATTTGTATAAAACTATATTCAAAAATACACAAAAATAATTTTAATTTGTATGAAAATAAATATACAAAATACACATAAAATTAGGTAAATTTGTATTGAAATACATTTACAAAATACACATAAAATAATGTAAATTTGAATGAAAATATATAAACAAATACACTTAAAATAACGTAAATTTGTATAAAATATATATAAAAAATACACATTAAATAATGTAAATATGTATAAAAGAATATATACAAAACACGAATAGAATAATATAAAATCGTATCAAAATAAATACACAGAATATTAATAAAATAATGTAAATTTGTATGAAAATTAAGATGCAAAATACCCATAAAATAACGCATTTTTTATAAAAATATATATACCAAGACACACATAAAATATTTGAATTTGTATTAAAATAAATATACAAAATGCACATACAATAAGGTAAATTTGTATTGAAATATATTTGCAAAATACATATAAAACCATGTAAATTTTTTTAAAAATACATATACGAATACACATAAAATAACGTAGATTTCAATGAAAATAAATATACAAAATACACATAAAATGAAGTAAATACGTATAAAAAAAGGTATACAAAATACACATAAAATAATGTAAACTCGTATCAAAATAAATAAACAAAATACTAATAAAAGAATGTGTATTGTATATATATAAATATACAAAATACAAATAAAATAACGTAAATTTATATAAAACTATATGAAAAAATACACAAAAGTAATTAAATTTGTGTGAAAATAGATATACAAAATACATGTGTATTTTGTATATTTATTTTCATACAAATTGAAATTATTTTTGTTTATTTTTTTATATATTTTCATACAAATTTTCGTTATTTAATGTGTATTTTGTATATTGATTTTTTCTACAAATATACGTTCTTTTATCTGAATTTTGTTTATTGAATTTGAAACGAATTTACCTTATTTTGTATATCTATTTTCATACAAAATAAAATACTTTTGTGTATTTTTGTATATAGTTTTACATAAATTTACGTTATTTTATGTGTATTTTGTATATTTATATTTATACAAATACACATTCTTTTATTGGTATTTTGTATATTTATTTTGATACGAATTTACATTATTTTATGTGTATTTTGCATACATTTTTTATACGTATTTACTTCATTTTATGTGTATTTTGTATATATATTTGTATAGAAATCTACGTTATTTTATGTGTATTCGTATATATATTTTGAAACAAATTTACATTGTTTTATATGTATTTTGCATATCTATTTCAATACAAATTTACCTTATTGTATGTGTTTTTTGTAGATTTATTTTAATACAAATTTAATTTTTTGATGTGTATTTTGGTATATATATTTTTATAAATAAAAAAAATGCGTTATTTTATGGGTATTTTTATAAATATTTTGATACAAATCTACATTATTTTATGTATTTTGTATATACATTTCAATTCAAATTTAGCTTATTTTATCTGTATATTGTATATCTATTTTCATACGAATTTAATTACTTCTGTGTATTTTTGTATATAGTTTTATACAAATTTACGTTATTTTATGTGTATTTTGTATATTTATATTTATACAAATACACATTCTTTTATTGGTATTTTGTTTATTTATTTTGATACGAATTTACATTATTTTATGTGTATTTTGTATACATTTTTTTATACGTATTTACTTCATTTTACGTGTATTTTGTATATATATTTTTATACAAATCTACGTTATTTTATGTGTATTCGTATATATATTTTGAAACAAATTTACATTGTTTTATATGTATTTTGCATATCTATTTCAATACAGATTTACCTTATTGTATGTGTATTTTGTATATTTATTTTAATGCAAATTAATTTTTTCATGTGTATTTTGGTATATATATTTAAAAAAAATGCGTTATTTAATGGGTATTTTGCATCTTTATTTTCATACAAATTTACATTGTTTTATTAATATTCTGTGTATTTATTTTGATACGATTTTACATTATTCTATTTGTGTTTTGTATATTTTTTTATACATATTTACATTATTTAATGTGTATTTTGTATATTTTAAAACAAATTTACGTTATTTTATGCGCATCTGTTAAAATATTTTGATACAAATTTACATTATTTTATGTATTTTGTATATATATTTCAATACAAATTTAGTTTATTTTATGTATATTTTGTATATCTATTTTTATTTGTATCAAAATAAATAAAGAAAGTAGCAATAAAATAATGTAAATTTGTATGAGAAAACATATACAAATACACATAAAATAACGCAAATTTCTAAAAAAATATATGTACAAAAATGCACATAAAATAAAGTAAATTTGCAATTTTGTATTGAAATAGATATGCAAAATACATATAAAACAATGTAAATTTGTTTCAAAATATAACATAAAATAACGTAGATTTCTATAAAAATATATACAAAATACACATAAAATGAAGTAAATACGTATAAAAAAATGAATACAAAAAATACATAAAAATCGTATCAAAATAAATAAACAAAATACCAGTAAAAGAATGTGTATTTGTAGAAATATAAATATACAAAATACACATAAAATATCGTAAATTTGTATAAAACTATATACAAAAATACACAGAAGTTATTAAATTTGTATGAAAATATATATACAAAATACAGCTAAAATAAGCTAAATTTGAATTGAAATGTACATACAAAATACATGAAATAATGTAAATCTGTATCAAAATATTTATACAAATACATATAATAACGTAGATTTGTTTAAAAATATATAAACAAAATACACATTAAGTAATATAAATACGTATAAAAAATATGTTCAAAATACACATATAATCATGTAATTCGTATCAAAATAAATAAACAAAATAGCAATAAAATAATGTAAATTTGTATGAGAAAACATATACAAATAACGCAAATTTCTATAAAAATATATGTACAAAAATGCACATAAAATAAAATAAATTTGCAAAAAAATATATATACAAAACACACACTAAATAATGTAAATGCGTACATAAAATAACCTAAATTTGTATAAAACTATATACAAAAATACAGAAAAATAATTTAAATTTGTTTGAAAAGAAATATACAAAACACACATAAAATTAGGTAAATTTGTATTGAAATACATATACAAAATACACATCAAATAATGTAAATTTGAATGAAAATATATAAACAAATACACTTATAATAACGTAAATTTGTATAAAATATATATGCAAGATACACATTAAATAATGTAAATATGCATAAAAAATATATATACAAAAAACAAATAGAATAATGTAAAATCGTATCAAAATAAATACACAGAATATCAATAAAATAATGTAAATTTGTATGAAAATAAAGATACAAAATTCCCAAAAATTTTCGCATTTTTTATAAAAAATATATTTACCAAAATACATATAAAATATTTAAATTTGTATTGAAATAAATATACAAAATGCATATACAGTAAGGTAAATATGTATTGAAAGAGATATTCAAAAATACATATAAAACAATGTAAATTTGTTTCAAAATATATATACGAATACACATAAAATAAAGTAGATTTCTATAGAAATATATATACAAAATACTTATGAAATTATGAAAATACGTATAAAAATATATATACAAAATACATATCAAATAATGTAAATTCGTGTCAAAATAAATAAAGAAAATATCATGAAAAGAATGTGTATTTGTATGAAAATAGATAATAGATAATAAATTTGGATAAAATATGTATGCAAGATACACATTAAATAATGTAAATAATGTAAATAATGTAAAAAAAGTATATACAAAAAACAAATAGAATAATGTAACATCGTATCAAAATAAATACACCGAATATTAATAAAATAATGAAAATTTGTATGAAAATAAAGATGCAAAATTCCCATAAAATAGCGCATTTCTTATAAAAATATATATACCAAAATACACATAAAATATTTAAATTTGCATTAAAATAAATATACAAAATGCACATACAATAAGGTAAATTTGTATTGAAAGAGATATGCAAAAATACTTATAAAACAATGTAAATTTGTTTCAAAATATATATACGAATACAAATAAAAAAACGTAGATTTCTATAAAAATATATATATACAAAATACACATAAAATTAAGTAAATACGTATAAAAAAATGTATTCAAAATACGCATATAATAATGTAATTTCGAATTAAAATAAATGTAAATTTGAATGAAAATATAAAAACAAATACACTTAAAATAACGTAAATTTGTATAAAATATATATGCAAGATACACATTAAATAATGTAAATGTGTATAAAAATATATATACAAAAAACAAATAGAATAATGTAAAATCGTATCAAAATAAATACACAGAATATCAATAAAATAATGTAAATTTGTATGAAAATAAAGATGCAAAATTCCCAAAAATTATCGCATTTTTTATAAAAATATATATACCAAAATACACATAAAATATTTAAATTTGTATTGAAATAAATATACAAAATGCATATACAGTAAGGTAAATTTGTATTAAAAGAGATATTCTAAAATACATATCAAACAATGTAAATTTGTTTCAAAATATATATACGAATACACATAAAATAAAGTAGATTTCTATAGAAATATATATACAAAATACATTTGAAATTATGTAAATACGTATAAAAATATATATACAAAATACATATCAAATAATGTAAATTTTTGTATATGTATTTTTATAAAAATATGCTTTATTTTATGGGTATTTTGCATCTTTATTTTCATACAAATTTACGTTATTTTATTGATATTCTGCTCATTCATTTTGATACGATTTGACATTATTCTATGTGTATTTTGTATATATTTTTCATACAAATTTACGTTATTTTATGTGTATTTGTTTATATATTTTGACACAAATTTACAATATTTTATGGGTATTTTGTATATATATTTCAAAAGAAATTTACCTAGTTTTATGTGTATTTTGAATATCTATTTTCATACAAACTCAAATTATTTATATGTATTTTTGTATATATTTCAATACAAATTTTAGTTATGTTATGTGTATTTTGTAAATCTATTTTCATTCAAATATATATTATTTTATTGGTATTTTGTTGATTTATATTGATACGAATTTACATTATTTTATATGTACTTTTTATATATATTTTTATACGCATTTACATTATTTAATATTTATTTTGAATGTATAATTTTATACAAATTCATGGTATTTTATGTGTATTTGTATATATATTTTCATATAAATTTACATTATTTTATGTGTATTTTGTACATATATTTCATTACAAATTTACCTTATTTTATGTTTATTTTGTTTGTGTATTTTGTACATTTATATTTATACACATTTACTCATACAAATTTATATTATTTTATTGGTATTTTGTTTATTTATTTTGATACGAATTACATGATTATATCTTTGTTTTCATACAAATTTAAATTATTTTATTGATATTCTGTGTACTTATTTTGATACGATTTTACATTATTCTATGTATAACAAAAATAAATACAGAATACACAAAAATAGATATGCAAAATACATATAAACAATGTAAATTTGTTTCAAAATATATATACGAATACACATGACATGGGTATTTTGAATCTTAATTTTCATACAAATTTACATTATTTTATTAATATTTTCTGTATTTATTTTGATACGATTTTACATTATTTTATTTGTGTTTTGTATATATTTTTTTATACATATTTACATTATTTAATGTGTTTTTTGTATATATATTTGATACAAATTTACGTTATTTTAAGTCTATATGTTTATATATTTTCATTCAAATTTACATTATTTTATGTGTATTTTGTATATGTATTTCAATACAAATTTACCTAATTTTATGTTTTTTGTATATTTATTTTCATACAAGTTTAAATTATTTTTGTTTATTTTTGTATATAGTTTTATACAAATTTAGGTTATTTTATGTGTATTTTGTATATCTATTTTCATACAAATACACATTCTTTTCATGATATTTTTTTTATATATTTTGACACGAATTAACATTATTTAATGTGTATTTTGTATATATATTTTTATACGTATTTACATTATTTCAAGTGTATTTTGTATATATATTTCTATAGAAATCTACGTTATTTTATGTGTATTCGTAAATATATTTTGAAACAAATTTACATTGTTTTATGTGTATTTTGCATATTTTTTCAATACAAATTTACATTACTGTATGTGCATTTTGTATATTAATTTTAATACAAATTTTGTTAATCTATGTGTATTTTTGTGTATGTATTTTTATAAAAATATGCTTTATTTTATGGGTATTTTGCATCTTTATTTTCATACAAATTTACATTATTTTATTGATATTCTGTGTATTTATTTGGTATGATTTTACATTATTCTAAGTGTATTTTGTATATATATTTTATATAAAATGTATTTGTTTTCATTTGATACAAATCTACATTATTTGATGTGTTTTTTGTACATGTATTTAAATACAAATTTAACTAGTTATATGTGTATTTTGTATATCTATTTTGTATGTATATTTTCATAGAAATTTACTCTATTTTATGAGTATTCGTATATATATTTAGATACAAATTTACATTATTGATGTGTATTTTGCATATCTATTTCAATACAAATTTTCTTTATTGTACGTGCATTTTGTATATTTATTTTAATACAAATTTAATTATTTTATATGTATTTTTGTATATATATTATATGGATATTTTGCAGCTTTATTTTCATACAAATTTACATTATTTTATTGATATTCTCTTTATTTATTTTGATACGATTTAACATTATTCTATGTGTATTTTGTATATATTTTTTATACATATTTACATTATTTAAGGTTTATTTTGTATAGATATTTTATCCAAATTTACATTATTTTATGTGTATTGTTTATATATTTTTATACAAATTTACATTATTTTATGTGTATTTTGTATATATATTTTCATAAAAAAATTACGCTATTTTATTGTGTGTATTCGTATATATTTTGATACAAATTTTATACAAATTCATGTTATTTAATGTGTATTTGTATATATATTTTCATACAAATTTATATTCTTTTATGTGTATTTTTTCATATATTTCATTACAAATTTACCTTATTTTATGTTTATTTTGTATATTTATTTCATTCAATTTTAAATTATTTTATGTGTATATTTGTATTTGTATTTAGGTTATTTTATGTGTATTTTGTATATATATTTTCATCAAAATTACATTATTACATTGGTATTTTCTTAATTTAATTCGATACGAATTTAGATTATTTCATAGGTATTTTGTATACATATTTTTATACTCATTTACATTATCTAATGTGTGTTTTTATATATATTTTATGCAAATTTATTTTATGTTCATTTTGTACATATATTTTATAGAAATTTGCGTTATTTTATGTATATAGTTTTATATAAATTTACGTTATTTTATGTGCATTTTGTATATTTATATTTATACAAATACACATTCTTTTATTGCTGTATTGTTTATTTATATTTATACGAATTTACATTATTTTATGTGTATTTTGTATACATTTTTTTTATACGTATTTACTTAATTTTATGGTTATTTTGTATATGTATTTTTATAGAAATCTACGTTATTTTATGTGTATTCGCATATATATTTTGCAACAAATTTACATTATTTTATATGTATTTTGCATATCTATTTCAATACAAATTTACCTTATTGTATGTGCATTTTGTATATTTATTTTAATACAAATTCAAATATTTTATGTGTATTTTGGTATCAATAATTTTATAAAAAACGCGTTATTTTATAGGTATTTTGCATCTTAATTTTCATACAAATTTACATTATTTTATTAATATTCTGTGTATATATTTTGATACGATTTTACATTATTCTATTTGTGTTTTGTATATATTTTTTTATACATATTTACATTATTTAATGTGTATTTTGTATATATATTTCATACAAATTTACGTTATTATATATGTATTTGTTTATATATTTTCTTTCAAATTCACATTATTTTATGTGTATTTTGTATATGTATTTCAATAGAAATTAACCTAATTTTATGTGTATTTTGTATATTTCTTTTCATACAAATTTAAATTATTTTTGTATTTTTGTATATAGTTTTATACAAATTTAGGTTATTTTATGTAGCATTTACATTATTTAATGTGTGTTTTGTATATATATTTTTATCCAAAGTTAATTTATTTTACGTTCATTTTTGGACATATATTTTTATAGAAATTAGCGTTATTTTATATGTATTTGTATATGTTTTCTCATACAAATTTACATTATTTTATTGCTATTTTGTTTATTTAGTTTGATACGAATTACATGATTATATGTGTATTTTGTACATTTTTTTATACGTATTTACATTACTTAATGTGTATTTTGTTTATATATTTTTAAACAAATTTACGTTATTATATGTATTTTATAAATATTTTGATACAAATTTACATTATTTTATGTATTTTGTATATACATTTCAATTCAAATTTAGCTTATTTTATCTGTATTTTGTATATCTATTTTCATACGAATTTAATTACTTCTGTGTATTTTTGTATATAGTTTTATACAAATTTACGTTATTTTATGTGTATTTTGTATATTTATATTTATACAAATACACATTCTTTTATTGGTATTTTGTTTATTTATTGTGATACGAATTTACATTATTTTATGAGTATTTTGTATACATTTTTTTATACGTATTTACTTCATTTTACGTGTATTTTGTATATATATTTTTATACAAATCTACGTTATTTTATGTGTATTCGTATATATATTTTGAAACAAATTTACATTGTTTTATACCTTATTACTTATTATTACTTATTACTTATTACCTTATTGTATGTGTATTTTGTATATTTATTTTAATACAAATAAAAAAAATTATGTGTATTTTTGTATATATATTTAAAAAAAATGCGTTATTTCATGGGTATTTTGTTTCTTTATTTTCATACAAATTTACATTATTTTATTAATATTCTGTGTATTTATTTTGATACGATTTTACATTATTCTATTTGTGTTTTGTATATATTTCTTTATAGAAATTTACGTTATTTTAAGTGTATTTGTTTATGTATTTTCATTCAAATTTACAGCATTTTATGTGTATTTTGTATATGTATTTCAATACAAATTTACCTAATTTTATGTGTATTTTGTGTACTTATTTTCATACAAATTTAAATTATTTTTGTGTATTTTTGTATATAGTTTTATACAAATTTATTTTATCTTATGTGTATTTTGTATATTTATTTTCATACAAATACACATTCTTTTATTGACATTTTGTTTATTTATTTTGACGCGAATTTACATTATTTAATGTGTATTTTGTATATATATTTTTATACGTATTTACATCCTTTCATGTGTATTTTGTATATTTATAAAAAATGCGTTATTTTATAGGTATTTTGCATCTTTATTTTCATATAAATTTACATTATTTTATTTACATTCTGTGTATTTATTTAATACGATTTTACAGAATTCTATTTGTGTTTTGTATATATATTTTTTATACATATTTACATTATTTAATGAGTATTTTTTATATATATTTTATACAAATTTATGTTAATTTAAGTGTATTTGTTTATATATTTTCATTCAAATTTACATTATTTTATGTGTATTTTGTATACGTATTTCTTTACAAATTTACCTAATTTTATGTGTATTTTGTATATTTATTTTCATACAAATTTAACTTATTTTTGTGTATATTTTATATAGTTTTATACAAATTTACGTTATTTTATGTGTATTTTGTATATGTATTTTCATACAAATACACATTCTTTTATTGATCTTTTAATTTTATTTATTTTTTGACACGAATTTACATTATTTAATGTGTATTTTGTATATATATTTTTATACGTATTTACAACATTTCATGTATATTTTGTATATATATTTCTATAGAAATCTACGTTATTTTATGTGTATTCGTATATATATTTTGAAACAAATCTACATTATTTTATGTGTATTTTGTATATATATTTCATTATAAATTTGCCTTATTTTAAGTTTATTTTTTTATCTATTTTCATTCAAATTCTAATCATTTTATGTGTATATATTTATTTGTATTTGCGTTATTTTATGTGTATTTTCTATATATATTTTCATTCAAAATTACATTATTTTATCGGTATTTTGTTCATTTATTTCGATGCGAGTTTAGATTATTTCATGTGTATTTTCTATACATATACATATAAAGGAAATTTCTATGAAAATATATATTCAAAATACATATAAAATTATGGAAATAAGTATAAAAATATATATATCAAATACACCTAAAAAAATGAAAATTCGTATCAAAATAAATAAATAAAATTCCGATAACAGAACGTATATTTAAAGGAAAATAAATATACAAAATACACATAAAAATACGAAAATTTGAATAAAAATATATACAAAAATACACAAAATTAATTTCAATTTATATGAAAATAGATATACAAAATACACATATAATTAGTTAAATTTGTATTTAAATACATGTACAAAATTCACATAAAATAATGTAAATTTGTATGAAATGAAAACAAATTCACATAAAATAACGTACATTGGTATAAAATAGATATACAAAATATACATAGAATAATGTAAAATCGTATCAAAATAAATACACAGAATATCAATGAATTAATGTAATTTTTTTTGAAAATAAAGATGCAAAATACCCATAAAATAAAGCATATTTTTATAAAAATACATATACAAAAATACACATAGAATAGCTAAATTTGTATTAAAATTAATATAAAAAATGAACGTACAATAAGGTTAATTTGTATTGAAAAACTATGCAAAATGCACATAAAACAATGTATATTTGTTTCAAAATATATATACGAATACACATAAAATAACGTATATTTCTATAGAAATATATATACAAAATACACATGAAATGACGTAAATACGTATAAAAATATATATACACAATACACATTAAATAATGTAAATTCGCATCAAAATAAATAAACAAAATATCAATAAAAGAATGTGTATTTGTATGAAAATAGATATACAAAATACACATAAAATATTGTAAATTTGAATAAAACTCTATACAAAAATACACAAAAAATAATTTAAATTTGTATAAAATATATATACAAAATACACATGAAATTAGGTAAATTTCTATTGAAATACATATACAAAATACACATAAAATAATGTAAATTTGAATAAAAATATATAAACAAATACACTTAAAATAACGAAAATTTGTATGAAATATATATAGAAAATACACATTAAATAATGTAAATATGTATAAAAAAATATATACAAAACACACATACAATAATGTAAAATAGTATCAAAATAAATACACAGAATATTCATAAAATAATGTAAATTTGTATGAAAATAAAGATGCAAAATACCCATAAAACAACGCATTTTTATGAAAATATATATACCAAAATGCACATAAAATATTTAAATTTGTATTACAATAAATATACAAAATGCACATACAATAAGGTAAATTTGTATTGAAATAGATATGCAAAATACATATAAAACAATGTAAATTTGTTTCAAAATATACATACGAATACACATAAAATAACGTAGATTTCTATAAAATATATATACAAAATACACATAAAATGAAGTAAATACGTATAAGAAAATGTATACAAAATACACATAAAATAATGTAAACTCGTATCAAAATAAATAAACTAAATGCCAATAAAACTAAAAACTATATACAAAATAAACAAAATAATTAAATTTGTATGAAAATAGATATACAAAAGACACATGAAATAAGCTAAATTTGAATTGAAATAAATATAGAAAATACATAAAATAATGTAAATTTGTATCAAAATATATATTCAAATACACATATAATAACGTAAATTTGTATAAAAATATATAAACAAAATACACATTAAATAATGTAAATACGTATAAAAGATATGTACGTAATGTAAAAATTTATAAAATTAAAGATGCAAAATACCCATAAAATATCTTATATTTAAAAAAAAATATATACAAAAATACACAAAATAATTAAATTTGTATTAAAATAAATATACAAAATACACATACAATAAGGTAGATTTTTATTGAAATAGATATGCAAAAAACACATAAAATAATGAAAATTTTTATCAAAATATATACGAATACACACAATAAAATTACGTAAATTTTTATGAAAATATATATAAAAAATACACATAAAATAAAGTAAATACATAGAAAAATATATATACAAAATACACATAAAATAATGTAAATTCGTATCAAAATAAATAAAGAAAACTTCCTGTAAAAAAATGTATGTGTAGGAAAATATATATACAAAATACAAATAAAATAAAAAAAAATTGTATAAAAATAATACAAAAATACACAAAAATAATTTAAATTTGTTTGAAAATAGATATGCAAAATACAAATGAAATTAGGCAAATTTTATTGAAATACATATACAAAATACACATAAAATAATGTAAATTTGTATGAAAATATATAAACAAATACACATAAGATAACGTAAATTTCCATAAAATATATGTACAAAATATACATTAAATAATGTAAATATGTCTAAAAATATATATACAAAATACACAGAATAACGTAAAATCGTATCAAAATAAATAAACAGACAATCAATAAAATAATGTAAATTTGTATGAAAATAAAGATGCAAAATACCCATATAATAACGCATATTTGTTTAAAAATATATATACAAAAATACACATAAAATAATTAAATTTGCATCAAAATAAATATACAAAAGGCACATACAATAAAGAAAATTTGTATTGAAATAGATATGCGAAATACACATAAATAATGTAAATTTGTATCAAAATATATATACGAATACACATAAAATAGAGTAAATTTCTATGAAAATATATATTCAAAATACATATAAAATTATGTAAAGAAGTATAAAAATATATATATCAAATACACCTAAAATAATGAAAACTCGTATCAAAATAAATAAACAAAATTCCGATAAAAGAACGTATATTTGTAGGAAAATAAATATACAAAATTCACATAAAATTACGAAAATTTGAATAAAAATATATACTAAAATACACAAAATTAATTTCAATTTGTATGAAAATAGATATACATAATACACATATAATTAGTTAAATTTGTATTTAAATACATGTACAAAATACACATAAAATAATGTAAATTTGTATGAAATGAAAACAAATTCACATAAAATAACGTTCATTTGTATGAAATATATATACAAAATATACATAGAATAATGTAAAATCGTATCAAAATAAATACACAGAATATCAATAAAATAATGTAAATTTGTATGAAAATAAAGATGCAAGATACCCATAAAATAAAGCATTTTTTAATGAAAATACATATACAAAAATACACATAGAATAATTAAATTTGTATTAAAATTAATATACAAAATGCACGTACAATAAGGTAAATTTATATTGAAAAAATATGCAAAATGCACATAAAACAATGTATAATTGTTTCAAAATATATATAAGAAAACACATAAAATAACATATATTTCTATAGAAATATATATACAAAATACACATGAAATGACGTAAATACGTATAAAAATATATATTCACAATACACATGAAATAATGTGAATTCGCGTCAAAATAAATAAACAAAATATGAATAAAAAATGTGTATTTGTATGAAAATAGATATACAAAATACACATAAAATATTTTAAATTTATATAAAACTCTTTTTATAAAAATATATATACCAAAATAATAAAATTTTTAAATTTGTATTACAATAAATATACAAAATGCACATACAATAAGGTAGATTTATATTGAAATAGATATGCTAAATGCATATAAAACAATGTAAATTTGCTTCAAAATATATATACCAATACACATAAAATAACGTAGATTACTATAAAAATATATATACAAAATACACATTAAATGAAGTAAATACGTATAAGAAAATGTATACAAAGTACACATAAAATATTTAAATTTGTATTAAAATAAATATACAAAATACACATATAATAAGGTAAATCTATATTGAAATAGATATGCAAGATAAACATAAAATAATGTAAATTTGTATCAAATCATATACGAATACATACAATAAAATAACGGAAATTTTTATGAAAATGTATATAAAAAATACACATAAAATAATGTAAATACGTAGAAAAATATATATACCAAATACACATAAAATTATGTAAATTTTTATGAAAATAATGAACAAAATTCCACTAAAAGAATGTATATTTGTAGGAAAATATAAATACAAAAACAAATAAAATAACTAAAATTTGTATAAAAATATATAAAAAATACATAAAAATAATTTAAATTTGTTTGAAAATAGATATGCAAAATACACATAAAATTAGGCAAATCTGTATTGAAATACATATACAAATTACACATAAAATATTGTAAATTTTTATGAAAATATATAAACAAATACACATAAAATATCGTAAATTTATATAAAATATATATACAAAATATACATTAAATAATGTAAATGTGTATAAAAATATATATACAAAATACACATAGAATAATGTAAAATCGTATCAAAATAAATAAACAGAATATCAATAAAATAATGTAAATTTGTATGAAAACAAAGATGCAAAATACCTAAATAATAACGCATATTTTTACAAAAATACACATAAAATAATTAAATTTGTATTAAAATAAATATACAAAATACATATACAATATGGTAAATTTGTATTGAAATTGATATGCAAAATAAACATAAATAATGTAAATTTGAATCAAAATATATACGAATACCCATAAAATAGAGTAAATTTCTATGAAAATATATATTCAAAACACAAATAAAATGATATAAATAAGAATAAAAATATATTTATCAAATACACCTAAAATAATGTAAATTCGTATAAAAATAAATAAACAAAATTACGATAAAAGATGCAAGATACACATTAAATAATGTAAATATTTATAAAAAATATATATACAAAAAAAAATAGAATAATGTGAAATCGTATCAAAATAAATACACCGAATATTAATAAAATAATGTAAATTTGTATGAAAACAAAGATGCAAAATTCCCATCAAATAGCACATTTCTTATAAAAATATATATACCAAAATACACTTAAAATAACGTAAATTTGTATAAAATATATATGCAAGATACACATTAAATAATGTAAATGTGTATAAAAATATATATACAAAAAACAAATAGAATAATGTAAAATCGTATCAAAATAAATACACAGAATATCAATAAAATAATGTAAATTTGTATGAAAATAAAGATGCAAAATTCCCCAAAATTATCGCATTTTTTATAAAAATATATATACCAAAATACACATAAAATATTTAAATTTGTATTGAAATAAATATACAAAATGCATATACAGTAAGGTAAATTTGTATTAAAAGAGATATTCTAAAATACATATAAAACAATGTAAATTTGTTTCAAAATATATATACGAATACACATAAAATAAAGTAGATTTCTAAAGAAATATATATACAAAATACATATGAAATTATGTAAATACGTATAAAAATATATATACAAAATACATATCAAATAATGTAAATTTTTGTATATGTATTTTTATAAAAATATGCTTTATTTTATGGGTATTTTGCATCTTTATTTTCATACAAATTTACGTTATTTTATTGATATTCTGCTCATTCATTTTGATACGATTTGACATTATTCTATGTGTATTTTGTATATATTTTTCATACAAATTTACGTTATTTTATGTGTATTTGTTTATATATTTTGACACAAATTTACAATATTTTATGGGTATTTTGTATATATATTTCAAAAGAAATTTACCTAGTTTTATGTGTATTTTGAATATCTATTTTCATACAAACTCAAATTATTTATATGTATTTTTGTATATATTTCAATACAAATTTTAGTTATGTTATGTGTATTTTGTAAATCTATTTGCATTCAAATATATATATTATTTTATTGGTATTTTGTTGATTTATATTGATACGAATTTACATTATTTTATATGTACTTTTTATATATATTTTTATACGCATTTACATTATTTAATATTTATTTTGAATGTATAATTTTATAGAAATTCATGGTATTTTATGTGTATTTTGTACATATATTTCATTACAAATTTACCTTATTTTATGTTTATTTTGTTTGTGTATTTTGTACATTTATATTTATACACATTTACTCATACAAATTTATATTATTTTATTGGTATTTTGTTTATTTATTTTGATACGAATTACATGATTATATCTTTGTTTTCATACAAATTTAAATTATTTTATTGATATTCTGTGTACTTATTTTGATACGATTTTACATTATTCTATGTATAACAAAAATAAATACAGAATACACAAAAACAGATATGCAAAATACATATAAACAATGTAAATTTGTTTCAAAATATATATACGAATACACATGACATGGGTATTTTGAATCTTAATTTTCATACAAATTTACATTATTTTATTAATATTTTCTGTATTTATTTTGATACGATTTTACATTATTTTATTTGTGTTTTGTATATATTTTTTTATACATATTTACATTATTTAATGTGTTTTTTGTATATATATTTGATACAAATTTACGTTATTTTAAGTCTATATGTTTATATATTTTCATTCATATTTACATTATTTTATGTGTATTTTGTATATGTATTTCAATACAAATTTACCTAATTTTATGTTTTTTGTATATTTATTTTCATACAAGTTTAAATTATTTTTGTTTATTTTTGTATATAGTTTTATACAAATTTAGGTTATTTTATGTGTATTTTGTATATCTATTTTCATACAAATACACATTCTTTTCATGATATTTTTTTTATATATTTTGACACGAATTAACATTATTTAATGTGTATTTTGTATATATATTTTTATACGTATTTACATTATTTCAAGTGTATTTTGTATATATATTTCTATAGAAATCTACGTTATTTTATGTGTATTCGTATATATATTTTGAAACAAATTTACATTGTTTTATGTGTATTTTGCATATTTTTTCAATACAAATTTACATTACTGTATGTGCATTTTGTATATTAATTTTAATACAAATTTTGTTAATCTATGTGTATTTTTGTGTATGTATTTTATAAAATATGCTTTATTTTATGGGTATTTTGCATCTTTATTTTCATACAAATTTACATTATTTTATTGATATTCTGTGTATTTATTTGGTATGATTTTACATTATTCTATGTGTAGTTTGTATATATATTTTATATAAAATGTATTTGTTTTCATTTGATACAAATCTACATTATTTGATGTGTTTTTTGTACATGTATTTAAATACAAATTTAACTAGTTATATGTGTATTTTGTATATCTATTTTGTATGTATATTTTCATAGAAATTTACTCTATTTTATGAGTATTCGTATATATATTTAGATACAAATTTACATTATTGATGTGTATTTTGCATATCTATTTCAATACAAATTTTCTTTATTGTACGTGCATTTTGTATATTTATTTTAATACAAATTTAATTATTTTATATGTATTTTTGTATAAATATTTTTATGCAAATATGCGTTATTATATGGATATTTTGCAGCTTTATTTTCATACAAATTTACATTATTTTATTGATATTCTCTTTATTTATTTTGATACGATTTAACATTATTCTATGTGTATTTTGTATATATTTTTTATACATATTTACATTATTTAAGGTTTATTTTGTATATATATTTTATCCAAATTTACATTATTTTATGTGTATTGTTTATATTTTTATACAAATTTACATTATTTTATGTGTATTTTGTATATATATTTTCATAAAAAATTACGTTATTTTATTGTGTGTATTCGTATATATTTTGATACAAATTTTATACAAATTCATGTTATTTAATGTGTATTTGTATATATATTTTCATACAAATTTATATTCTTTTATGTGTATTTTTTCATATATTTCATTACAAATTTACCTTATTTTATGTTTATTTTGTATATCTATTTCATTCAATTTTAAATTATTTTATGTGTATATTTGTATTTGTATTTAGGTTATTTTATGTGTATTTTGTATATATATTTTCATCCAAAATTACATTATTACATTGGTATTTTCTTAATTTAATTCGATACGAATTTAGATTATTTCATAGGTATTTTGTATACATATTTTTATACTCATTTACATTATCTAATGTGTGTTTTGTATATATATTTTTATGCAAATTTATTTTATGTTCATTTTTGTATATATATTTTTATAGAAATTTGCGTTATTTTATGTATATAGTTTTATATAAATTTACGTTATTTTATGTGCATTTTGTATATTTATATTTATACAAATACACATTCTTTTATTGCTGTATTGTTTATTTATATTTATACGAATTTACATTATTTTATGTGTATTTTGTATACATTTTTTTTATACGTATTTACTTAATTTTATGGTTATTTTGTATATGTATTTTTATAGAAATCTACGTTATTTTATGTGTATTCGCATATATATTTTGCAACAAATTTACATTATTTTATATGTATTTTGCATATCTATTTCAATACAAATTTACCTTATTGTATGTGCATTTTGTATATTTATTTTGATACAAATTCAAATATTTTATGTGTATTTTGGTATCAATAATTTTATAAAAAACGCGTTATTTTATAGGTATTTTGCATCTTAATTTTCATACAAATTTACATTATTTTATTAATATTCTGTGTATATATTTTGATACGATTTTACATTATTCTATTTGTGTTTTGTATATATTTTTTTATACATATTTACATTATTTAATGTGTATTTTGTATATATATTTCATACAAATTTACGTTATTATATGTGTATTTGTTTATATATTTTCTTTCAAATTCACATTATTTTATGTGTATTTTGTATATGTATTTCAATAGAAATTAACCTAATTTTATGTGTATTTTGTATATTTCTTTTCATACAAATTTAAATTATTTTTGTGTATTTTTGTATATAGTTTTATACAAATTTAGGTTATTTTATGTAGCATTTACATTATTTAATGTGTGTTTTGTATATATATTTTTATCCAAAGTTAATTTATTTTACGTTCATTTTTGGACATATATTTTTATAGAAATTAGCGTTATTTTATATGTATTTGTATATGTTTTCTCATACAAGTTTACATTATTTTATTGCTATTTTGTTTATTTAGTTTGATACGAATTACATGATTATATGTGTATTTTGTACATTTTTTTATACGTATTTACATTACTTAATGTGTATTTTGTTTATATATTTTTAAACAAATTTACGTTATTATATGTATTTTTATAAATATTTTGATACAAATTTACATTATTTTATGTATTTTATATATACATTTCAATTCAAATTTAGCTTATTTTATCTGTATTTTGTATATCTATTTTCATACGAATTTAATTACTTCTGTGTATTTTTGTATATAGTTTTATACAAATTTACGTTATTTTATGTGTATTTTGTATATTTATATTTATACAAATACACATTCTTTTATTGGTATTTTGTTTATTTATTTTGATACGAATTTACATTATTTTATGTGTATTTTGTATACATTTTTTTATACGTATTTACTTCATTTTACGTGTATTTTGTATATATATTTTTATACAAATCTACGTTATTTTATGTGTATTCGTATATATATTTTGAAACAAATTTACATTGTTTTATATGTATTTTGCATATCTATTTCTATACAGATTTACCTTATTGTATGTGTATTTTGTATATTTATTTTAATACAAATAAAAAAAATTATGTGTATTTTTGTATATATATTTAAAAAAATGCGTTATTTCATGGGTATTTTGTTTCTTTATTTTCATACAAATTTACATTATTTTATTAATATTCTGTGTATTTATTTTGATACGATTTTACATTATTCTATTTGTGTTTTGTATATATTTCTTTATACAAATTTACGTTATTTTAAGTGTATTTGTTTATGTATTTTCATTCAAATTTACAGCATTTTATGTGTATTTTGTATATGTATTTATTTTATGTGTATTTGTTTATATATTTTGACACAAATTTACAATATTTTATGGGTATTTTGTATATACATTTCAAAAGAAATTTACCTAGTTTTATGTGTATTTTGTATATCTATTTTCATACAAACTCAAATTATTTCTATGTATTTTTGTATATATTTTAATGCAAATTTTAGTTATGTTATGTGTATTTTGTAAATCTATTTTCATTCAAATATATATTATTTTATTTTTGTTTTGTTGATTTATATTGAAATGAATTTACATTATTTTATATGTTCTTTGTATATATATTTTTATACGATTTTCCATTATTTAATATTTATTTTGAATATATATTTTTATACAAATTCATGGTATTTTATGTGTATTTGTATATATATTTTCATATAAATTTACATTATTTTATGTGTATTTTGTACATATATTTTATTACAAATCTACCTTATTTTATGTTTATTTTGTATGTGTATTTTGTATATTTATATTTATCCAAATACACATTCATTTATTGGTATTTTGTTTATTTATTTTAACTCGAATTTACGTTCTTTTATCGGAATTTTGTTTATTTATTTTGATACGAATTTTCATTTTTTTTAGGTGTATTTGATATATATATTTTTATACTTATTTACATAATTTTATATGTATTTTGAATATATATTTTCATAGAAATTTACTCTATATGTATATGTATAGAAAATACACATGAAATAATCTAAATTCGTATCGAAATAAATGAACAAAATACCGATAAAATAATGTAATTTTGAATGAAAATATATATAGAAAATACACATAAAATAACGTAAATACAAATAAATATATACACATAAAATGATTTGAATTTGAATGAAAATAGATATAAAATAAACTTAAAATAAGGCAAATTTATAATGAAATATATATACAAAATACACATAAAATAATGTAGATTTGTTTCAAAATATATATACGAATACACATAAAATAACCTAGATTTCTATAGAAATATATATACAAAATACACATGAAATGTTGTAAATACGTATAAAAATATATATACAAAATACACATTAAATAATGTAAATTCGTGTCAAGATAAATAACTAAAATATCAATAAAAGAATGAGTATTTGTATGAAAATACATATAAAAAATACACATAAAATAACGTAAATTTGTATAAAACTATATATATATAAATACACAAAAATAAGTTAAATTTGTATAAAAATAAATATACAAAATACACATAAAATTAGGAAAATTTGTAAAGAAATACATATACAAAATACACATAAAATAATGTAAATTTGAATGAAAATATATAAACAAATACACTTAAATTAACATAAATTTGTATAAAATATATATAAAAAATACTCATTAAATAATGTAAATATGTATAAAAAATATATATACAAAACACAAATAGAATAATGTAAAATCGTATTAAAATAAATAGACAGAATGTAAATAAAATAATGTAAATTTGTATGAAAATAAAGATGCAACATACCCATAAAATAACGCATTTTTTTATAAATAAACAAAATACACATGAAAGGATGTAAATACGTATAAAAATATATATACAAAATACACATTAAATAAAGTAAATTCGCGTCAAAATAAATAAACAAAATGTCAATAAAAGAATGTGTATTTATATGAAAATAAATATACAAAATACACATAGGATACCATAAATTTGTATAAAACTATATACAAAAATACACAAAAAAAAATTATATTTGTATGAAAATAAATATACAAAATACACATAAAATTAGGTAAATTTGTATTGAAATACATATACAAAATACACATAAAATACTGTAAATTTGAATGAAAATACATAAACAAATACACTTAAAATAACGTAAATTTGTATAAAAAAATATATACAAAACACAAATAGAATAATGTAAAATCGTATCAAAATAAATACACAGAATATTAATAAAATAATGTAAATTTGTATGAAAATAAAGATGCAAAATACCCATTAAATGACGCATTATTTTATAAAAATATATATACAAAAATACACATGAAAAAATTAATTTGTATTAAAATAAATATACAAAATACACATACAATAAGGTAAATCTGTATTGAAATAGATATGCAGAATACATATAAAACAATGTAAATTTGTTTCAAAATATATATACGAATACACATAAAATAACGAAGATTTGTATAAAAATATAAATACAAAATACACATAAAATGAAGTAAATACGTATAAGAAAATGTATACAAAATACACATAAAATAATGTAAATTCGTATCAAAATAAATATTTTTTTATAAGAAATGCGCTATTTGATGGGAATTTTGCATCTTTATTTTCATACAAATTTACATTATTTTATTAATATTCGGTGTATTTATTTTGATACGATTTTACATTATTCTATTTGTTTTTTGTATATATTTTTTTTATACATATTTATATTATTTAAATGTATCTTGCATATATATTACAGACAAATTTATTATCTATTATTTATTTTCATACAAATACACATTCTTTTCATGATATTTTGTTTATTTTTTTTGTCACGAGTTTACATTACTTAATATGTATTTTATATATATATTTTTATACGTATTTACATAATTTCATGTGTATTTTGTATATATATTTCTATAGAAATCTACGTTATTTTATGTGTATTCGTATATATATTTTGAAACAAATTTACACTGTTTTATTTGTATTTTGCGTTTTTTTTCAATACAAATTTACCTTATTGTATGTGTGCATTTTGTATATTAATTTTAATACAAATTTAATTATTCCATGTGTATTTTTGTATATTCATTTAAAAAAAATATGCTTTATCTTATGGGTATTTTGCATCTTTATTTTCATACAAATTTAAATTATTTTATTGATATTCTGTGTACTTATTTTGATACGATTTTACATTATTCTATGTATAACAAAAATAAATACAGAATGCACAAAAATAGATATGCAAAATACATATAAACAATGTAAATTTGTTTCAAAATATATATACGAATACATATGAAATAAGGTAGATTTCTATAAAAATATATATACAAAATACACATAAAATTAAGTAAATACGTATAAAAATGTATACAAAATACACATAAAATAATGTAAATTAGTATCAAAATAAATAAACAAAATACCAATAAAAGAATGTGTATTTGTATAAATATATATATATATATATATATATATATATATATATATATATATATATATATATATATATATATATATATATATATATATATATATATATATATATATATATATATATATATATATATATATATATATATATATATATACAAAATACACATTAAATAATGTAGATTCGCGTCAAAATAAATAAACAAAATATCAGTAAAAGAATGTGTATTTGTATGAAAATACATATACAAAATACACATAAAATAACCTAAATTTGTATCAAACTATATACAAAAATACACAAAAATATTTTAAATTTGTATGAAAATATATATACAAAATACACATAAAATTAGGTAAATTTGTATTGAAATACATACACAAAATACACAAAAAATAATGTAAATTTGAATGAAAATACATAAACAAATACACTTAAAATAACGTAAATTTGTATAAAAAAAATATGTACAAAACACAAATAGAATAATGTAAAATCGTATCAAAATAAATACACAGAATATTAATAAAATAATGTAAATTTGTATGAAAATAAAAAAAAAAATACCCATAAAATAACGCATTTTTTTTATTTATAAAAATATATATACCAAAATACACATCAAAAAAATAAATTTGTATTTAAATAAATATACAAAAAACACATACAATAAGGTAAATTTGTATTGAAATAGATATACAAAATACATATAAAACAATGTAAATTTGTTTCAAAATATATATACGAATACACATAAAATAACGTAGATTTCTATAAAAATATATATACAAAATACACATAAAATGAAGTAAATACGTATAAAAAAATGTATACAAAATACACATAAAATAATGTAAATTCGTATCAAAATAAATAAACAAAATACCAGTAAAAGAATGTGTATTTGTATGAATATAAATATACAAAATACACATAAAATAACGTAAATTTATATAAAACTATATACAAAAATACACAGAAGTAATTAAATTTGTATGAAAATATATACAAAATACACACGAAATAAGCTAAATTTGAATTGAAATATATATACAAAATACATGAAATAAAGTAAATTTGAATCAAAATATTTATACAAATACACATATAAAAACGTAAATTTGTATGAAAATATATAAACAAAATACACATTAAATAATGTAAATACGTATAAATTTTTTTTTTACAAAATACACCAATAATCAAGTCATTCGTATCAAAATAAATAAACAAAAAACTAATTAAATAATGTAAATTTGTATGAGAAAACATATACAAAATACACATAAAATAACGTTTTAAGTTTCTATAAAAATATATGTACAAAATTGCACATAAAATTAGTTTGCATAAAAAAATATATACAAAACACACATTAGATAATGTAAATGAGTATAAAAATATGTATACAAAATACCTATGAAATAATCTAAATTCGTATCGAGTTAAATTAAGAAAATAACAATAAAATAATGTAATTTTGGATGAAAATATATAGAAAACACACATAAAATAACCTAAATACAAATACAAATATACACATTAAATAATCTAAAATTGAATGAAATAAATATACAAAATAAACATAAAATAATGTAAATTTGTAATAAAATATATGTAAGAATACACATAAAATAATATAAATTTGTATGAAAATATATATACAAATACTCATAAAATAACATGAATTTGTATAAAATGTTTCAAAATATATACGAATACACACAATAAGATAACGTAAATTTTTATGAAAATGTATATATAAAATACACATAAAATAGTTTAAATACGTAGAAAATATATATACAAAATACACATAAAATAATGTAAATTGTAAAAAATTAAATACACAAAATTCCAATAAAAGAATGTATATTTGTAGAAATTATATACAAAAACAAATAAAATAACTAAAATTTGTATAAAATATATACAAATATACACAAAATAATTTAAATTTGTTTGAAAATAGATATGCAAACTACACATAAAGTTAGGCAAATTTGTATTGAAATACATATACAAAACTCACATAAAATAATGAAATTTGTATGAAAATATATAAACAAATACATATAAAATCACGTAAATTTGGATAAAATATATATATACAAAATATACATTAAATATTTTAAATATGTATAAAATATATTATATTATATATATTTTATTGATATTTGCGTTATTTATGTGTATTTTGTATATGTTTCTCATAGAAATTTACATTATTTTATTGGTATTTTGTCTATTTATTTTGATACGAATTACATGATTATTTGTATTTGTACATTTTTTTTATACGTATTTACATTATTTAATGTGTATTTTGTTTATATATTTTGATACAAATTTACGTTATTATATGTGTATTTGTATAGGTATTTTGATACAAATTTACATTATTTTATGTATTTTGTATATATATTTCAATTCAAATTTAGCTTATTTTATGTGTATTTTGTATATCTATTTATTTTAATACAAAATCAAATATTTTATGTTTTTTCGTATATATATTTTTATAAAAAATGCGTTATTTTATGGGTATTTTGCATCTTAATTTTCATACATATTTACATTATTTTATTAATATTTTCTGTATTTATTTTGATACGATTTTACATTATTTTATTTGTGTTTTGTATAAATTTTTTTATTCATATTTACATTATTTAATGTTTTTTTTGTATATATATTTGATACAAATTTACGTTATTTTAAGTCTATATGTTTATATATTTTCATTCAAATTTACATTATTTTATGTATTTTGTATATGTATTTCAATACAAATTTACCTTTTTATATGTTTTTGTATATTTATTTTCATACAAGTTTAAATTATTTTGTTTATTTTGTATATAGTTTTATACAAATTTAGGTTATTTTATGTGTATTTTGTATATCTATTTTCATACAAATACACATTCTTTTCATGATATTTTGTTTATTTATTTTGACACGAATTAACATTATTTAATGTGTAATTTGTATATATATTTTTATACGTATTAACATTATTTCAAGTGTATTTTGTATATATATTTCTATAGAAATCTGCGTTATTTTATGTGTATTCGTATATATATTTTGAATCAAATTTACATTATTTTATGTGTATTTTGCATATTTTTTCAATACAAATTTACCTTATTGTATGTGCATTTTGTATATTAATTTTAATACAAATTTGATTAATCTATGTGTATTTTTGTATATGTTTTTTTTATAAAAATATGCTTTATTTTATGGGTATTTTGCATTTTTATTTTCATACAAATTTACATTATTTTATTGATATTCTGTGTATTTATTTTGATATGATTTTACATTATTCTATGTGTATTTTGTATATATATTTTATATAAAATGTATTTGTTTTCATTTCATACAAATCTACATTATTTTATGTGTTTTTTTTACATGTATTTAAATACAAATTTAACTAGTTATATGTGTATTTTGTATATCTATTTTGTATGTATATTTTCATAGAAATTTACTCTATTTTATGAGTATTCGTATATATATTTTGATACAAATTTACATTATTGATGTGTATTTTGCATATCTATTTCAATACAAATTTACTTTCTTGTACGTGCATTTTGTATATTTATTTTAATACAAATTTAACTATTTTATATGTATTTTTGTATATATATTTCTATGCAAATATGCGTTATTATATGGATATTTTGCATCTTTGTTTTCATACAAATTTACATTATTTTATTGATATTCTCTTTATTTATTTTGATACGATTTAACATTATTCTATGTGTATTTTGTATATTTTTTTTATACATATTTACATTATTTAATGTTCATTTTGTATATATATTTTATCCAAATTTACATTATTTTATGTGTATTTGTTTATATATTTTCATACATATTTACACTATTTTATGTGTTTTTTGTATATATATTTTTCTACGTATTTAAATTATTTGATGTGTATTTTGTATATACATTTTCATAAAAAAATTACGCTATTTTATTGTGTGTATAAGTATATATTTTGATACAAATTTTATACAAATTCATGTTATTTAATGTGTATTTGTATATATATTTTCATACAAATTTATATTATTTTATGTGTATTTTTTCATATATTTCATTACAAATTTACCTTATTTTATGTTTATTTTGTATATTTATTTCATTCAATTTTAAATTATTTTATGTGTATATTTGTATTTGTATTTAGGTTATTTTATGTGTATTTTGTATATATATTTTCATTCAAAATTACATTATTTTATTGATATTTTCTTAATTTAATTCGATACGAATTGAGATTATTTCATAGGTATTTTGTATACATATTTTTATACTCATTTACATTATCTAAAGTGTGTTTTGAATATATATTTTTATGCAAATTTTTTTTATGTTCATTTTTGTACATATATTTTTATAGAAATTTGCGTTATTTTATGTATATAGTTTTATATAAATTTACGTTATTTTATGTGCATTTTGTATATTTATATTTATACAAATACACATTCTTTTATTGGTATATTGTTTATTTACATTTATACGAATTTACATTATTTTATGTGTATTTTGTATACATTTTTTTATACGTATTTACTTAATATTATGTGTATTTTGTATATGTATTTTTATAGAAATCTACGTTATTTTATGTGTATTCGTATATATATTTTGAAACAAATTTACATTATTTTATATGTATTTTGCATATCTATTTCAATACAAATTTACCTTATTGTATGTGCATTTTGTATATTTATTTTAATACAAATTCAAATATTTTATGTGTATTTTGGTATCAATATTTTTATAAAAAAGCGTTATTTTATAGGTATTTTGCATCTTAATTTTCATACAAATTTACATTATTTTATTAATATTCTGTGTATATATTTTGATACGATTTTACATTATTCTATTTGTGTTTTGTATATATTTTTTTATACATATTTACATTATTTAATGTGTATTTTGATTATATATTTCATACAAATTTACGTTATTATATGTGTATTTGTTTATATATTTTCTTTCAAATTTACATTATTTTATATGTATTTTGTATATGTATTTCAATACAAATTAACCTAATTTTATGTGTATTTTGTATATTTCTTTTCATACAAATTTAAAATATTTTTGTGTATTTTTGTATATAGTTTTATACAAATTTAGGTTATTTTATGTACGGATTTACATTATTTAATGTGTGTTTTGTATATATATTTTTATCCAAACTTACTTTATTTTACGTTCATTTTTGAATATGTTTTCTCATACAAATTTACATTATTTTATTGATATTTTGTTTATTTAGTTTGATACGAATTAACTGATTATATGTGTATTTTGTACATATTTTTTAGACGTATTTACATAACTTAATGTGTATTTTGTTTATATATTTTAAACAAATTTACGTTATTATATGTATTTTTATAAATATTTTGATACAAATTTACATTATTTTATGTAATTTCTATATACATTTCAATTCAAATTTAGCTTATTTTATCTGTATTTTGTATATCTATTTTCATATGAATTTAATAACTTCTGTGTATTTTTGTATATAGTTTTAAAAAAATTTACGTTATTTTATGTGTATTTTGTATATTTATATTTATACAGATACACATTCTTTTATTGGTATTTTGTTTATTTATTTTGATACGAGTTTACATTATTTTATGTGTATTTTGTATACATTTTCTTATACGTATTTACTTCATTTTATGTGTATTTTGTATATATATTTTTATACAAATCTACGTTATTTTATGTGTATTCGTATATATATTTTGAAACAAATTTACATTGTTTTTTATGTATTTTGGATATCTATTTCAATACAGATTTACCTTATTGTATGTGTATTTTGTATATTTATTTTAATACAAATTAATTTTTTCATGTGTATTTTTGTATATATATTTAAAAAAAAAAATGCGTTATTTAATGGGTATTTTGCATCTTTATTTTCATACAAATTTACATTATTTTATTAATATTCTGTGTATTTATTTTGATACGATTTTACATTATTCTATTTGTGTTTTGTATATATTTTTTTTTATACAAATTTACGTTATTTTAAGTGTATTTGTTTATGTATTTTCTTTCAAATTTACAGTATTTTATGTGTATTTTGTATATGTATTTCAATACAAATTTACCTAATTTTATGTGTATTTTGAATATTTATTTTCATACAAATTTAAATTATTTTTGTGTATTTTTGTATATAGTTTTATACAAATTTATGATATCTTATGTGTATTTTGTATATTTATTTTCATACAAATACACATTCTTTTATTGACATTTTGTTTATCTATTTTGACGCGAATTTACATTATTTAATGTGTATTTTGTATATATATTTTTATACGTATTTACATCCTTTCATGTGTATTTTGTATATTTATAAAAAATGCGTTATTTTATGGGTATTTTGCATCTTTATTTTCATTATAAATTTGCCTTATTTTAAGTTTATTTTTATATCTATTTTCATTCAAATTCAAATCATTTTATGTGTATATATTTATTTGTATTTACGTTATTTTATGTGTATTTTCTATATATATTTTCATTCAAAATTACATTATTTTATCGGTATTTTGTTCATTTATTTCGATACGAATTTAGATTATTTCATGTGTATTTTCTATACATATACATATAGAGTAAATTTCTATGAAAATATATATTCAAAATACATATAAAATTATGTAAATAAGTATAAAAATATATATATCAAATACACCTAAAAAAATGAAAATTCGTATCAAAATAAATAAAGAAAATTCCGATAAAAGAACGTAAATTCGAATTAAAATAAATAAACAAAATACCAATAAAAGAATGTGTATTTGGATAAATATAAATATACAAAATACACATACAAAATAAACATAAAATAAAGAAGATTTTTAATAAAATATATGTACAAAATACACATAAAATAATGTAAATTTATATGAAAATATATATACAAATACACATAAAATACCATGAATTTGTATAAAATTATACATTCAAAATAAATATTAAATAATGGAAAAGCGTATTAAAATATATATACAAAGTACATATAAAATAATGTAAATTCGTATAAATATAAATCAACAAAACACCAATAAAATAATATATATTTGAATGAAAATAAATTTACAAAATACACATAACATAACTAAAAGTTGTATTAAAATATATACAAAAATACATAGAAATAATTTGAGTTTGTATGAAAATAGATATACAAAATACACATAAAACTAGGTAAATTTCTTTTGAAATGTATATACAAAATACCCATAAAATATTGTAAATTTGTGTCAAAATATATAAACAAATACACATAAAATAACGTAAATTTGTATGAAAAATATATACAAAATACACATAGAATAATGTGAACTCCTATCAAAATGAATGAGCAGAATATCAATAAAATAATGTAAATTTGTATGAAAATAAAGAGACAAAATACCCAAAAAATAAAGAATATGTTTATAAAAATACAGATACAAAAAAAAACATCGGATAATTAAATTTGTATTAAAATTAATATACAAAATGCGTATATAATAAAGTAAATTTGTTTTGAAAAAATATGCAACATACACGTTTACTCATACAAATTTATATTATTTTATTGGTATTTTGTTTATTTATTTTGATACGAATTACATGATTATATGTGTATTTTGTACATATTTTTTCATACGTATTTACATTATTTAATGTGTATTTTGTTTATATATTTTCATACAAATTTACGTTATTATATGTGTATTTGTATAAATATTTTGATACAAATTTACTTTATTTCATGTATTTTGTATATATTTCAAATCAAATTTAGCTTATTTCGTGTGTATTTTGTATATATTTTCATATAAATTTAATTACTTCTGTGTATTTTGTATATAGTTTTATATAAATTTACGTTATTTTATGTGTATTTATTTATTTTGTATGTGTATTTTGTATATTTATATTTATCCAAATACACATTCTTTTATTGGTATTTTGTTTATTTATTTTGATACGAATTTACATTATTTTATGATATATATTTTATCCAAATTTACATTATTTTATGTGTATCTGTTTATATATTTTCATACATATTTACATTATTTTATGTGTTTTTTGTATATATATTTTTCTACGTATTTAAATTATTTTATGTGTATTTTGTATATACATCTTCATAAAAAAATTACGTTATTTTATTGTGTGTATAAGTATTTATTTTGATACAAATTTTATACAAATTCATGTTATTTAATGTGTATTTGTATATATATTTTCATACAAATTTACATTATTTTATGTGATTTTTTCATATATTTCATTACAAATTTACCTTATTTTATGTTTATTTTGTATATTTATTTCATTCAATTTTAAATTATTTTATGTGTATATTTGTATTTGTATTTAGGTTATTTTATGTGTATTTTGTATATATATTTTCATCCAAAATTACATTATTTTATTGGTATTTCTTAATTTAATTCGATACGAATTTAGATTATTTCATAGGTATTTTGTATACATATTTTTATACTTATTTACATTATCTAATGTGTGTTTTCTAGATATATTTTTATTCAAATATATTTAATGTTCATTTTGTACATATATTTTATAGAAATTTACGATATTTTATGTGCATTTTGTATATTTATATTTATACAAATACACATTCTTTTATTGGTATATTGTTTATTTACATTTATACGAATTTACATTATTTTATGTGTATTTGTATATATATTTTCATATAAATTTACATTATTTTATGTGTATTTTGTACATATATTTTATCACAAATCTACCTTATTTCATGTGTATTCGTATATATATTTTGAAGCAAATTTACATTATTTTATATGTATTTTGCATATCTATTTCAATACAAATTTACCTTATTGTATGTGCATTTTGTATATTTATTTTAATACAAGTTCAAATATTTTATGTGTATTTTGGTATCAATAATTTTTAAAAAATGCGTTATTTTATAGGTATTTTGCATCTTAATTTTCATTTTATATGTACTTTGTATATATATTTTATACGCTTTTACATTATTTAATATTTATTTTGAATATATATTTTATACAGATTCATGGTATTTTATGTGTATTTGTATATATATTTTCATATAAATTTACATTATTTTATGTGTATTTTGTACATATATTTTATTACAAATCTACCTTATTTTATGTGTATTTTGTATCTGTATTTAGTATATTTATATTTATCCAAATACACATTCTTTTATTGGTATTTTGTTTATTTATTTTAATTCGAATTTACATTATTTTATGAATATTTTGTATACATTTTTTTATACGTATTTACTTAATTTTAGGTGTATTTTGTACATATATTTTTATAGAAATCTACGTTTTTTTATTTGTATTCGTATATATATTTTGAAACAAATTTATATTGTTTATATGTATTTTGCATATCTCTTTCAATACAAATTTACCTTATTGTATGTGCATTTTGTATATTTATTTCAATACAAATTTAAATATATTATGTGTATTTTGGTATATATATTTTATAAGAAATGCGCTATTTTATGGAATTTTGTATCTTTATTTTCATACAAATTTACATTATTTTATTAATATTCGGTGTATTTATTTTGATACGATTTTACATTATTCTATTTGTTTTGTATATACTTTTTTAAACATATTTACATTATTTAATGTGTATCTTGCATATATATTTTATACAAATTTATTATCTATTATCTATTTTCATACAAATACACATTCTTTTCATGATATTTTGTTTATTTATTTTGACACGAATTTACATTATTTGATATGTATTTTGTATATATATTTTTATACGTATTTACATAATTTCATATGTATTTTGTATATATATTTCTATAGAAATCTACTTTATTTTATGTGTATTCGTATATATATTTTGAAACAAATTTACATTGTTTTATATGTATTTTTGAATATCTCTTTCAATACAAATTTACCTAACTGTATATGCATTTTGTATATTAATTTCAATACAAATTTAAATATTTTATGAGTATTTTGGTATATATTTTTTATTAAAAATGCGATAATTTTTGGGAATTTTGCATCTTTATTTTCATACAAATTTACATTATTTTATTGATATTCTGTGTATTTATTTTGATACGATTTTACATTATTCTATTTGTTTTTTGTATATATTTTTTTATAGACATTTACATTATTTAATGTGTATCTTGCATATATATATTTTATACAAATTTACATTATTTTAAGTGTATTTGTTTATATATTTTCATTCAAATTTACATTATTTGATGTGTATTTTATATATGTATTTCCATACAAATATACCTAATTTTATGTGTATTTTGTATATTTCTTTTCAAACAAATTTAAATTATTTTTGTGTATTTTTGTATATAGTTTTATACAAATTTAGGTTATTTTATGTACGCATTTACATTATTTAGTGTGTGTTTTTTATATATATTTTTATGCTAATTTACTTTATTTTATGTGCATTTTTGTACATATATTTTTATAGAAATTTGCGTTATTTGTATATGTTTTCTCATACAAATTTACATTATTTTATTGCTATTTTGTTTATTTATTTTGATACGAATTACATGATTATATGTGTATTTTGTACATATTTTTTATACGTATTTACATTACTTAATGTGTATTTTGTTTATATATTTTTAATCAAATCTACGTTATTATATGTATATGTATAAATATTTTGATACAGATTTACATTATTTTATGTATTTTGTATGTACATTTCAATTCAAATTTAGCTTATTTTACATGTATTTTGTTTATACATTTTCATACAAATTTAATAACTTCTGTGTATTTTTGTATATAGTTTTATACAAATTTACGATATTTTATGTGTATTTTGTATATTTATATTTATACAAATACACTTTCTTTTACTAGTATTTTGTTTATTTATTTTAATACGATTTTTATGTGTATTTTGTATTCATTTTTTTATACATATTTACTTCATTTTATGTGTATTTTGTATATATTTTTATAGAAATCAACGTTATTTTATGTGTATTCATATATAAATTTTGAAACAAATTTACATTGTTTTATATGTATTTTGCATATCTATTTCAATACAAGTTTACCTTACAGTATGTGCATTTTTTATATTTATTTTAATACAAATTTTAATATTTTATGTGTATTTTGGTATATATATTTTTATAAAAAATGCGTTATTTTATGGCTATTTTCCTTCTTTATTTTCATACAAATTTACATTATTTTATTAATATTCTGTGTATTTATTTTGATACGATTTTACATTATTCTATTTGTGTTTTGAATATATTTTTTTATACATATTTACATTATTTAATTAGTATTTTGTATATATATTTGATACAAATTTACGTTATTTTAGGTGTATATGTTTATATACTTTCATTCAAACTTCCATTATTTAATGTGTATTTTGTATATGTATTTCAATACAAATTTACCTAATTTTATGTGTATTTTGTATATCTATTTTCATACAAATACACATTCTTTTATTGATATTTTGTTTATTTATTTTGACGACATTTTAAATTATTTAATGTGTATTTTGTATATATATTTTTATACGTATTTACATCATTTCATGTGTATTTTGTATATATATTTCTATAGAAATCTACGTAATATTATGTGTATTCGTATATAGATTTTTAAACAAATCTACACTTTTATGTGTATTTTGCATATTTTTTCAATACAAATTTACCTTATTGTATATGCATTTTGTATATTAATTTTAATACAAATTTAATTATTCTATGTGTATTTTTGTATATGCATTTTTATAAAAATATGCTTTATTTTATGGGTATTTTGCATCTTTATTTTCATACAAATTTACGTTATTTTACTGATATTCTGCTCATTCATTTTGATACGATTTGACATTATTCTATGTTTTTTTTGTAAATATTTTTCATACAAATTTACGTTATTTTATGTGTGTTTGTTTATATATTTTGACACAAATTTACATTATTTTATGGGTATTTTGTATATATATTTCAAAAGAAATTTACCTAGTTTTATGTGTATTTTGTATATCTATTTTCATACAAACTCAAATTATTTTTATATATTTTTGTATATATTTCAATCCAAATTTTAGTTATGTTATGTGTATTTTGTAAATCTATTTTCATTCAAATATATATTATTTTATTGGTATTTTGTTGATTTATATTGATACGAATTTACATTATTTTATATGTACTTTTTATATATATTTTTATACGCATTTACATTATTTAATATTTATTTTGAATATATAATTTTATACAAATTCATGGTATTTTATGTGTATTTGTATATATATTTTCATATAAATTTACATTATTTTATGTGTATTTTGTACATATATTTCATTACAAATTTACCTTATTTTATGTTTATTTTGTATGTGTATTTTGTACATTTGTATTTATACACGTTCAATACAAATTTATATTATTTTATTGGTATTTTGTTTATTTATTTTGATACGAATTACATGATAATATGTGTATTTTGTACATATTTTTTTATACGTATCTACATTATTTAATGTGTATTTTGTTTGTATATTTTCATACAAATTTACACTATTATATGTGTATTTGTATAAATATTTTGATACAAATTTACTTTATTTAATGTATTTTGTATAAGGTAAATTTGTATTGAAAAAGATATGCAAAAATACATATAAAACAATGTAAATTTGTTTCAAAATATATATACGAATACAAATAAAAGAACGTAGATTTCTATAAAAATATATATACAAAATACACATAAAATTAAGTAAATACGTATAAAAAAATGTATACAAAATACACATAAAATAATGTAAATTCGAATTAAAATAAATAAACAAAATACCAATAAAAGAATGTGTATTTGGATAAATATAAATATACAAAATACATATACAAAATAAACATAAAATAATGTAAATTTATATGAAAATATATATACAAATACACATAAAATACCATGAATTTGTATAAAAATATATATTCAAAATAAATATTAAATAATGTAGTATCGTATAAAATATATATATATATATACAGATACAAAAAATACATCGAATAATTAAATTTGTATTAAAATTAATATACAAAATGCGTATATAATAAGGTAATTTGTATTGAAAAATATGCAATATACACGTTTACTCATACAAATTTATATTATTTTATTGGTATTTTGTTTATTTATTTTGATACGAATTACATGATTATATGTGTATTTTGTACATATTTTTATACGTATTTTCATTATTTAATGTATTTTGTTTATATATTTCATATGGTAGGCGGTGGCGGTGGAAGCGTACTGGGCTCACATTCACCGCGGTGATGGACGGCAAGGGTTCGAATCCCCACGCTACCACTCGATTTTTCAGCCACCGCCGAGTGGTTAAAACTACCCACATGCTGTCCTGAAGACCACCCATCAACCCGGACTCTAGAGGAAGCCGTCCAAGCGAATCAAGAACGAGTTCCGGGGGCAGCATGAGCCAATGCAGGATGGCGCCACTATAAACACTGCCTGCGCCAGAACGGGCTGGGCTGACCATCAGGCCCCACCTGGAAGAAGCCTTGGGCCGACCATCAGGCCCCACGGAAGATGCTTACTGGCGCAATAGGCAACAAAAAAAAAAAAAAAATACAAATTTACGTTATTATATGTGTATTTGTATAAATATTTTGATACAAATTTACTTTATTTCATGTATTTTGTATATATATTTCAATTCAAATTTAGCTTATTTTGTGTGTATTTTGTATATATTTTCATACAAATTTAATTACTTGTGTATTTTTGTATATAGTTTTATATAAATTAAAGTTATTTAATTAGTATTTTGTATATTTATATTTAAACAATACATTCTTTTATTGGTATTTTGTTTATTTATTTTGATACGAATTTACATTATTTAATGTGTTTTTGTATACATTTTTTATACGTATCTAATTCATTTTATGTGTATTTTTGATATATATTTTTATAGAAATCTACGTTATTTTATGTGTATTCGTATATATATTTTGAAACAAATTTACATTGTTTTATATGTATTTTGCATATCTATTTCAATACAAATTTACCTTATTGTATGTGTTTTTTGTAAATTTATTTTAACACAAATTTAATTTTTTGATGTGTATTTTAGTATATATATTTTTATAAATAAAAAAATGCGTTATTTTATGGTATTTTGTTTTATTTTCATACAAATTTACATTATTTTATTAATATTCTGTATTTATTTTGATACGATTTACATTATTCTATTTGTGTTTTTTACATATTTTTATACAAATTTATGTTATTTTAAGTATGTATTTATTTATTTTAATTAAAATTTACATTATTTTATGTGAATTTTGTGTATGTATTTCAATACAAATTTACCTAATTTTATGTATTTTGTATATTTATTTTCATACAAATTTAAAATATTTTGTGTATTTTGTATATAGTTTGATACAAATTTAGGTTATTTTATGTGTATTTTGTATATCTATTTTCATACAAATACACATTTTTATTGATATATTTTTTATTTATTTTGACGCGAATTTTATGTGAATTTGTTTTCATTTCATACAAATTTACATTATTTTATGTGTATTTTGTACATGTATTTAAATACAAATTTAACTAATTATATGTGTATTTTGTATATCTATTTTCATACAAATTGAAATTTATTTTTGTTTTTGTATATATTTTTATTCAAATGTTCGTAATCTTATAAAATATATATACCAAAATACACATAAAATATTTAAATTTGCATTGAAATAAATATACAAAATGCACATACAATAAGGTAAATTTGTATTGAAAGAGATATACAAAAATACATATAAAACAATGTAAATTTGTTTCAAATATATATACGAATACAAATAAAAAACGTAGATTTATAAAAATATATATACAAAATACACTTAAAATTAAGTAAATACGTATAAAAAATGTATACAAAATACATAAAATAATGTAAATTGAATTAAAATAAAAAACAAAATAATAAAAGAATGTGTATTTGGATAAATATAAATATACAAAATATACATACAAAATAAACATAAAATAAGGTAGATTTGTAAAAAATATATGTACAAAATACACATAAAATAATGTAAATTTATATAAAATATATATACAATACACATAAAATACTATGAATTTGTATAAAATATATATTCAAAATAAATATTAAATAATGTAAATGCGTATAAAAATATATATACAAAGTACATATAAAATAATGTAAATTGTATCAATATAAATCAACAAAACGCCAATAAAATAATATATATTTGAATGAAAATAAATTTACAAAATACACATAACATAACTAAATTTGTATTAAAATATATACAAAAACATAGAAATAATTTGAGTTTGTATGAAAATAGATATACAAAATACACATAAAACTAAGTAAATTTTTTGAAATGTATATACAAAATACCCATAAAATATTGTAAATTTGTGTCAAAATATATAAACAAATACACATAAAATAACGTAATTTTGTATGAAAATATATACAAAATACACATAGAATAATGTCAATTCGTATCAAATGAATGAGCAGAATATCAATAAAATAATGTAAATTTGTATGAATATAAAGATGCAAAATACCCAAAAAATAAAAGCATATGTTTATAAAAATACAGATACAAAATACACATCGAATAATTAAATTTGTATTAAAATTAATATACAAAATGAGTATATAATAAGGTAAATTTTTATTTAAAATATATGCAACATACACGTTTACTCATACAAATTTATATTATTTTATTGGTATTTTGTTTATTTATTTTGATACGAATTACATGATTATATGTGTATTTTGTACATATTTTTAAACATAAAATAACGTAAATTTGTATGAATAATATATACAAAATACACATAGAATAATGTCAATTCGTATCAAAATGAATGAGCAGAATATCAATAAAATAATGTAAATTTGTATGAAAATAAAGATGCAAAATGCCCAAAAATAAAGCATATGTTCATAAAATACAGATACAAAATACACATCCAATAATTAAATTTGTATTAAAATTAATATACAAAATGCGTATATAATAAGGTAAATTTGTATTGAAAAAATATGCAACATGCACGTTTACTCATACAAATTTATATTATTTTATTGGTATTTTGTTTATTTATTTTGATACGAATTACATGATTATATGTGTATTTTGTACATATTTTTTTATACGTATTTACATTAATTAATGTGTATTTTGTTTATATATTTTCATACAAATTTACATTATTATATGTGTATTTGTATAAATATTTTGACACAAATTTACTTTATTTCATGTATTTTGTATATATATTTCAATTCAAATTTAGCTTATTTCATGTGTATTTTGTATATATTTTCATACAAATTTAATTACTTCTGTGTATTTTTGTATATAATTTTATATAAATTTACGTTATTTTATGTGTATTTTTTATATTTATATTCATACAAATACACATTATTTTATTGGTATTTTGTTTATTTATTTTGATACGAGTTTACATTATTTTATGTGTATTTTGTATACATTTTTTATACGTATTTACTTCATTTATGTGTATTTTGTATATATTTTATAGAAATCTACGTTATTTTATGTATTCGTATATATATTTTGAAACAAATCTACATTGTTTTATATATATTTTTGTATCTATTTCAATACAAATTTACCTTATTGTATGTGTTTTTGTATATTTATTTTAATACAAATTAAATTTTTGATGTGTATTTTGGTATAATATATTTTTATAAATAAAAAAATGCGTTATTTTATGGGTATTTTGTTTCTTTATTTTCATACAAATTTACATTATTTTATTAATATTCTGTGTATTTATTTTGATACGATTTTACATTATTCTATTTGTGTTTTGTACATATTTTTTTATTCAAATTTACGTTATTTTAAGTGTATTTGTTTATGTATTTTCATTCAAATTTACATTATTTTATGTGTATTTTGAGTATGTATTTCAATACAAATTTACCTAATTTTATGTATTTTGTATATTTATTTTCACAAATTTAAAATATTTTTGTGTATTTTTGTATATAGTTTGATACAAATTTAGGTTATTTTGTGTGTATTTTGTATATCTATTTTCATACAAATACACATTCTTTTATTGATATTTTGTTTATTTATTTTGACGCGAATTTACATTATTTAATGTGTATTTTGTATATATATTTTTATACGTATTTACATCATTTCATGTGTATTTTGTTTAGTTTTAAACAAATTTATATTATTAAATGTGTATTTTGTATATATATATTTATACAAATACACATTCTTTTATTGGGATTTTGTTTATTTATTTTGATACTAATTTACATTATTTTATGTGTATTTTGTATACATTTTTTATACGTATTTACTTAATTTTATGTGTATTTTGTATATATATTTTTATAGAAATATACCTTATTTCATGTGTATTCGTATATATATTTTGAAACAAATTTACATTGTTTATATGTATTTTGCATATCTATTTTTGTGTATTCTGTATTTATTTCTGTTATACATAGAATAATGTAAAATCGTATCAAAATAAGTACGCAGAATATCAATAAAATAATTTAAATTTGTATGAAAATAAAGATGCAAAATACCCATATGATAAAGCATATTTTTATAAAAATACATATACAAAAATACACATAGAATAATTAAATTTGTATTAAAATTAATATACAAAATGCACACATACAATAAGGTAAATTTGTATTGAAAAAAAACGCAAAACACAAATAAAATAGTGTAAATTTGTGTCAAAATATATATACGAATACACATAAAATAACGTAGATTTCTATAGAAATATATATACAAAATACACATGAAATTATGTAAATACGTATAAAAATATATATATAAAATACATATTAAGTAATGTAAACTCGTGACAAAATAAATAAACAAAATATCATGAAAAGAATGTGTATTTGTATGAAAATAAATAATAGATAATAAATTTGTATGTAATATATATGCAAGATACATTTAAATAATGTAAATAAGTATAAAAAAAATATATACAAAAAACAAATGGAATAATGTAAAATCGTATCAAAATAAATACACCGAATATTAATAAAATAATGTAAATTTGTATGAAAATAAAGATGCAAAATTCCCATCATATAGCGCATTTCTTATAAAAAAATATATATACCAAAATACACATAAAATATTTAAATTTGTATTGAAATAAATATACAAAATGCACATACAATAAGGTAAACTTCTATTGAAAGAGATATGCAAAAATACATATAAAACAATGTAAATTTGTTTCAAAATATATATACGAATACACATAAAATAACGTAGATTTCTATAAAAATATATTTACAAAATACACATAAAATTAAGTAAATACGTATAAAAAAATGTAAACAAAATACACCTAAAATAATGTAAATTCGAAACAAAATAAATAAACAAAATACCAATAAAAGAATGTATATCTATTTATTTTAATACAAAATCAAATATTTTGTTTTTTCGTATATATTTTTATAAAAAATGCGTTATTTTATGGGTATTTTGTATCTTAATTTTCATACAAATTTACATTATTTTATTAATATTTTCTGTATTTATTTTGATACGATTTTACATTATTTTATTTATGTTTTGTATATATTTTTTTATACATATTTACATTATTTAATGTGTTTTTTGTATATATATTTGATACATATTTACGTTATTTTAAGTTATTTTATGTGTATTTGTTTATATATTTTGACACAAATTTACAATATTTTATTGGTATTTTGTATATATATTTCAAAAGAAATTTACCTAGTTTTATATGTATTTTGAATATCTATTTTCATACAAACTCAAATTATTTTTATGTATTTTTGTATATATTTCAATACAAATTTTAGTCATGTTATGTGTATTTTTTAAATCTATTTTCATTCAAATATATATTATTTTATTGGTATTTTGTTGATTTATATTGATACGAATTTACATTATTTTATATGTACTTTGTATATATATTTTTATATGCATTTACATTATTTAATATTTATTTTGAATATATAATTTTATACAAATTCATGGTATTTTATGTGTATTTGTATATATATGTTCATATAAATTTACATTATTTTATGTGTATTTTGTACATATATTTCCTTACAAATTTACTTTTATTTTATGTTTGTATGTGTATTTTGTAAATTTATATTTATACAAATAAACATTCTTTTATTATGATTTTGTTTATTTTTTTTGTTTCGAATTTACATTATTTTATGTGTATTTTTTTTATACGTATTTACTTATTTTATGTGTATTTTGTATATATTTTATAGAATCTACGTTATTTTATGTGTATTCGTTTATATTTTTAAACAAATTTACATTGTTTTATATGTATTTTTGCATATCTCTTTCAATAGAAGTTTACCTTATTGTATGTGCATTTTGTATATTTATTTCAATACAAATTTAAATATTTTATGTGTATACATGTACAAAAAATACATAAAATAATGTAGATTTATATGAAATGAAAACAAATACATTTTATATAAAATATATATACAAAATACACATAGAATAATGTAAAATCATATTAAAATAAATACACAGAATATCAATAAAATAATGTAAATTTGTATGAAAATAAAGATGCAAAATACCCATAAAATAAAGCATATTTTTATAAAAATACATATACAAAAATACACATAGATTAATCAAATTTGTATTAAAATTAATATACAAAATGCGCATACAAAAAGGTAAATTTGTATTGAAAAAATATGCAAAATACACATAAAACAATGTAAATTTGTTTCAAAATATATATACGAATACACATAAAATAACGCAGATTTCTATAGTAATATATATACAAAATACACTTGAAATAATGTAAATACGTATAAAAATATATATACAAAATACACATTAAATAATGTTAATTCGTGTCAAAATAAATAAACAAAATATCATGAAAAGAATGTGTATTTGTATGAAAATAGATATACAAAATACACATAAAATAACCTAACTTTGTATCAAACTATAAACAAAAATACACAAAAATAATTTAAACTTGTATGAAAATAAATATACAAAAAATATATAAAATTAGGTAAATTTGTATTGAAATACATATACAAAATACACATAAAATAATGTAAATTTGAATGAAAATATATAAACATATAGACTTAAAATAACGTAAATTTGTATCAAATATATATACAAAAAACACATTAAATAATGTAAATATGTATAAAAAAATATATACAAAACACAAATAAAATAATGTAAGATCGTATCAAAATAAATACAGAAAATATTAATAAAATAATGTAAATTTGTATGAAAATTAAGATGCAAAATACCCATAAAATAACGCATTTTTTATAAAAATATATATAAAAAAAAACATAAAATATTTGATTTTGTATTAAAATAAATAGATATACAAATACACATAAAATAAGCTAAATTAGTATATATACAAAATACACATAGAATAATTTAAAATCGTATCAAAATAAATACACAGAATATCAATAAAATAATGTAATTTTGTATGAAAATAAAGATGCAAAATACCTATAAAATAAAGCATATTTTTTTAAAAATACATATACAAAAATACACAAAGAATAAATAGATTTGTGTTAAAATTAATATACAAAATGCACGTACAATAAGGTAAATTTGTATTGAAAAAATATACAAAATGCACATTAAAGCGTAAATTTGTTTAAAAATCTATATTCGAATACACATAAAATAACGTAGATTTCTATAGAAATATATATACAAAATACACATGAAATGATGTAAATACGTATAAAAATATATATATATAAAATACACATTAAATAATTTAAATTCTCGTCAAAATAAATAAACAAAATATCAATGAAATAATGTGTATTTGTATGAAAATAGATATACAAAATACTCATAAAATAACCTAAGTTTGTATAAAACTATATACAAAAATACACAAAAGTAATTTAAATTTGTATGAAAATAAATATACAAAATACACATAAAATTAGGTAAATTTGTATTGAAATACATATACAAAATAAATACACAAAATAATGGAAATTTGAATGAAAATATATAAACATATACACTTAAAATAAAGTAAATTTGTATCAAATATATATACAAAATACTAATTAAATAATGTAAATATGTATAAAAAAAATATATACAAAACACAAATAGAATAATGTAAAATCGTATCAAAATAAATACACAGAATATTAATTAAATAATGTAAATTTGTATGAAAATAAAGATGCAAAATAGCCATAAAATAACGCATTTTTTTAAAAAAATATATACCAAAATACACATAAAATATTAAAATTTGTATTAAAATAAATATAAAAAATGCACATACTGTAAGGTAAATTTGTATTGAAATAGATATGCAAAATACATATAGAACAATGTAAATTTGTTTCAAAATATATATACGAATACACATAAAATAACGTTGATTTCTATAAAAATATATACAAAATACACATAAAATGAAGTAAATACGTATAAAAAAATGAATACAAAATACACATAAAAATCGTATCAAAATAAATAAACAAAATACCAGTAAAAGAATGTGTATTTGTATAAATATAAATACAAAATACACATAAAATATCGTAAATTTGTATAAAACTATATACAAAAATACACAGAACAAATACACATTCATTTATTGGTATTTTGTTTATTTATTTTGTTTCGAATTTATATTATTTTATGTGTTTGTTTACATTTTTTTATACGTATTTACCTAATTTTATGTGTATTTTGTATATATATTTTTATAGAAATCTACGTTATTTTATGTGTATTCGTATATATATTTTGAAACAAATTTACTATTTTTTATATGTATTTTTGCATATCTCTTTCAACAGAAGTTTACCTTATTGTATGTGCATTTTGTATATTTATTTCAATACAAATTTAAATATTTTATGTGTATTTTGGTATATATATTTTTATAAGAAATGCGCTATTTGATGGGAGTTTTCCATCTTTATTTTCATACAAATTTACATTATTTTATTAATATTCGGTGTATTTATTTTGATACGATTTTACATTATTCCATTTGTTTTTTTTATATTTTTTTTTTATACATATTTACATTATTTAATGTGTATCTTGCATATATATTACATACAAATTTATTATCTATTATTTATTTTCATACAAATACACATTCTTTTCATGATATTTTGTTTATTTATTTTGTCACGAATTTATATTACTTAATATGTATTTTATATATATATTTTTATACGTATTTACATAATTTCATGTGTATTTTGTATATATATTTCTATAGAAATCTACGTTATTTTATGTGTATTCGTATATATATTTTGAAACAAATTTACACTGCTTTATTTGTATTTTGCGTTTTTTTTTCAATACAAATTTACCTTATTGTGTGTGTCCATTTTGTATATTAATTTAAATACAAATTTAATTATTCTATGTGTATTTTTGTATATGTATTTTTTATAAAAAAAATGCTTTATCTTATGGGTATTTTGCATCTTTATTTTCATACAAATTTAAATTATTTTATTGATATTCTGTGTACCTATTTTGATACGATTTTACATTATTCTATGTATAACAAAAATAAATACAGAATACACAAAAATAGATATGCAAAATACATATAAACAATGTAAATTTGTTTTAAAATATATATACGAATACACATGAAATAAGGTAGATTTCTATAAAAATATATATACAAAATACACATAAAATTAAGTAAATACGTATAAAAAATGTATACAAAATACACATAAAATAATGTAAATTACTATCAAAATAAATAGACAGAATACGAATAAAAGAATGTGTATTTGTATAAATATATATATACAAAATACACATTAAATAATATAAATTTGTTTAAAACTATACAAAATACACATGAAATGATGTAAATACGTATAAAAATATATATACAAAATAAATAATGTAAATTCGCGTCAAAATAAATAAACAAAATATCAATAAAAGAATGTGTATTTGTATGAAAATAGATATACAAAATACACATAAAATAACTTAAATTTGTATAAAACTAAATACAAAAATACACAAAAATATTTTAAATTTGTATGAAAATAAATATACAAAATACACAAAATTAGGTAAATTTGTATTGAAATACATACACAAAATACACATAAAATAATGTAAATTTGAATGAAAATACATAAACAAATACACTTAAAATAACGTAAATTTGTATAAAAAAATATGTACAAAACACTAATAGAATAATGTAAAATCGTATCAAAATAAATACACAGAATATTAATAAAATAATGTAAATTTGTATGAAAATAAAGAAGCAAAATACCCATAAAATAACGCATTTTTCTATTTATAAAAATATATATACCAAAATACACATCAAAAAATTAAATTTGTATTAAAATAAATATACAAAAAACACATACAATAAAGTAAATTTGTATTGAAATAGATATGCAAAATACATATAAAACAATGTAAATTTGTTTCAAAATATATATACGAATACACATAAAATAACGTAGATTTCTATAAAAATATATATACAAAATACATATAAAATGAAGTAAATACGTATAAAAAAATGTATACAAAAAACATATAAAGTAATGTAAACTCGTATCAAAATAAATAAACAAAATACCAATAAAAGAATGTGTATTTGTATAAATATAAATATACAAAATACACATAAAATAACGTAAATTTATATAAAACTATATACAAAATACACAGAAGTAATTAAATTTGTATGAAAATATATACAAAATACACACAAAATAAGTTAAATTTGAATTGAAATATATATATACAAAATACATGAAATAAAGTAAATTTGTATCAAAATATTAATACAAATACACATATAATAACGTAAATTTGTAATGAAAATATATAAACAAAATACACATTAAATAATGTAAATACGTATAAAAAAATATGTACAAAATACACATATAATCATGTAATTCGTATCAAAATAAATAAACGAAATACCAATAAAATATTATAAATTTGTATGAGTAAACGTGTATGTTGCATATTTTTTCAATACACATTTATTAAAATTAATATACAAAATGCGTATATAATAAGGTATACTTATTATATACGCATTTTGTATATTAATTTTAATAAATGTGTATTTGAATATATATTTTGATACAAATTTACATTATTTTATGTATTTTCTATATTTATTTCAATTCAAATTTAGCTTATTTTATGTGTCTTTTGTATATCTATTTTCATACAAATTTAATTATTTTTGTTTATTTTTGTATATAGTTTTATACAATTTTACGTTATTTTATGTGTATTTTGTATATTTATATTTATACAAGTAAACATTCTTTTATTGGCATTTAGTTTATTTATTTTGATACGAATTTACATTATTTTATGTGTATTTTGTATACATTTTCTTATACGTATTTAGTTCATTTTATGTGTATATTGTATATATATTTTTATAGAAATCTACGTTATTTTATGTGTATTCGTATATATATTTTGAAACAAATTTACATTGTTTACATAAATTTGTATAAAACTATATACAAAAATACACAAAAATAATTTAAATTTGTATGAAAATAAATATACAAAATACACAAAAAATTAGGTAAATTTGTATTGAAATACATATACAAAATACACATAAAATACTGTAAATTTGAATGAAAACACATAAACAAATACACTTAAAATAACGTAAATTTGTATAAAAAAATATATACAAAACACAAATAGAATAATGTAAAATCGTATCAAAATAAATACACAGAATATTAATAAAATAATGTAAATTTGTATGAAAACAAAGAAGCAAAATACCCATAAAATAACGCATTTTTTTAAAATATATATACAAAAATACACATAAAAAAATTTATTTGTATTAAAATAAATATACAAAATACACATACAATAAGGTAAATCTATTGAAATAGATATGCAAAATACATATAAAACAATGTAAATTTGTTTCAAAATATATATACGAATACACATAAAATAACGTACATTTCAGTAAAATATATATACAAAATACACATAAAATGAAGTAAATACGTATAAGAAAATGTATACAAAATACACATAAAATAATGTAAATTCGTATCAAAATAAATAAACTAAATGCCAATAAAAGAATGTTTACTTGTATAAATATAAATATACAAAATACACATAAAATAACGTAAAATTGTATAAAACTATATACAAAAATAAACAAAAATAATTAAATTTGTATAAAAATAGATATACAAAAGACATAAAATAAGGTAAATTTGAATTGAAATAAATATAGAAAATACATAAAATAATGTAAATTTGTATCAAAATATATATACAAATACACATATAATAACGTAAATTTGTATAAAAATATATAAACAAAATACACATTAAATAATGTAAATACGTATAAAAGATATGTACGTAATGTAAAAATTTATAAAATTAAAGATGCAAAATACCCATAAAATATCTCATATTTAAAAAAAATATATACAAAAATACACATAAAATATTTAAATTTGTATTAAAATAAATATACAAAATACACATACAATAAGGTAGATTTTAATTGAAATAGATATGCAAAAAACACATAAAATAATGAAATTTTTTATCAAAATATATACGAATACACACAATAAAATTACGTAGATTTTTATGAAAATATATATACAAAATACACATAAAATAATGTAAATACATAGAAAAATATATATACAAAATACACATAAAATAATGTAAATTCGTATCAAAATAAATAAACAAAATTTCCTCTAAAAGAATGTATATGTGTAGGAAAATATATATACAAAATACAAAAAAAAAATTGTATAAAAATAATACAAAAATACACAAAAATAATTTAAATTTGTTTGAAAATAGATATGCAAAATACAAATGAAATTAGGCAAATTTTATTGAAATACATATACAAAATACACATAAAATAATGTAAATTTGTATGAAAATATATAAACAAATACACATAAGATAACGTAAATTTCCATAAAATATATGTACAAAATATACATTAAATAATGTAAATATGTCTAAAAATATATATACAAAATACACAGAATAAAGTAAAATCGTATCAAAATAAATAAACAGACAATCAATAAAATAATGTAAATTTGTATGAAAATAAAGATGCAAAATACCCATATAATAACGCATATTTGTTTAAAATATATATACAAAAATACACATAAAATAATTAAATTTGCATCAAAATAAATATACAAAAGGCACATACAATAAAGAAAATTTGTATTGAAATAGATATGCGAAATACACATAAATAATGTAAATTTGTATCAAAATATATATACGAATACACATAAAATAGAGTAAATTTCTATGAAAATATATACTCAAAATACATATAAAATTATGTAAATAAGTATAAAAATATATATATCAAATACACCTAAAATAATGAAAACTCGCATCAAAATAAATAAACAAAATTCCGATAAAAGAACGTATATTTGTAGGAAAATAAATATACAAAATTCACATAAAATTACGAAAATTTGAATAAAAATATATACTAAAATACACAAAATTAATTTCAATTTGTATGAAAATAGATATACATAATACACATATAATTAGTTTAATTTGTATTTAAATACATGTACAAAATACACATAAAATAATGTAGATTTGTATGAAATGAAAACAAATTCACATAAAATAACGTTCATTTGTATGAAATATATATACAAAATATACATAGAATAATGTAAAATCGTATCAAAATAAATACACAGAATATCAATAAAATAATGTAAATTTGTATGAAAATAAAGATGCAAAATACCCATAAAATAAAGCATTTTTTTATGAAAATACATATACAAAAATACACATAGAATAATTAAATTTGTATTAAAATTAATATACAAAATGCACGTACAATATGGTAAATTTATATTGAAAAACTATGCAAAATGCACATAAAACAATGTATATTTGTTTCAAAATATATATACGAATACATATAAAATAACATATATTTCTATAGAAATATATATACAAAATACACATGAAATGACGTAAATACGTATAAAAATATATATACACAATACACATTAAATAATGTGAATTCGCGTCAAAATAAATAAACAAAATATCAATAAAAAATGTGTATTTGTATGAAAATAGATATACAAAATACACATAAAATATTTTAAATTTATATAAAACTCTTTTTATAAAAATATATATACCAAAATAATAAAAATTTTAAATTTGTATTACAATAAATATACAAAATGCACATACAATAAGGTAGATTTATATTGAAATAGATATGCTAAATACATATAAAACAATGTAAATTTGCTTCAAAATATATATACCAATACACATAAAATAACGTAGATTACTATAAAAAATATATACAAAATACACATTAAATGAAGCAAATACGTATAAGAAAATGTATACAAAGTACACATAAAATAATTAAATTTGTATTAAAATAAATATACAAAATACACATACAATAAGGTAAATCTATATTGAAATAGATATGCAAAATAAACATAAAATAATGTAAATTTGTATCAAATCATATACGAATACACACAATAAAATAACGTAAATTTTTATGAAAATATATATAAAAAATACACAAAATAATGTAAATACGTAGAAAAATATATATACAAAATACACATAAAATTATGTAAATTCTTATGAAAATAAATGAACAAAATTCCACTAAAAGAATGTATATTTGTAGGAAAATATAAATACAAAATACAAATAAAATAACTAAAATTTGTATAAAAATATATAAAAAATACATAAAAATAATTTAAATTTGTTTGAAAATAGATATGCAAAATACACATAAAATTAGGCAAATCTGTATTGAAATACATATACAAATTACACATAAAATATTGTAAATTTGTATGAAAATATATAAACAAATACACATAAAATAGCGTAAATTTATATAAAATATATATACAAAATATACATTAAATAATGTAATTGTGTATAAAAATATATATACAAAATACACATAGAATAATGTAAAGTCGTATCAAAATAAATAAACAGAATATCAATAAAATAATGTAAATTTGTATGAAAATAAAGAAGCAAAATACCCAAATAATAACGCATATTTTTACAAAAATACACATAAAATAATTAAATTTGTATTAAAATAAATATACAAAATACACATACAATATGATAAATTTGTATTGAAATAGATATGCAAAATAAACATAAATAATGTAAATTAGTATCAAAATATATATACGAATACCCATAAAATATAGTAAATTTCTATGAAAATATATATTCAAAACACAAATAAAATGATATAAATAAGTATAAAAATATACATATCAAATACACCTAAAATAATGTAAATTCGTATAAAAATAAATAAACAAAATTACGATAAAAGATGCAAGATACACATTAAATAATGTAAATATGTATAAAAAAAATATATACAAAAAACAAATAAAATAATGTGAAATCGTATCAAAATAAATACACCGAATATTAATAAAATAATGTAAATTTGTATGAAAATAAAGATGCAAAATTCCCATCAAATAGCGCATTTCTTATAAAAATATATATACCAAAATACACATAAAATATTTAAATTTGTATTGAAATAAATATACAAAATGCACATACAATAAGGTAAATTTGTATTGAAAGAGATATGCAAAAATACATATAAAACAATGTAAATTTGTTTCAAAATATATATACGAATACACATAAAATAACGCAGATTTCTATAAAAATATATATACAAAATACACATAAAATTAAGTAAATACGTATAAAAATAGATATACCAAATACACATAGAATAATGTAAAATTGTTTAAAAAAAAAAAAACAATATAAATAAAATAATGTAAATTTGTATGAAAATAAAAATGCAAAATACCCACAAAATAAAGCATATTTTTATAAAAATACATATACATAAATACACTTAGCATAATTAAATTTGTATTAAAATTATTATTCAAAATGCTTATACAATAAGGTAAATTTGTATTGAAAAAATATGCAAAATACACATAAAACAGTGTAAATTTATTTCAAAATCTATATACGAATACTCATAAATCAACGTAGATTTCTATAGAATATATATACAAAATACACATCAAATGATGTAAACATATAAAAAAATATATATATATATATATATATATATATATATATATATATATATATATATATATATATATATATATATATATATATATATATATATATATATATATATATATATATATATATATATATATATATATATATATATATATATATATATATATATATATATATATATATATATATATATATATATATATAAATATATATAAATGTCAAAATAAATAAACAAAATATCAATAAAAGAATGTGTATTTGTATGAAAATAGATATACAATATACACATAAAATCACCTAAATTTGTATAAAACTATATACAAAAATACACAAAAATAATTTTAATTTGTATGAAAATAAATATACAAAATAAACATAAAATTAGGTAAATTTGTATTGAAATACATTTACAAAATACACATAAAATAAGGTAAATTTGAATGGAAATATATAAACAAATACACTTAAAATAACGTAAATTTGTATAAAATGTATATGAAAAATACACATTAAATAATGTAAATATGTATAAAAAAATATATACAAAACACAAATAGAATAATGTAAAATCGTATCAAAATAAATACACAGAATATTAATGAAACAATGTAAATTTGTATGAAAATTAAGATCTATAAAAATATATATACCAAGACACACATAAAATATTTGAATTTGTATTAAAATAAATATACAAAATGCACATACAATAAGGTAAATTTGTATTGAAATATATATGCAAAATACATATAAAACCATGTATATACGAATACACATAAAATAACGTAGATTTCTATGAAAATAAATATACAAAATACACATAAAATGAAGTAAATACGTATAAAAAAAGGTATACAAAATACACATAAAATAATGTAAACTCGTATCAAAATAAATAAACAAAATACTAATAAAAGAATGTGTATTGTATAAATATAAATATACAAAATACAAATAAAATAACGTAAATTTATATAAAACTATATGCAAAAATACACAAAGTAATTAAATTTGTGTGAAAATAGATATACAAAATACATGTGTATTTTGTATATTTATTTTCATACAAATTGAAATTATTTTTGTTTATTTTTTTATATATTTTCATACAAATTTTCGTTATTTAATGTGTATTTTGTATATTGATTTTTTCTACAAATATACGTTCTTTTATCTGAATTTTGTTTATTGAATTTGAAACGAATTTACCTTATTTTGTATATCTATTTTCATACAAAATAAAATACTTTTGTGTATTTTTGTATATAGTTTTACATAAATTTACGTTATTTTATGTGTATTTTGTATATTTATATTTATACAAATACACATTCTTTTATTGGTATTTTGTATATTTATTTTGATACGAATTTACATTATTTTATGTGTATTTTGCATACATTTTTTATACGTATTTACTTCATTTTATGTGTATTTTGTATATATATTTGTATAGAAATTCGTTATTTTATGTGTATTCGTATATATATTTTGAAACAAATTTACATTGTTTTATATGTATTTTGCATATCTATTTCAATACAAATTTACCTTATTGTATGTGTTTTTTGTAGATTTATTTTAATACAAATTTAATTTTTTGATGTGTATTTTGGTATATATATTTTTATAAATAAAAAAAATGCGTTATTTTATGGGTATTTTTATAAATATTTTGATACAAATCTACATTATTTTATGTATTTTGTATATACATTTCAATTCAAATTTAGCTTATTTTATCTGTATATTGTATATCTATTTTCATACGAATTTAATTACTTCTGTGTATTTTGTATATAGTTTTATACAAATTTACGTTATTTTATGTGTATTTTGTATATTTATATTTATACAAATACACATTCTTTTATTGGTATTTTGTTTATTTATTTTGATACGAATTTACATTATTTTATGTATGTGTATTTTTATACGTATTTACTTCATTTTACGTGTATTTTGTATATATATTTTTATACAAATCTACGTTATTTTATGTGTATTCGTATATATATATTTTGAAACAAATTTACATTGTTTTATATGTATTTTGCATATCTATTTCAATACAGATTTACCTTATTGTATGTGTATTTTGTATATTTATTTTAATGCAAATTAATTTTTTCATGTGTATTTTGGTATATATATTTTATAAAAATGCGTTATTTAATGGGTATTTTGCATCTTTATTTTCATACAAATTTACATTGTTTTATTAATATTCTGTGTATTTATTTTGATACGATTTTACATTATTCTATTTGTGTTTTGTATATTTTTTTATACATATTTACATTATTTAATGTGTATTTTGTATATTTTAAAACAAATTTACGTTATTTTATGTGCATCTGTTAAAATATTTTGATACAAATTTACATTATTTTATGTATTTTGTATATATATTTCAATACAAATTTAGTTTATTTTATGTATATTTTGTATATCTATTTTTATTTGTATCAAAATAAATAAAGAAAGTAGCAATAAAATAATGTAAATTTGTATGAGAAAACATATACAAATACACATAAAATAACGCAAATTTCTAAAAAAATATATGTACAAAAATGCACATAAAATAAAGTAAATTTGCAATTTTGTATTGAAATAGATATGCAAAATACATATAAAACAATGTAAATTTGTTTCAAAATATAACATAAAATAACGTAGATTTCTATAAAATATATACAAAATACACATAAAATGAAGTAAATACGTATAAAAAATGAATACAAAAATACATAAATATCGTATCAAAATAAATAAACAAAATACCAGTAAAAGAATGTGTATTTGTAGAAATATAAATATACAAAATACACATAAAATATCGTAAATTTGTATAAAACTATATACAAAAATACACAGAAGTTATTAAATTTGTATGAAAATATATATACAAAATACAGCTAAAATAAGCTAAATTTGAATTGAAATGTACATACAAAATACATGAAATAATGTAAATCTGTATCAAAATATTTATACAAATACATATAATAACGTAGATTTGTTTAAAATATATAAACAAAATACACATTAAGTAATATAAATACGTATAAAAATATGTTCAAAATACACATATAATCATGTAATTCGTATCAAAATAAATAAACAAAATAGCAATAAAATAATGTAAATTTGTATGAGAAAACATATACAAATAACGCAAATTTCTATAAAATATATGTACAAAATGCACATAAAATAAAATAAATTTGCAAAAAAATATATATACAAAACACACACTAAATAATGTAAATGCGTACATAAAATAACCTAAATTTGTATAAAACTATATACAAAAATACAGAAAAATAATTTAAATTTGTTTGAAAAGAAATATACAAAACACACATAAAATTAGGTAAATTTGTATTGAAATACATATACAAAATACACATCAAATAATGTAAATTTGAATGAAAATATATAAACAAATACACTTATAATAACGTAAATTTGTATAAAATATATATGCAAGATACACATTAAATAATGTAAATATGCATAAAAAATATATATACAAAAAACAAATAGAATAATGTAAAATCGTATCAAAATAAATACACAGAATATCAATAAAATAATGTAAATTTGTATGAAAATAAAGATACAAAATTCCCAAAAATTTTCGCATTTTTTATAAAAAATATATTTACCAAAATACATATAAAATATTTAAATTTGTATTGAAATAAATATACAAAATGCATATACAGTAAGGTAAATATGTATTGAAAGAGATATTCAAAAATACATATAAAACAATGTAAATTTGTTTCAAAATATATATACGAATACACATAAAATAAAGTAGATTTCTATAGAAATATATATACAAAATACTTATGAAATTATGAAAATACGTATAAAAATATATATACAAAATACATATCAAATAATGTAAATTCGTGTCAAAATAAATAAAGAAAATATCATGAAAAGAATGTGTATTTGTATGAAAATAGATAATAGATAATAAATTTGGATAAAATATGTATGCAAGATACACATTAAATAATGTAAATAATGTAAATAATGTAAAAAAAGTATATACAAAAACAAATAGAATAATGTAACATCGTATCAAAAGAAATACACAGAATATTAATAAAATAATGAAAATTTGTATGAAAATAAAGATGCAAAATTCCCATAAAATAGCGCATTTCTTATAAAAATATATATACCAAAATACACATAAAATATTTAAATTTGCATTAAAATAAATATACAAAATGCACATACAATAAGGTAAATTTGTATTGAAAGAGATATGCAAAAATACTTATAAAACAATGTAAATTTGTTTCAAAATATATATACGAATACAAATAAAAAAACGTAGATTTCTATAAAAATATATATACAAAATACACATAAAATTAAGTAAATACGTATAAAAAAATGTATTCAAAATACGCATATAATAATGTAATTTCAATTAAAATAAATGTAAATTTGAATGAAAATATAAAACAAATACACTTAAAATAACGTAAATTTGTATAAAATATATATGCAAGATACACATTAAATAATGTAAATGTGTATAAAATATATATACAAAAACAATAGAATAATGTAAAATCGTATCAAAATAAATACACAGAATATCAATAAAATAATGTAAATTTGTATGAAAATAAAGATGCAAAATTCCCAAAAATTATCGCATTTTTTATAAAAATATATATACCAAAATACACATAAAATATTTAAATTTGTATTGAAATAAATATACAAAATGCATATACAGTAAGGTAAATTTGTATTAAAAGAGATATTCTAAAATACATATCAAACAATGTAAATTTGTTTCAAAATATATATACGAATACACATAAAATAAAGTAGATTTCTATAGAAATATATATACAAAATACATTTGAAATTATGTAAATACGTATAAAAATATATATACAAAATACATATCAAATAATGTAAATTTTTGTATATGTATTTTTATAAAAATATGCTTTATTTTATGGGTATTTTGCATCTTTATTTTCATACAAATTTACGTTATTTTATTGATATTCTGCTCATTCATTTTGATACGATTTGACATTATTCTATGTGTATTTTGTATATATTTTTCATACAAATTTACGTTATTTTATGTGTATTTGTTTATATATTTTGACACAAATTTACAATATTTTATGGGTATTTTGTATATATATTTCAAAAGAAATTTACCTAGTTTTATGTGTATTTTGAATATCTATTTTCATACAAACTCAAATTATTTATATGTATTTTTGTATATATTTCAATACAAATTTTAGTTATGTTATGTGTATTTTGTAAATCTATTTTCATTCAAATATATATTATTTTATTGGTATTTTGTTGATTTATATTGATACGAATTTACATTATTTTATATGTACTTTTTATATATATTTTTATACGCATTTACATTATTTAATATTTATTTTGAATGTATAATTTTATACAAATTCATGGTATTTTATGTGTATTTGTATATATATTTTCATATAAATTTACATTATTATTTTATGTGTATTTTGTACATATATTTCATTACAAATTTACCTTATTTTATGTTTATTTTGTTTGTGTATTTTGTACATTTATATTTATACACATTTACTCATACAAATTTATATTATTTTATTGGTATTTTGTTTATTTATTTTGATACGAATTACATGATTATATCTTTGTTTTCATACAAATTTAAATTATTTTATTGATATTCTGTGTACTTATTTTGATACGATTTTACATTATTCTATGTATAACAAAAATAAATACAGAATACACAAAAATAGATATGCAAAATACATATAAACAATGTAAATTTGTTTCAAAATATATATACGAATACACATGACATGGGTATTTTGAATCTTAATTTTCATACAAATTTACATTATTTTATTAATATTTTCTGTATTTATTTTGATACGATTTTACATTATTTTATTTGTGTTTTGTATATATTTTTTTATACATATTTACATTATTTAATGTGTTTTTTGTATATATATTTGATACAAATTTACGTTATTTTAAGTCTATATGTTTATATATTTTCATTCAAATTTACATTATTTTATGTGTATTTTGTATATGTATTTCAATACAAATTTACCTAATTTTATGTTTTTTGTATATTTATTTTCATACAAGTTTAAATTATTTTTGTTTATTTTTGTATATAGTTTTATACAAATTTAGGTTATTTTATGTGTATTTTGTATATCTATTTTCATACAAATACACATTCTTTTCATGATATTTTTTTTTTGACACGAATTAACATTATTTAATGTTGTATATTTTTATACGTATTTACATTATTTCAAGTGTATTTTGTATATATATTTCTATAGAAATCTACGTTATTTTATGTGTATTCGTAAATATATTTTGAAACAAATTTACATTGTTTTATGTGTATTTTGCATATTTTTTCAATACAAATTTACATTACTGTATGTGCATTTTGTATATTAATTTTAATACAAATTTTGTTAATCTATGTGTATTTTTGTGTATGTATTTTTATAAAAATATGCTTTATTTTATGGGTATTTTGCATCTTTATTTTCATACAAATTTACATTATTTTATTGATATTCTGTGTATTTATTTGGTATGATTTTACATTATTCTAAGTGTATTTTGTATATATATTTTATATAAAATGTATTTGTTTTCATTTGATACAAATCTACATTATTTGATGTGTTTTTTGTACATGTATTTAAATACAAATTTAACTAGTTATATGTGTATTTTGTATATCTATTTTGTATGTATATTTTCATAGAAATTTACTCTATTTTATGAGTATTCGTATATATATTTAGATACAAATTTACATTATTGATGTGTATTTTGCATATCTATTTCAATACAAATTTTCTTTTATTGTACGTGCATTTTGTATATTTATTTTAATACAAATTTAATTATTTTATATATTTATATATGGATATTTTGCAGCTTTATTTTCATACAAATTTACATTATTTTATTGATATTCTCTTTATTTATTTTGATACGATTTAACATTATTCTATGTGTATTTTGTATATATTTTTTATACATATTTACATTATTTAAGGTTTATTTTGTATATATATTTTATCCAAATTTACATTATTTTATGTGTATTGTTTATATATTTTATACAAATTTACATTATTTTATGTGTATTTTGTATATATTTTCATAAAAAATTACGCTATTTTATTGTGTGTATTCGTATATATTTTGATACAAATTTTATACAAATTCATGTTATTTAATGTGTATTTTTAAATATAATTACATACAAATTTATATGCTTTTAGGTGTATTTTTTCAGATATTTCAGTACAAATTTACCTTATTTTATGTTTATTTTGTATATTTATTTCATTCAATTTTAAATTATTTTATGTGTATATGTATTTGTATTTAGGTTATTTTATGTGTATTTTGTATATATATTTTCATCCAAAATTACATTATTACATTGGTATTTTCTTAATTTAATTCGATACGAATTTAGATTATTTCATAGGTATTTTGTATACATATTTTTATACTCATTTACATTATCTAATGTGTGTTTTGTATATATATTTTTATGCAAATTTATTTTATGTTCATTTTTGTATATATATTTTTATAGAAATTTGCGTTATTTTATGTATATAGTTTTATATAAATTTACGTTATTTTATGTGCATTTTGTATATTTATATTTATACAAATACACATTCTTTTATTGCTGTATTGTTTATTTATATTTATACGAATTTACATTATTTTATGTGTATTTTGTATACATTTTTTTTATACGTATTTACTTAATTTTATGGTTATTTTGTATATGTATTTTTATAGAAATCTACGTTATTTTATGTGTATTCGCATATATATTTTGCAACAAATTTACATTATTTTATATGTATTTTGCATATCTATTTCAATACAAATTTACCTTATTGTATGTGCATTTTGTATATTTATTTTAATACAAATTCAAATATTTTATGTGTATTTTGGTATCAATAATTTTATAAAAAACGCGTTATTTTATAGGTATTTTGCATCTTAATTTTCATACAAATTTACATTATTTTATTAATATTCTGTGTATATATTTTGATACGATTTTACATTATTCTATTTGTGTTTTGTATATATTTTTTTATACATATTTACATTATTTAATGTGTATTTTGTATATATATTTCATACAAATTTACGTTATTATATGTATTTTTGTTTATATATTTTCTTTCAAATTTACATTATTTTATGTGTATTTTGTATATGTATTTCAATATAAATTAACCTAATTTTATGTGTATTTTGTATATTTCTTTTCATACAAATTTAAATTAGTTTTGTGTATTTTTGTATATAGTTTTATACAAATTTAGGTTATTTTATGTAGCATTTACATTATTTCATGTGTGTTTTGTATATATATTTTATCCAAAGTTACTTTATTTTACGTTCATTTTGGACATATATTTTTATAGAAATTAGCGTTATTTTATATGTATTTGTATATGTTTTCTCATACAAATTTACATTATTTTATTGCTATTTTGTTTATTTAGTTTGATACGAATTACATGATTATATGTGTATTTTGTACATTTTTTTTATACGTATTTACATTACTTAATGTGTATTTTGTTTATATATTTTTAAACAAATTTACGTTATTATATGTATTTTTATAAATATTTTGATACAAATTTACATTATTTTATGTATTTTGTATATACATTTCAATTCAAATTTAGCTTATTTTATCTGTATTTTGTATATCTATTTTCATACGAATTTAATTACTTCTGTGTATTTTTGTATATAGTTTTATACAAATTTACGTTATTTTATGTGTATTTTGTATATTTATATTTATACAAATACACATTCTTTTATTGGTATTTTGTTTATTTATTTTGATACGAATTTACATTATTTTATGTGTATTTTGTATACATTTTCTTATACGTATTTACTTCATTTTATGTGTATTTTGAATATATATTTTTATACAAATTTACGTTATTTTATGTGTATTCGTATATATATTTTAAAACAAATTTACATTGTTTTATATGTATTTTGCATATATTTTATACAGATTTACCTTATTGTATGTGTATTTTGTATATTTATTTTAATACAAATACACATTCTTTTATTGATATTTTAATTATTTATTTTGACACAAATTTACATTATTTAATGTGTATTTTGTATATATATTTTTATACGTATTTACAACATTCATGTGTATTTTGAATATATATTTCTATAGAAATTTACGTTATTTTATGTGTATTCGTATATATATTTTGAAACAAATGTACATTATTTTATGTGTATTTTGTATATATATTTCATTATAAATTTGCCTTATTTTAAGTTTATTTTTATATATATTTTCATTCAAATTCAAATCATTTTATGTATATATTTATTTGTATTTGCGTTATTTTATGTATTTTCTATATATATTTTCATTCAAAATTACATTATTTTATCGGTATTTTGTTCATTTATTTCGATGCGAGTTTAGATTATTTCATGTATTTTCTATACATATACATATAAAGGAAATTTCTATGAAAATATATATTCAAAATACATATAAAATTATGGAAATAAGTATAAAAATATATATATCAAATACACCTAAAAAAATGAAAATTCGTATCAAAATAAATAAATAAAATTCCGATAACAGAACGTATATTTAAAGGAAAATAAATATACAAAATACACATAAAAATACGAAAATTTGAATAAAAATATATACAAAATATACACAAAATTAATTTCAATTTATATGAAAATATATACAAAATACACATATAATTAGTTAAATTTGTATTAAATACATGTACAAATTCACATAAAATAATGTAAATTTGTATGAAATATAAACAAAATACATAAAATAACGTACATTGGTATAAAATAGATATACAAAATATACATAGAATAATGTAAAATCGTATCAAAATAAATACACAGAATATCAATGAATTAATGTAATTTTTTTTGAAAATAAAGATGCAAAATACCCATAAAATAAAGCATATTTTTATAAAAATACATATACAAAAATACACATAGAATAGCTAAATTTGTATTAAAATTAATATAAAAAATGAACGTACAATAAGGTTAATTTGTATTGAAAAACTATGCAAAATGCACATAAAACAATGTATATTTGTTTCAAAATATATATACGAATAAACATAAAATAACGTATATTTCTATAGAAATATATATACAAAATACACATGAAATGACGTAAATACGTATAAAAATATATATACACAATACACATTAAATAATGTAAATTCGCATCAAAATAAATAAACAAAATATCAATAAAAGAATGTGTATTTGTATGAAAATAGATATACAAAATACACATAAAATATTGTAAATTTGAATAAAACTCTATACAAAAATACACAAAAAATAATTTAAATTTGTATAAAATATATATACAAAATACACATGAAATTAGGTAAATTTCTATTGAAATACATATACAAAATACACATAAAATAATGTAAATTTGAATAAAAATATATAAACAAATACACTTAAAATAACGAAAATTTGTATGAAATATATATAGAAAATACACATTAAATAATGTAAATATGTATAAAAAAAATATATACAAAACACACATACAATAATGTAAAATAGTATCAAAATAAATACACAGAATATTCATAAAATAATGTAAATTTGTATGAAAATAAAGATGCAAAATACCCATAAAACAACGCATTTTTTATGAAAATATATATACCAAAATGCACATAAAATATTTAAATTTGTATTACAATAAATATACAAAATGCACATACAATAAGGTAAATTTGTATTGAAATAGATATGCAAAATACATATAAAACAATGTAAATTTGTTTCAAAATATACATACGAATACACATAAAATAACGTAGATTTCTATAAAATATATATACAAAATACACATAAAATGAAGTAAATACGTATAAGAAAATGTATACAAAATACACATAAAATAATGTAAACTCGTATCAAAATAAATAAACTAAATGCCAATAAAACTAAAAACTATATACAAAAATAAACAAAAATAATTAAATTTGTATGAAAATAGATATACAAAAGACACATGAAATAAGCTAAATTTGAATTGAAATAAATATAGAAAATACATAAAATAATGTAAATTTGTATCAAAATATATATTCAAATACACATATAATAACGTAAATTTGTATAAAAATATATAAACAAAATACACATTAAATAATGTAAATACGTATAAAAGATATGTACGTAATGTAAAAATTTATAAAATTAAAGATGCAAAATACCCATAAAATATCTTATATTTAAAAAAAAATATATACAAAAATACACAAAATAATTAAATTTGTATTAAAATAAATATACAAAATACACATACAATAAGGTAGATTTTTATTGAAATAGATATGCAAAAAACACATAAAATAATGAAAATTTTTATCAAAATATATACGAATACACACAATAAAATTACGTAAATTTTTATGAAAATATATATAAAAAATACACATAAAATAAAGTAAATACATAGAAAAATATATATACAAAATACACATAAAATAATGTAAATTCGTATCAAAATAAATAAAGAAAACTTCCTGTAAAAAAATGTATATGTGTAGGAAAATATATATACAAAATACAAATAAAATAAAAAAAATTGTATAAAAATAATACAAAAATACACAAAAATAATTTAAATTTGTTTGAAAATAGATATGCAAAATACAAATGAAATTAGGCAAATTTTTATTGAAATACATATACAAAATACACATAAAATAATGTAAATTTGTATGAAAATATATAAACAAATACACATAAGATAACGTAAATTTCCATAAAATATATGTACAAAATATACATTAAATAATGTAAATATGTCTAAAAATATATATACAAAATACACAGAATAACGTAAAATCGTATCAAAATAAATAAACAGACAATCAATAAAATAATGTAAATTTGTATGAAAATAAAGATGCAAAATACCCATATAATAACGCATATTTGTTTAAAAATATATATACAAAAATACACATAAAATAATTAAATTTGCATCAAAATAAATATACAAAAGGCACATACAATAAAGAAAATTTGTATTGAAATAGATATGCGAAATACACATAAATAATGTAAATTTGTATCAAAATATATATACGAATACACATAAAATAGAGTAAATTTCTATGAAAATATATATTCAAAATACATATAAAATTATGTAAAGTATAAAAATATATATATCAAATACATCTAAAATAATGAAAACTCGTATCAAAATAAATAAACAAAATTCCGATAAAAGAACGTATATTTGTAGGAAAATAAATATACAAAATTCACATAAAATTACGAAAATTTGAATAAAATATATACTAAAATACACAAAATTAATTTCAATTTGTATGAAAATAGATATACATAATACACATATAATTAGTTAAATTTGTATTTAAATACATGTACAAAATACACATAAAATAATGTAAATTTGTATGAAATGAAAACAAATTCACATAAAATAACGTTCATTTGTATGAAATATATATACAAAATATACATAGAATAATGTAAAATCGTATCAAAATAAATACACAGAATATCAATAAAATAATGTAAATTTGTATGAAAATAAAGATGCAAGATACCCATAAAATAAAGCATTTTTTATTAAAATACATACAAAAATACATAGAATAATTAAATTTGTATTAAAATTAATATACAAAATGCACGTACAATAAGGTAAATTTATATTGAAAAAATATGCAAAATGCACATAAAACAATGTATAATTGTTTCAAAATATATATAAGAAAACACATAAAATAACATATATTTCTATAGAAATATATATACAAAATACACATGAAATGACGTAAATACGTATAAAAATATATATTCACAATACACATGAAATAATGTGAATTCGCGTCAAAATAAATAAACAAAATATGAATAAAAAATGTGTATTTGTATGAAAATAGATATACAAAATACACATAAAATATTTTAAATTTATATAAAACTCTTTTTATAAAAATATATATACCAAAATAATAAAATTTTTAAATTTGTATTACAATAAATATACAAAATGCACATACAATAAGGTAGATTTATATTGAAATAGATATGCTAAATGCATATAAAACAATGTAAATTTGCTTCAAAATATATATACCAATACACATAAAATAACGTAGATTACTATAAAAATATATATACAAAATACACATTAAATGAAGTAAATACGTATAAGAAAATGTATACAAAGTACACATAAAATATTTAAATTTGTATTAAAATAAATATACAAAATACACATATAATAAGGTAAATCTATATTGAAATAGATATGCAAGATAAACATAAAATAATGTAAATTTGTATCAAATCATATATGAATACATACAATAAAATAACGGAAATTTTTATGAATATGTATATAAAAAATACACATAAAATAATGTAAATACGTAGAAAAATATATACCAAATACACATAAAATTATGTAAATTTTATGAAAATAATGAACAAAATTCCACTAAAAGAATGTATATTTGTAGGAAAATATAAATACAAAACAAATAAAATAACTAAAATTTGTATAAAATATAAAAAATACATAAAAATAATTTAAATTTGTTTGAAAATAGATATGCAAAATACACATAAAATTAGGCAAATCTGTATTGAAATACATATACAAATTACACATAAAATATTGTAAATTTTTATGAAAATATATAAACAAATACACATAAAATAGCGTCAGTTTATATAAAATATATATACAAAATATACATTAAATAGTGTAAATATGTATAAAAATATATACAAAATACACATAGAATGGTGTAAAATCGTATCGAAATTAATGAACAGAATATCAATAAAATAATGTAAATTTTTCATGAAAACAAAAATGCAAAATACCCATAAAATAACGCATATTTTACAAAATACACATAAAATAATTAAATTTGTATTAAAATAAATATACAAAATACATATACAATATGGTAAATTTGTATTGAAATTGATATGCAAAATAAACATAAATAATGTAAATTTGAATCAAAATATATACGAATACCCATAAAATAGAGTAAATTTCTATGAAAATATATATTCAAAACACAAATAAAATGATATAAATAAGAATAAAATATATTTATCAAATACCTAAAATAATGTAAATTCGTATAAAAATAAATAAACAAAATTACGATAAAAGATGCAAGATACATATTAAATAATGTAAATATTTATAAAAAATATATATACAAAAAAAAATAGAATAATGTGAAATCGTATCAAAATAAATACACCGAATATTAATAAAATAATGTAAATTTGTATGAAAACAAAGATGCAAAATTCCCATCAAATAGCACATTTCTTATAAAAATATATATACCAAAATACACTTAAAATAACGTAAATTTGTATAAAATATATATGCAAGATACACATTAAATAATGTAAATGTGTATAAAAATATATATACAAAAAACAAATAGAATAATGTAAAATCGTATCAAAATAAATACACAGAATATCAATAAAATAATGTAAATTTGTATGAAAATAAAGATGCAAAATTCCCAAAAATTATCGCATTTTTTATAAAAATATATATACCAAAATACACATAAAATATTTAAATTTGTATTGAAATAAATATACAAAATGCATATACAGTAAGGTAAATTTGTATTAAAAGAGATATTCTAAAATACATATAAAACAATGTAAATTTGTTTCAAAATATATATACGAATACACATAAAATAAAGTAGATTTCTAAAGAAATATATATACAAAATACATATGAAATTATGTAAATACGTATAAAAATATATATACAAAATACATATCAAATATTGTAAATTTTTGTATATGTATTTTTATAAAAATATGCTTTATTTTATGGGTATTTTGCATCTTTATTTTCATACAAATTTACGTTATTTTATTGATATTCTGCTCATTCATTTTGATACGATTTGACATTATTCTATGTGTATTTTGTATATATTTTTCATACAAATTTACGTTATTTTATGTATTTGTTTATATATTTTGACACAAATTACAATATTTTATGGGTATTTTGTATATATATTTCAAAAGAAATTTACCTAGTTTTATGTGTATTTTGAATATCTATTTTCATACAAACTCAAATTATTTATATGTATTTTTGTATATATTTCAATACAAATTTTAGTTATGTTATGTGTATTTTGTAAATCTATTTTCATTCAAATATATATATTATTTTATTGGTATTTTGTTGATTTATATTAATACAATTTACATTATTTTATATGTACTTTTATATATATTTTATACGCATTTACATTATTTAATATTTATTTTGAATGTATAATTTTATACAAATTCATGGTATTTTATGTGTATTTGTATATATATTTTCATATAAATTTACATTATTTTATGTGTATTTTGTACATATATTTCATTACAAATTTACCTTATTTTATGTTTATTTTGTTTGTGTATTTTGTACATTTATATTTATACACATTTACTCATACAAATTTATATTATTTTATTGGTATTTTGTTTATTTATTTTGATACGAATTACATGATTATATCTTTGTTTTCATACAAATTTAAATTATTTTATTGATATTCTGTGTACTTATTTTGATACGATTTTACATTATTCTATGTATAACAAAAATAAATACAGAATACACAAAAATAGATATGCAAAATACATATAAACAATGTAAATTTGTTTCAAAATATATATACGAATACACATGACATGGGTATTTTGAATCTTAATTTTCATACAAATTTACATTATTTTATTAATATTTTCTGTATTTATTTTGATACGATTTTACATTATTTTATTTGTGTTTTGTATATATTTTTTTATACATATTTACATTATTTAATGTGTTTTTTGTATATATATTTGATACAAATTTACGTTATTTTAAGTCTATATGTTTATATATTTTCATTCATATTTACATTATTTTATATGTATTTTGTATATGTATTTCAATACAAATTTACCTAATTTTATGTTTTTTGTATATTTATTTTCATACAAGTTTAAATTATTTTTGTTTATTTTTGTATATAGTTTTATACAAATTTAGGTTATTTTATGTGTATTTTGTATATCTATTTTCATACAAATACATATTCTTTTCATGATATTTTTTTTATATATTTTGACACGAATTAACATTATTTAATGTGTATTTTGTATATATATTTTTATACGTATTTACATTATTTCAAGTGTATTTTGTATATATATTTCTATAGAAATCTACGTTATTTTATGTGTATTCGTATATATATTTTGAAACAAATTTACATTGTTTTATGTGTATTTTGCATATTTTTTCAATACAAATTTACATTACTGTATGTGCATTTTGTATATTAATTTTAATACAAATTTTGTTAATCTATGTGTATTTTTGTGTATGTATTTTTATAAAAATATGCTTTATTTTATGGGTATTTTGCATCTTTATTTTCATACAAATTTACATTATTTTATTGATATTCTGTGTATTTATTTGGTATGATTTTACATTATTCTATGTGTAGTTTGTATATATATTTTATATAAAATGTATTTGTTTTCATTTGATACAAATCTACATTATTTGATGTGTTTTTTGTACATGTATTTAAATACAAATTTAACTAGTTATATGTGTATTTTGTATATCTATTTTGTATGTATATTTTCATAGAAATTTACTCTATTTTATGAGTATTCGTATATATATTTAGATACAAATTTACATTATTGATGTGTATTTTGCATATCTATTTCAATACAAATTTTCTTTATTGTACGTGCATTTTGTATATTTATTTTAATACAAATTTAATTATTTTATATGTATTTTTGTATAAATATTTTTATGCAAATATGCGTTATTATATGGATATTTTGCAGCTTTATTTTCATACAAATTTACATTATTTTATTGATATTCTCTTTATTTATTTTGATACGATTTAACATTATTCTATGTGTATTTTGTATATATTTTTTATACATATTTACATTATTTAAGGTTTATTTTGTATATATATTTTATCCAAATTTACATTATTTTATGTGTATTGTTTATATATTTTTATACAAATTTACATTATTTTATGTGTATTTTGTATATATATTTTCATAAAAAAATTACGTTATTTTATTGTGTGTATTCGTATATATTTTGATACAAATTTTATACAAATTCATGTTATTTAATGTGTATTTGTATATATATTTTCATACAAATTTATATTCTTTTATGTGTATTTTTTCATATATTTCATTACAAATTTACCTTATTTTATGTTTATTTTGTATATCTATTTCATTCAATTTTAAATTATTTTATGTGTATATTTGTATTTGTATTTAGGTTATTTTATGTGTATTTTGTATATATATTTTCATCCAAAATTACATTATTACATTGGTATTTTCTTAATTTAATTCGATACGAATTTAGATTATTTCATAGGTATTTTGTATACATATTTTTATACTCATTTACATTATCTAATGTGTGTTTTGTATATATATTTTTATGCAAATTTATTTTATGTTCATTTTTGTATATATATTTTTATAGAAATTTGCGTTATTTTATGTATATAGTTTTATATAAATTTACGTTATTTTATGTGCATTTTGTATATTTATATTTATACAAATACACATTCTTTTATTGCTGTATTGTTTATTTATATTTATACGAATTTACATTATTTTATGTGTATTTTGTATACATTTTTTTATACGTATTTACTTAATTTTATGGTTATTTTGTATATGTATTTTTATAGAAATCTACGTTATTTTATGTGTATTCGCATATATATTTTGCAACAAATTTACATTATTTTATATGTATTTTGCATATCTATTTCAATACAAATTTACCTTATTGTATGTGCATTTTGTATATTTATTTTGATACAAATTCAAATATTTTATGTGTATTTTGGTATCAATAATTTTATAAAAAACGCGTTATTTTATAGGTATTTTGCATCTTAATTTTCATACAAATTTACATTATTTTATTAATATTCTGTGTATATATTTTGATACGATTTTACATTATTCTATTTGTGTTTTGTATATATTTTTTTATACATATTTACATTATTTAATGTGTATTTTGTATATATATTTCATACAAATTTACGTTATTATATGTGTATTTGTTTATATATTTTCTTTCAAATTCACATTATTTTATGTGTATTTTGTATATGTATTTCAATAGAAATTAACCTAATTTTATGTGTATTTTGTATATTTCTTTTCATACAAATTTAAATTATTTTTGTGTATTTTTGTATATAGTTTTATACAAATTTAGGTTATTTTATGTAGCATTTACATTATTTAATGTGTGTTTTGTATATATATTTTTATCCAAAGTTAATTTATTTTACGTTCATTTTTGGACATATATTTTTATAGAAATTAGCGTTATTTTATATGTATTTGTATATGTTTTCTCATACAAGTTTACATTATTTTATTGCTATTTTGTTTATTTAGTTTGATACGAATTACATGATTATATGTGTATTTTGTACATTTTTTTATACGTATTTACATTACTTAATGTGTATTTTGTTTATATATTTTTAAACAAATTTACGTTATTATATGTATTTTTATAAATATTTTGATACAAATTTACATTATTTTATGTATTTTATATATACATTTCAATTCAAATTTAGCTTATTTTATCTGTATTTTGTATATCTATTTTCATACGAATTTAATTACTTCTGTGTATTTTTGTATATAGTTTTATACAAATTTACGTTATTTTATTTCTTTTGTATATTTATATTTATACAAATACACATTCTTTTATTGGTATTTTGTTTATTTATTTTGATACGAATTTACATTATTTTATGTGTATTTTGTATACATTTTTTTATACGTATTTACTTCATTTTACGTGTATTTTGTATATATATTTTTATACATATCTACGTTATTTTATGTGTATTCGTATATATATTTTGAAACAAATTTACATTGTTTTATATGTATTTTGCATATCTATTTCTATACAGATTTACCTTATTGTATGTGTATTTTGTATATTTATTTTAATACAAATAAAAAAATTATGTGTATTTTGTATATATATTTAAAAAAAATGTGTTATTTCATGGGTATTTTGTTTCTTTATTTTCATACAAATTTACATTATTTTATTAATATTCTGTGTATTTATTTTGATACGATTTTACATTATTCTATTTGTGTTTTGTATATATTTCTTTATACAAATTTACGTTATTTTAAGTGTATTTGTTTATGTATTTTCATTCAAATTTACAGCATTTTATGTGTATTTTGTATATGTATTTATTTTATGTGTATTTGTTTATATATTTTGACACAAATTTACAATATTTTATGGGTATTTTGTATATACATTTCAAAAGAAATTTACCTAGTTTTATGTGTATTTTGTATATCTATTTTCATACAAACTCAAATTATTTCTATGTATTTTTGTATATATTTTAATGCAAATTTTAGTTATGTTATGTGTATTTTGTAAATCTATTTTCATTCAAATATATATTATTTTATTTTGTTTTGTTGATTTATATTGAAATGAATTTACATTATTTTATATGTTCTTTGTATATATATTTTTATACGATTTTCCATTATTTAATATTTATTTTGAATATATATTTTTATACAAATTCATGGTATTTTATGTGTATTTGTATATATATTTTCATATAAATTTACATTATTTTATGTGTATTTTGTACATATATTTTATTACAAATCTACCTTATTTTATGTTTATTTTGTATGTGTATTTTGTATATTTATATTTATCCAAATACACATTCTTTTATTGGTATTTTGTTTATTTATTTTAAATCGAATTTACGTTCTTTTATCGGAATTTTGTTTATTTATTTTGATACGAATTTTCATTTTTTTTAGGTGTATTTGATATATATATATTTTTATACTTATTTACATAATTTTATATGTATTTTGAATATATATTTTCATAGAAATTTACTCTATATGTATATGTATAGAAAATACACATGAAATAATCTAAATTCGTATCGAAATAAATGAACAAAATACCGATAAAATAATGTAATTTTGAATGAAAATATATATAGAAAATACACATAAAATAAAGTAAATACAAATAAATATATACACATAAAATGATTTGAATTTGAATGAAAATAGATATAAAAATAAACTTAAAATAAGGCAAATTTATAATGAAATATATATACAAAATACACATAAAATAATGTAGATTTGTTTCAAAATATATATACGAATACACATAAAATAACCTAGATTTCTATAGAAATATATATACAAAATACACATGAAATGTTGTAAATACGTATAAAAATATATATACAAAATACACATTAAATAATGTAAATTCGTGTCAAGATAAATAACTAAAATATCAATAAAAGAATGAGTATTTGTATGAAAATACATATAAAAAATACACATAAAATAACGTAAATTTGTATAAAACTATATATATATAAATACACAAAAATAAGTTAAATTATTATAAAAATAAATATACAAAATACACATAAAATTAGGAAAATTTGTAAAGAAATACATATACAAAATACACATAAAATAATGTAAATTTGAATGAAAATATATAAACAAATACACTTAAATTAACATAAATTTGTATAAAATATATATAAAAAATACTCATTAAATAATGTAAATATGTATAAAAAATATATATACAAAACACAAATAGAATAATGTAAAATCGTATTAAAATAAATAGACAGAATGTAAATAAAATAATGTAAATTTGTATGAAAATAAAGATGCAACATACCCATAAAATAACGCATTTTTTTATAAATAAACAAAATACACATGAAAGGATGTAAATACGTATAAAAATATATATACAAAATACACATTAAATAAAGTAAATTCGCGTCAAAATAGATAAACAAAATGTCAATAAAAGAATGTGTATTTATATGAAAATAAATATACAAAATACACATAGGATACCATAAATTTGTATAAAACTATATACAAAAATACACAAAAAAAAATTATATTTGTATGAAAATAAATATACAAAATACACATAAAATTAGGTAAATTTGTATTGAAATACATATACAAAATACACATAAAATACTGTAAATTTGAATGAAAATACATAAACAAATACACTTAAAATAACGTAAATTTGTATAAAAAAATATATACAAAACACAAATAGAATAATGTAAAATCGTATCAAAATAAATACACAGAATATTAATAAAATAATGTAAATTTGTATGAAAATAAAGATGCAAAATACCCATTAAATGACGCATTATTTTATAAAAATATATATATAAAATACACATGAAAAAATTAATTTGTATTAAAATAAATATACAAAATACACATACAATAAGGTAAATCTGTATTGAAATAGATATGCAGAATACATATAAAACAATGTAAATTTGTTTCAAAATATATATACGAATACACATAAAATAACGAAGATTTGTATAAAATATAAATACAAAATACACATAAAATGAAGTAAATACGTATAAGAAAATGTATACAAAATACACATAAAATAATGTAAATTCGTATCAAAATAAATATTTTTTTATAAGAAATGCGCTATTTGATGGGAATTTTGCATCTTTATTTTCATACAAATTTACATTATTTTATTAATATTCGGTGTATTTATTTTGATACGATTTTACATTATTCTATTTGTTTTTTGTATATATTTTTTTTATACATATTTATATTATTTAAATGTATCTTGCATATATATTACAGACAAATTTATTATCTATTATTTATTTTCATACAAATACACATTCTTTTCATGATATTTTGTTTATTTTTTTTGTCACGAGTTTACATTACTTAATATGTATTTTATATATATATTTTTATACGTATTTACATAATTTCATGTGTATTTTGTATATATATTTCTATAGAAATCTACGTTATTTTATGTGTATTCGTATATATATTTTGAAACAAATTTACACTGTTTTATTTGTATTTTGCGTTTTTTTTCAATACAAATTTACCTTATTGTATGTGTGCATTTTGTATATTAATTTTAATACAAATTTAATTATTCCATGTGTATTTTTGTATATGTATTTTTAAAAAAAAATATGCTTTATCTTATGGGTATTTTGCATCTTTATTTTCATACAAATTTAAATTATTTTATTGATATTCTGTGTACTTATTTTGATACGATTTTACATTATTCTATGTATAACAAAAATAAATACAGAATGCACAAAAATAGATATGCAAAATACATATAAACAATGTAAATTTGTTTCAAAATATATATACGAATACATATGAAATAAGGTAGATTTCTATAAAAATATATATACAAAATACACATAAAATTAAGTAAATACGTATAAAAATGTATACAAAATACACATAAAATAATGTAAATTAGTATCAAAATAAATAAACAAAATAACAATAAAAGACTGTGTATTTTTATATATATATATATATATATATATATATATATATATATATATATATATATATATATATATATATATATATATATATATATATATACAAAATACACATTAAATAATATAAATTTGTTTAAAACTATACAAAATACAGATGAAATGATGTAAATACGTATAAAAATATATATACAAAATACACATTAAATAATGTAGATTCAGGTCAAAATAAATAAACAAAATATCAGTAAAAGAATGTGTATTTGTATGAAAATACATATACAAAATACACATAAAATAACCTAAATTTGTATCAAACTATATACAAAAATACACAAAAATATTTTAAATTTGTATGAAAATATATATACAAAATACACATAAAATTAGGTAAATTTGTATTGAAATACATACACAAAATACACAAAAAATAATGTAAATTTGAATGAAAATACATAAACAAATACACTTAAAATAACGTAAATTTGTATAAAAAAAATATGTACAAAACACAAATAGAATAATGTAAAATCGTATCAAAATAAATACACAGAATATTAATAAAATAATGTAAATTTGTATGAAAATAAAAAAAAAATACCCATAAAATAACGCATTTTTTTTATTTATAAAAATATATATACCAAAATACACATCAAAAAAATAAATTTGTATTTAAATAAATATACAAAAAACACATACAATAAGGTAAATTTGTATTGAAATAGATATACAAAATACATATAAAACAATGTAAATTTGTTTCAAAATATATATACGAATACACATAAAATAACGTAGATTTCTATAAAAATATATATACAAAATACACATAAAATGAAGTAAATACGTATAAAAAAATGTATACAAAATACACATAAAATAATGTAAATTCGTATCAAAATAAATAAACAAAATACCAGTAAAAGAATGTGTATTTGTATGAATATAAATATACAAAATACACATAAAATAACGTAAATTTATATAAAACTATATACAAAAATACACAGAAGTAATTAAATTTGTATGAAAATATATACAAAATACACACGAAATAAGCTAAATTTGAATTGAAATATATATACAAAATACATGAAATAAAGTAAATTTGAATCAAAATATTTATACAAATACACATATAAAAACGTAAATTTGTATGAAAATATATAAACAAAATACACATTAAATAATGTAAATACGTATAAAAAATTTTTTTACAAAATACACCAATAATCAAGTCATTCGTATCAAAATAAATAAACAAAAAACTAATTAAATAATGTAAATTTGTATGAGAAAACATATACAAAATACACATAAAATAACGTTTTAAGTTTCTATAAAAATATATGTACAAAATTGCACATAAAATTAGTTTGTATAAAAAAAAATATATAAAACACACATTAGATAATGTAAATGAGTATAAAAATATGTATACAAAATACCTATGAAATAATCTAAATTCGTATCGAGTTAAATTAAGAAAATAACAATAAAATAATGTAATTTTGGATGAAAATATATATAGAAAACACACATAAAATAACCTAAATACAAATACAAATATACACATTAAATAATCTAAAATTGAATGAAATAAATATACAAAATAAACATAAAATAATGTAAATTTGTAATAAAATATATGTAAGAATACACATAAAATAATATAAATTTGTATGAAAATATATATACAAATACTCATAAAATAACATGAATTTGTATAAAATGTTTCAAAATATATACGAATACACACAATAAAATAACGTAAATTTTTATGAAAATGTATATATAAAATACACATAAAATAGTTTAAATACGTATAAAAATATATATACAAAATACACATAAAATAATTTAAATTATTAAAAAAATTAAATACAAAAAATTACAATAAAAGAATGTATATTTGTAGGAAATTATATATACAAAAAACAAATAAAATAACTAAAATTTGTATAAAAATATATACAAATATACACAAAAATAATTTAAATTTGTTTGAAAATAGATATGCAAAATACACATAAAGTTAGGCAAATTTGTATTGAAATACATATACAAAACTCACATAAAATAATGAAATTTGTATGAAAATATATAAACAAATACATATAAAATCACGTAAATTTGGATAAAATATATATATACAAAATATACATTAAATATTTTAAATATGTATAAAAATATATTATATTATATATATTTTTATTGATATTTGCGTTATTTATGTGTATTTTGTATATGTTTTCTCATAGAAATTTACATTATTTTATTGGTATTTTGTCTATTTATTTTGATACGAATTACATGATTATTTGTGTATTTTTTACATTTTTTTTATACGTATTTACATTATTTAATGTGTATTTTGTTTATATATTTTTATACAAATTTACGTTATTATATGTGTATTTGTATAGGTATTTTGATACAAATTTACATTATTTTATGTATTTTGTATATATATTTCAATTCAAATTTAGCTTATTTTATGTGTATTTTGTATATCTATTTATTTTAATACAAAATCAAATATTTTATGTTTTTTCGTATATATATTTTTATAAAAAATGCGTTATTTTATGGGTATTTTGCATCTTAATTTTCATACATATTTACATTATTTTATTAATATTTTCTGTATTTATTTTGATACGATTTTACATTATTTTATTTGTGTTTTGTATAAATTTTTTTATTCATATTTACATTATTTAATGTTTTTTTTGTATATATATTTGATACAAATTTACGTTATTTTAAGTCTATATGTTTATATATTTTCATTCAAATTTACATTATTTTATGTGTATTTTGTATATGTATTTCAATACAAATTTACCTTTTTTATATGTTTTTTGTATATTTATTTTCAAGTTTAAATTATTTTTGTTTATTTTTGTATATAGTTTTATACAAATTTAGGTTATTTTATGTGTATTTTGTATATCTATTTTCATACAAATACACATTCTTTTCATGATATTTTGTTTATTTATTTTGACACGAATTAACATTATTTAATGTGTAATTTGTATATATATTTTTATACGTATTAACATTATTTCAAGTGTATTTTGTATATATATTTCTATAGAAATCTGCGTTATTTTATGTGTATTCGTATATATATTTTGAATCAAATTTACATTATTTTATGTGTATTTTGCATATTTTTTCAATACAAATTTACCTTATTGTATGTGCATTTTGTATATTAATTTTAATACAAATTTGATTAATCTAGTTGTATTTTTGTATATGTTTTTTTTATAAAAGTATGCTTTATTTTATGGGTATTTTGCATTTTTATTTTCATACAAATTTACATTATTTTATTGATATTCTGTGTATTTATTTTGATATGATTTTACATTATTCTATGTGTATTTTGTATATATATTTTATATAAAATGTATTTGTTTTCATTTCATACAAATCTACATTATTTTATGTTTTTTTTTTACATGTATTTAAATACAAATTTAACTAGTTATATGTGTATTTTGTATATCTATTTTGTATGTATATTTTCATAGAAATTTACTCTATTTTATGAGTATTCGTATATATATTTTGATACAAATTTACATTATTGATGTGTATTTTGCATATCTATTTCAATACAAATTTACTTTCTTGTACGTGCATTTTGTATATTTATTTTAATACAAATTTAACTATTTTATATGTATTTTGAATATATATTTCTATGCAAATATGCGTTATTATATGGATATTTTGCATCTTTGTTTTCATACAAATTTACATTATTTTATTGATATTCTCTTTATTTATTTTGATACGATTTAACATTATTCTATGTGTATTTTGTATATTTTTTTTATACATATTTACATTATTTAATGTTCATTTTGTATATATATTTTATCCAAATTTACATTATTTTATGTGTATTTGTTTATATATTTTCATACATATTTACACTATTTTATGTGTTTTTTGTATATATATTTTCTACGTATTTAAATTATTTGATGTGTATTTTGTATATACATTTTCATAAAAAAATTACGCTATTTTATTGTGTGTATAAGTATATATTTTGATACAAATTTTATACAAATTCATGTTATTTAATGTGTATTTGTATATATATTTTCATACAAATTTATATTATTTTATGTGTATTTTTTCATATATTTCATTACAAATTTACCTTATTTTATGTTTATTTTGTATATTTATTTCATTCAATTTTAAATTATTTTATGTGTATATTTGTATTTGTATTTAGGTTATTTTATGTGTATTTTGTATATATATTTTCATTCAAAATTACATTATTTTATTGATATTTTCTTAATTTAATTCGATACGAATTGAGATTATTTCATAGGTATTTTGTATACATATTTTTATACTCATTTACATTATCTAAAGTGTGTTTTGAATATATATTTTATGCAAATTTTTTATGTCTATTTTGTACATATATTTTTATAGAAATTTGCGTTATTTTATGTATATAGTTTTATATAAATTTACGTTATTTTATGTGCATTTTGTATATTTATATTTATACAAATACACATTCTTTTATTGGTATATTGTTTATTTACATTTATACGAATTTACATTATTTTATGTGTATTTTGTATACATTTTTTTATACGTATTTACTTAATATTATGTGTATTTTGTATATGTATTTTATAGAAATCTACGTTATTTTATGTGTATTCGTATATATATTTTGAAACAAATTTACATTATTTTATATGTATTTTGCATATCTATTTCAATACAAATTTACCTTATTGTATGTGCATTTTGTATATTTATTTTAATACAAATTCAAATATTTTATGTGTATTTTGGTATCAATATTTTTATAAAAAAAGCGTTATTTTATAGGTATTTTGCATCTTAATTTTCATACAAATTTACATTATTTTATTAATATTCTGTGTATATATTTTGATACGATTTTACATTATTCTATTTGTGTTTTGTATATATTTTTTTATACATATTTACATTATTTAATGAGTATTTTGATTATATATTTCATACAAATTTACGTTATTATATGTGTATTTGTTTATATATTTTCTTTCAAATTTACATTATTTTATATGTATTTTGTATATGTATTTCAATACAAATTAACCTAATTTTATGTGTATTTTGTATATTTCTTTTCATACAAATTTAAAATAATTTGTGTATTTTGTATATAGTTTTATACAAATTTAGGTTATTTTATGTACGGATTTACATTATTTAATGTGTTTTGTATATATTTTTATCCAAAGTTACTTTATTTTACGTTCATTTTTGTATATGTTTTCTCATACAAATTTACATTATTTTATTGATATTTTGTTTATTTAGTTTGATACGAATTACATGATTATATGTGTATTTTGTACATATTTTTTATACGTATTTACATTACTTAATGTGTATTTTGTTTATATATTTTTAAACAAATTTACGTTATTATATGTATTTTTATAAATATTTTGATACAAATTTACATTATTTTATGTAATTTCTATATACATTTCAATTCAAATTTAGCTTATTTTATCTGTATTTTGTATATCTATTTTCATATGAATTTAATAACTTCTGTGTATTTTTGTATATAGTTTAAAAAAAAATTACGTTATTTTATGTGTATTTTGTATATTTATATTTATACAGATACACATTCTTTTATTGGTATTTTGTTTATTTATTTTGATACGAGTTTACATTATTTTATGTGTATTTTGTATACATTTTCTTATACGTATTTACTTCATTTTATGTGTATTTTGTATATATATTTTTATACAAATCTACGTTATTTTATGTGTATTCGTATATATATTTTGAAACAAATTTACATTGTTTTTTATGTATTTTGGATATCTATTTCAATACAGATTTACCTTATTGTATGTGTATTTTGTATATTTATTTTAATACAAATTAATTTTTTCATGTGTATTTTTGTATATATATTACATTATTACATTATTCTATTTGTGTTTTGTATATATTTTTTTTTATACAAATTTACGTTATTTTAAGTGTATTTGTTTATGTATTTTCTTTCAAATTTACAGTATTTTATGTGTATTTTGTATATGTATTTCAATACAAATTTACCTAATTTTATGTGTATTTTGAATATTTATTTTCATACAAATTTAAATTATTTTTGTGTATTTTTGTATATAGTTTTATACAAATTTATGATATCTTATGTGTATTTTGTATATTTATTTTCATACAAATACACATTCTTTTATTGACATTTTGTTTATCTATTTTGACGCGAATTTACATTATTTAATGTGTATTTTGTATATATATTTTTATACGTATTTACATCCTTTCATGTGTATTTTGTATATTTATAAAAAATGCGTTATTTTATGGGTATTTTGCATCTTTATTTTCATTATAAATTTGCCTTATTTTAAGTTTATTTTTATATCTATTTTCATTCAAATTCAAATCATTTTATGTGTATATATTTATTTGTATTTACGTTATTTTATGTGTATTTTCTATATATATTTTCATTCAAAATTACATTATTTTATCGGTATTTTGTTCATTTATTTCGATACGAATTTAGATTATTTCATGTGTATTTTCTATACATATACATATAGAGTAAATTTCTATGAAAATATATATTCAAAATACATATAAAATTATGTAAATAAGTATAAAAATATATATATCAAATACACCTAAAAAAAGAAAATTCGTATCAAAATAAATAAAGAAAATTCCGATAAAAGAACGTAAATTCGAATTAAAATAAATAAACAAAATACCAATAAAAGAATGTGTATTTGGATAAATATAAATATACAAAATACACATACAAAATAAACATAAAATAAAGAAGATTTTTAATAAAATATGTACAAAATACACATAAAATAATGTAAATTTATATGAAAATATATATACAAATACACATAAAATACCATGAATTTGTATAAAATTATACATTCAAAATAAATATTAAATAATGGAAAAGCGTATTAAAATATATATACAAAGTACATATAAAATAATGTAAATTCGTATAAATATAAATCAACAAAACACCAATAAAATAATATATATTTGAATGAAAATAAATTTACAAAATACACATAACATAACTAAAAGTTGTATTAAAATATATACAAAAATACATAGAAATAATTTGAGTTTGTATGAAAATAGATATACAAAATACACATAAAACTAGGTAAATTTCTTTTGAAATGTATATACAAAATACCCATAAAATATTGTAAATTTGTGTCAAAATATATAAACAAATACACATAAAATAACGTAAATTTGTATGAAAAATATATACAAAATACACATAGAATAATGTGAACTCCTATCAAAATGAATGAGCAGAATATCAATAAAATAATGTAAATTTGTATGAAAATAAAGAGACAAAATACCCAAAAAATAAAGAATATGTTTATAAAAATACAGATACAAAAAAAAACATCGGATAATTAAATTTGTATTAAAATTAATATACAAAATGCGTATATAATAAAGTAAATTTGTTTTGAAAAAATATGCAACATACACGTTTACTCATACAAATTTATATTATTTTATTGGTATTTTGTTTATTTATTTTGATACGAATTACATGATTATATGTGTATTTTGTACATATTTTTTCATACGTATTTACATTATTTAATGTGTATTTTGTTTATATATTTTCATACAAATTTACGTTATTATATGTGTATTTGTATAAATATTTTGATACAAATTTACTTTATTTCATGTATTTTGTATATATTTCAAATCAAATTTAGCTTATTTCGTGTGTATTTTGTATATATTTTCATATAAATTTAATTACTTCTGTGTATTTTTGTATATAGTTTTATATAAATTTACGTTATTTTATGTGTATTTATTTATTTTGTATGTGTATTTTGTATATTTATATTTATCCAAATACACATTCTTTTATTGGTATTTTGTTTATTTATTTTGATACGAATTTACATTATTTTATGATATATATTTTATCCAAATTTACATTATTTTATGTGTATCTGTTTATATATTTTCATACATATTTACATTATTTTATGTGTTTTTTGTATATATATTTTTCTACGTATTTAAATTATTTTATGTGTATTTTGTATATACATCTTCATAAAAAAATTACGTTATTTTATTGTGTGTATAAGTATTTATTTTGATACAAATTTTATACAAATTCATGTTATTTAATGTGTATTTGTATATATATTTTCATACAAATTTACATTATTTTATGTGATTTTTTCATATATTTCATTACAAATTTACCTTATTTTATGTTTATTTTGTATATTTATTTCATTCAATTTTAAATTATTTTATGTGTATATTTGTATTTGTATTTAGGTTATTTTATGTGTATTTTGTATATATATTTTCATCCAAAATTACATTATTTTATTGGTATTTCTTAATTTAATTCGATACGAATTTAGATTATTTCATAGGTATTTTGTATACATATTTTTATACTTATTTACATTATCTAATGTGTGTTTTCTAGATATATTTTTATGCAAATTTATTTAATGTTCATTTTTGTACATATATTTTTATAGAAATTTACGTTATTTTATGTGCATTTTGTATATTTATATTTATACAAATACACATTCTTTTATTGGTATATTGTTTATTTACATTTATACGAATTTACATTATTTTATGTGTATTTTGTATACATTTTTTTATACGTATTTACTTAATTTTATGTGTATTTTGTATATGTATTTTTATAGAAATCTACGTTATTTTATGTGTATTCGTATATATATTTTGAAACAAATTTACATTATTTTATATGTATTTTGCATATCTATTTCAATACAAATTTACCTTATTGTATGTGCATTTTGTATATTTATTTTAATACAAGTTCAAATATTTTATGTGTATTTTGGTATCAATAATTTTTAAAAAATGCGTTATTTTATAGGTATTTTGCATCTTAATTTTCATTTTATATGTACTTTGTATATATATTTTTATACGCTTTTACATTATTTAATATTTATTTTGAATATATATTTTTATACAGATTCATGGTATTTTATGTGTATTTGTATATATATTTTCATATAAATTTACATTATTTTATGTGTATTTTGTACATATATTTTATTACAAATCTACCTTATTTTATGTGTATTTTGTATCTGTATTTAGTATATTTATATTTATCCAAATACACATTCTTTTATTGGTATTTTGTTTATTTATTTTAATTCGAATTTACATTATTTTATGAATATTTTGTATACATTTTTTTATACGTATTTACTTAATTTTAGGTGTATTTTGTACATATATTTTTATAGAAATCTACGTTTTTTTATTTGTATTCGTATATATATTTTGAAACAAATTTATATTGTTTTATATGTATTTTTGCATATCTCTTTCAATACAAATTTACCTTATTGTATGTGCATTTTGTATATTTATTTCAATACAAATTTAAATATATTATGTGTATTTTGGTATATATATTTTTATAAGAAATGCGCTATTTTATGGGAATTTTGTATCTTTATTTTCATACAAATTTACATTATTTTATTAATATTCGGTGTATTTATTTTGATACGATTTTACATTATTCTATTTGTTTTTTGTATATACTTTTTTAAACATATTTACATTATTTAATGTGTATCTTGCATATATATTTTATACAAATTTATTATCTATTATCTATTTTCATACAAATACACATTCTTTTCATGATATTTTGTTTATTTATTTTGACACGAATTTACATTATTTGATATGTATTTTGTATATATATTTTTATACGTATTTACATAATTTCATATGTATTTTGTATATATATTTCTATAGAAATCTACTTTATTTTATGTGTATTCGTATATATATTTTGAAACAAATTTACATTGTTTTATATGTATTTTTGAATATCTCTTTCAATACAAATTTACCTAACTGTATATGCATTTTGTATATTAATTTCAATACAAATTTAAATATTTTATGAGTATTTTGGTATATATTTTTTATTAAAAATGCGATAATTTTTGGGAATTTTGCATCTTTATTTTCATACAAATTTACATTATTTTATTGATATTCTGTGTATTTATTTTGATACGATTTTACATTATTCTATTTGTTTTTGTATATATTTTTTTATAGACATTTACATTATTTAATGTGTATCTTGCATATATATATTTTATACAAATTTACATTATTTTAAGTGTATTTGTTTATATATTTTCATTCAAATTTACATTATTTGATGTGTATTTTATATATGTATTTCCATACAAATATACCTAATTTTATGTGTATTTTGTATATTTCTTTTCAAACAAATTTAAATTATTTTTGTGTATTTTTGTACATAGTTTTATACAAATTTAGGTTATTTTATGTACGCATTTACATTATTTAGTGTGTGTTTTGTATATATATTTTTATGCTAATTTACTTTATTTTATGTGCATTTTTGTACATATATTTTTATAGAAATTTGCGTTATTTGTATATGTTTTCTCATACAAATTTACATTATTTTATTGCTATTTTGTTTATTTATTTTGATACGAATTACATGATTATATGTGTATTTTGTACATATTTTTTATACGTATTTACATTACTTAATGTGTATTTTGTTTATATATTTTTAATCAAATCTACGTTATTATATGTATATGTATAAATATTTTGATACAGATTTACATTATTTTATGTATTTTGTATGTACATTTCAATTCAAATTTAGCTTATTTTACATGTATTTTGTTTATACATTTTCATACAAATTTAATAACTTCTGTGTATTTTTGTATATAGTTTTATACAAATTTACGATATTTTATGTGTATTTTGTATATTTATATTTATACAAATACACTTTCTTTTACTAGTATTTTGTTTATTTATTTTAATACGATTTTTATGTGTATTTTGTATTCATTTTTTTATACATATTTACTTCATTTTATGTGTATTTTGTATATATTTTTATAGAAATCAACGTTATTTTATGTGTATTCATATATAAATTTTGAAACAAATTTACATTGTTTTATATGTATTTTGCATATCTATTTCAATACAAGTTTACCTTACAGTATGTGCATTTTTTATATTTATTTTAATACAAATTTTAATATTTTATGTGTATTTTGGTATATATATTTTTATAAAAAATGCGTTATTTTATGGCTATTTTCCTTCTTTATTTTCATACAAATTTACATTATTTTATTAATATTCTGTGTATTTATTTTGATACGATTTTACATTATTCTATTTGTGTTTTGAATATATTTTTTTATACATATTTACATTATTTAATTAGTATTTTGTATATATATTTGATACAAATTTACGTTATTTTAGGTGTATATGTTTATATACTTTCATTCAAACTTCCATTATTTAATGTGTATTTTGTATATGTATTTCAATACAAATTTACCTAATTTTATGTGTATTTTGTATATCTATTTTCATACAAATACACATTCTTTTATTGATATTTTGTTTATTTATTTTGACGACATTTTAAATTATTTAATGTGTATTTTGTATATATATTTTTATACGTATTTACATCATTTCATGTGTATTTTGTATATATATTTCTATAGAAAACTACGTAATATTATGTGTATTCGTATATAGATTTTTAAACAAATCTACACTTTTATGTGTATTTTGCATATTTTTTCAATACAAATTTACCTTATTGTATATGCATTTTGTATATTAATTTTAATACAAATTTAATTATTCTATGTGTATTTTTGTATATGCATTTTTATAAAAATATGCTTTATTTTATGGGTATTTTGCATCTTTATTTTCATACAAATTTACGTTATTTTACTGATATTCTGCTCATTCATTTTGATACGATTTGACATTATTCTATGTGTATTTTGTAAATATTTTTCATACAAATTTACGTTATTTTATGTGTATTTGTTTATATATTTTGACACAAATTTACATTATTTTATGGGTATTTTGTATATATATTTCAAAAGAAATTTACCTAGTTTTATGTGTATTTTGTATATCTATTTTCATACAAACTCAAATTATTTTTATATATTTTTGTATATATTTCAATCCAAATTTTAGTTATGTTATGTGTATTTTGTAAATCTATTTTCATTCAAATATATATTATTTTATTGGTATTTTGTTGATTTATATTGATACGAATTTACATTATTTTATATGTACTTTTTATATATATTTTTATACGCATTTACATTATTTAATATTTATTTTGAATATATAATTTTATACAAATTCATGGTATTTTATGTGTATTTGTATATATATTTTCATATAAATTTACATTATTTTATGTGTATTTTGTACATATATTTCATTACAAATTTACCTTATTTTATGTTTATTTTGTATGTGTATTTTGTACATTTGTATTTATACACGTTCACTCATACAAACTTATATTATTTTATTGGTATTTTGTTTATTTATTTTGATACGAATTACATGATTATATGTGTATTTTGTACACATTTTTTTATACGTATCTACATTATTTAATGTGTATTTTGTTTATATATTTTCATACAAATTTACGTTATTATATGTGTATTTGTATAAATATTTTGATACCAATTTACTTTATTTCATGTATTTTGTATATATTTTTCAATTCAAATTTAGCTTATTTTGTGTGTGTTTTCTATATATTTTCATACAAATTTAATTACTTCTGTGTATTTTTTTATATAGTTTTATATAAATTTACGTTATTTTATGTGTATTTTGTATATATATTTATACAAATACACATTCTTTTATTGGTATTTTGTTTATTTATTTTGATACGAATTTACATTATTTTATGTGTATTTTGTATACATTTTTATACGTATTTACTTCATTTTATGTGTATTTTGTATATATATTTTTATAGAAATCTACGTTATTTTATGTGTATTCGTATACATATTTTGAAACAAATTTACATTGCTTTATATGTATTTTGCATATGTATTTCAATACAAATTTACCCTATTGTACATATAAAACAATGTAAATTTGTTTCAAAATATATGTACGAATACACATAAAATAACGTAGATTTCTATAAAAATATATATACAAAATACACATAAAATTAAGTAAATACGTATAAAAAAATGTAAACAAAATACACATAAAATAATGTAAATTCGAAACAAAATAAATAAACAAAATACCAATAAAAGAATGTGTATTTGTATAAATATAAATGTACAAAATACACATACAAAATAAACATAAAATAAGGTAAATTTGTAATGAAATATATGTACAAAATACACATAAAATAATGTAAATTTATATAAAAATATATATACAAATACACATAAAATACCATGAATTTGTATAAAATTATATACTCAAAATAAATATTAAATAATATAATTGCGTATAAATATATATATATATATATATATATATATATATATATATATATATATATATATATATATATATATATATATATATATATATATATATATATATATATATATACAAAGTACATATAAAATAATGTAAATTCGTATCAATATAAATCAACAAAATACCAATAAAATAATATATATTTGAATGAAAATAGATTTACAAAATACACATAACCTAACTAAAATTTGTATTGAAATATATACAAAAATACATAAAAATAATTTGAGTTTGAATGAAAATAGATATTCAAAATACACATAAAACTAGGTAAATTTCTTTTGAAATATATATACAAAATACCCATAAAATATTGTAAATTTGTGTCAAAATATATAAACAAATACACATAAAATAACGTAAATTTGTATGAAAAATATATACAAAATACACATAAAATAACGTAAATTTGTATGAAAATAAAGATGCAAAATACCCATAAAATAAAGCATATTTTTATAAAAATACATATAGAAAAATACACATAGAATAATTAAATTTGTATTAAAATTAATATACAAAATGCATATACAATAAATTTAAATTTGATTATATTAAATGAAATAAATATACAAAATAAACATAAAAGAAGGTAAATTTGTAATAAAATATATGTAAGAATACACTTAAAATAATATAAATTTGTATGAAAATATATATACAAATACACATAAAATAACATGAATTTGTATAAAATTTGTTTCAAAATATATACGAATACACACAATAAAATAACGTAAATTTTTATGAAAATGTATATATAAAATACACATAAAATAATTTAAATACGTAAAAAAATATATATACAAAATACACATAAAATAATGTAAATTCGTAAAAAATTAAATACACAAAATTCCAATAAAAGAATGTATATTTGTATGAAAATATATATACAAAAAACAAATAAAATATGTAAAATTTGTATAAAAATATATACAAAAATACACAAAAATAATTTAAATTTGTTTGAAAATAGATATGCAAAATACACATAAAGTTAGGCAAATCTGTATTGAAATACATATACAAAACTCACATAAAGTAATGTAAATTTGTATGAAAATATATAAACAAATACATATAAAATAACGTAAATTTGGATAAAATATATATACAAAATATACATTAAATATTTTAAATATGTTTAAAAATATATTATATTATATATTTTTATTGATATTTGCGTTATTTATGTGTATTTTGTATATGTTTTCTCATAGAAATTTACATTATTTTATTGGTATTTTGTCTATTTATTTTGATACGAGTTACATGATTATTTGTGTATTTTGTACATTTTTTTATACGTATTTACATTATTTAATGTGTATTTTGTTTATATATTTTTATACAAATTTACGTTATTATATTTGTATTTGTATAAGTATTTTGATACAAATTTACATTATTTTATGTATTTTGTATATATATTTCAATTCAAATTTAGCTTATTTTATGAGTATTTTGTATATCTATTTATTTTAATACAAAATCAAATATTTTATGTTTTTTCGTATATATATTTTTATAAAAAATGCATTATTTTATGGGTATTTTGCATCTTAATTTTCATACAAATTTACATTATTTTATTAATATTTTCTGTATTTATTTTGATACGATTTTACATTATTTTATTTGTGTTTTGTATATATTTTTTTATACATATTTACATTATTTAATGTGTTTTTTGTATATATATTTGATACAAATTTATGTTATTTTAAGTCTATATGTTTATATATTTTCATTCAAATTTACATTATTTTATGTGTATTTTGTATATGTATTTCAATACAAATTTACCTAATTTTACATGTTTTTTATATATTTATTTTCATACAAGTTTAAATTATTTTTGTGTATTTTTGTATATAGTTTTATACAAATTTAGGTTATTTTATGTGTATTTTGTATATCTATTTTCATACAAATACACATTCTTTTCATGATATTTTGTTTATTTATTTTGACACGAATTAACATTATTTAATGTGTATTTTGTATATATATTTTTATACGTATTTACATTATTTCAAGTGTATTTTGTATATATATTTCTATAGAAATCTGCGTTATTTTATGTGTATTCGTATATATATTTTGAAACAAATTTACATTGTTTTATGTGTATTTTGCATATTTTTTTAATACAAATTTACCTTATTGTATCTGCATTTTGTATATGAATTTTAATACAAATTTGATTAATCTATGTGTATTTTTGTATATGTATTTTTATAAAAATATGCTTTATTTTATGGGTATTTTGCATCTTTATTTTCATACAAATTTACATTATTTTATTGATATTCTGTGTATTTATTTTGATTTGATTTTACATTATTCTATGTGTATTTTGTATATATATTTTATATAAAATGTATTTGTTTTCATTTCATACAAATCTACATTATTTTATGTGTTTTTTGTACATGTATTTAAATACAAATTTAACTAGTTATATGTGTATTTTGTATATCTATTTTGTATGTATATTTTCATAGAAATTTACTCTATTTTATGAGTATTCGTATATATATTTTGATACAAATTTACATTATTAATGTGTATTTTGCATATCTATTTCAATACAAATTTACTTTATTGTACGTGCATTTTGTATATTTATTTTAATACAAATTTAATTATTTTATATGTATTTTTGTATATATATTTTTATGCAAATATGCGTTATTATATGGATATTTTGCATCTTTATTTTCATACAAATTTACATTATTTTATTGATATTCTCTTTATTTATTTTGATACGATTTAACATTATTCTATGTGTTTTTTGTATATATTTTTTTATATATATTTACATTAGTTAATGTTAATTTTGTATATATTTTTTATCCAAATTTACATTATTTTATGTGTATTTGTTTATATATTTTCATACATATTTACACTATTTTATGTGTTTTTTGTATATATATTTTTCTACGTATTTAAATTATTTTATGTGTATTTTGTATATACATTTTCATAAAAAAATTACGTTATTTTTATAGGTATTTTGCATCTTAATTTTCATACAAATTTACATTATTTTATTAATATTCTGTGTATATATTTTGATACGATTTGACATTATTCTATTTGTATTTTGTATATATTTTTTTATACATATTTACATTATGTAATGTGTATTTTGATTATATATTTCATACAAATTTACGTTATTATATGTGTATTTGTTTATATGTTTTCTTTCAAATTTACATTATTTTATATGTATTTTGTATATGTATTTCAATACAAAAAAACCTAGTTTTATATGTATTTTGTATATTTCTTTTCATACAAATTTAAATTATTTTTGTGTATTTTTGTATATAGTTTTATACAAATTTAGGTTATTTTATGTACACATTTACATTATTTAATGTGTGTTTTGTATATATATTTTTATCCAAAGTTACTTTATTTTACGTTCATTTTTGGACATATATTTTTATGGAAATTAGCGTTATTTTATATGTATTTGTATATGTTTTCTCATAAAAAATTACATTATTTTATTGATATTTTGTTCATTTAGTTTGATACGAATTACATGATTATATGTGTATTTTGTACATATTTTTTATACGTATTTACATTACTTAATGTGTATTTTGTTTATATATTTTTAAACAAATTTACGTTATTATATATATTTTTATAAATATTTTGATACAAATTTACATTATTTTATGTATTTTGTATATACATTTCAATTCAAATTTAGCTTATTTTATCTGTATTTTGTATATCTATTTTCATACGAATTTAATAACTTCTGTGTATTTTTGTATATAGTTTTATACAAATTTACGTTATTTTATGTGCATTTTGTATATTTATATATATACAAATACACATTCTTTTATTGGTATTTTGTTTATTTATTTTGATACGAATTTACATTATTTTATGTGTATTTTGCATATCTATTTCAATACAGATTTACCTTATTGTATGTGTATTTTGTATATTTATTTTAATACAAATACACATTCTTTTATTGATATTTTAATTATTTATTTTGACACATATTTACATTATTTAATGTGTATTTTGTATATATATTTTTATACGTATTTACAACATTTCATGTGTATTTTGAATATATATTTCTATAGAAATCTACGTTATTTTATGTGTATTCGTATATATATTTTGAAACAAATGTACATTATTTTATGTGTATTTTGTATATATATTTCATTATAAATTTGCCTTATTTTAAGTTTATTTTTATATATATTTTCATTCAAATTCAAATCATTTTATGTGTATATATTTATTTGTATTTACGTTATTTTATGTGTATTTTCTATATATATTTTCATTCAAAATTACATTATTTTATCGGTATTTTGTTCATTTATTTCGATACGAATTTAGATTATTTCATGTGTATTTTCTATACATATACATATAGAGTAAATTTCTATGAAAATATATTTTCAAAATACATATAAAATAATGTAAATAAGTATAAAAATATATATATCAAATACACCTAAAAAAAATGAAAATTCGTATCAAAATAAATAAATAAAATTCCGATAAAAGAACGTAAATTCGAATTAAAACAGATAAACAAAATACCAATAAAAGAATGTGTATTTGTATAAATATAAATATACAAAATACACATACAAAATAAACATAAAATAAGGTAGATTTGTAAAATATATGTACAAAATACACATAAAATAATGTAAATTTATATAAAAATATATATACAAATACACATAAAATACCATGAATTTGTATAAAAATATATATTCAAAATAAATATTAAATAATGGAAAAGCGTATAAAAATATATATATATACAAAGTACATATAAAATAATACAAATTCGTATCAATATAAATAAACAAAACACCAATAAAATAATATATTTGAATGAAAATAAATTTACAAAATACACATAACATAACTAAAATTTGTATTAAAATTTATACAAAAATACATAGAAATAATTTGAGTTTGTATGAAAATAGATATACAAAATACACATAAAACTAGGTAAATTTCTTTTGAAATGTATATACAAAATACCCATAAAATATTGTAAATTTGTGTCAAAATATAAACAAATACACATAAAATAACGTAAATTTGTAAGAAAAATATATACAAAATACACTTAGAATAATGTCAATTCCTATCAAAATGAATGAGCAGAATATCAATAAATTAATGTAAATTTGTATGAAAATAAAGATGCAAAATACCCAAAAAATAAAGAATATGTTTATAAAAATACAGATACAAAAATACACATCGAATAATTAAATTTGTATTAAAATTAATATACAAAATGCGTATATAATAAGGTAAATTTGTATTGAAAAAATATGCAACATACACGTTTACTCATACAAATTTATATTATTTTATTGGTATTTTGTTTATTTATTTTGATACGAATTACATGATTATATGTGTATTTTGTACATATTTTTTTATACGTATTTACATTATTTAATGTGTATTTTGTTTATATATTTTCATACAAATCTACGTTATTATATGTGTATTTGTATAAATATTTTGATACAAATCTACTTTATTTCATGTATTTTGTATATATATTTCAATTCAGATTTAGCTTATTTCGTGTGTATTTTGTATATATTTTCATACAAATTTAATTACTTCTGTGTATTTTTGTATATAGTTTTATATAAATTTACGTTATTTTATGTGTATTTTGTATATTTATATTCATACAAATACACATTCTCTTATTGGTATTTTGTTTATTTATTTTGATACGATTTTACATTATTTTATGATATATATTTTATCCAAATTTACATTATATTATGTGTATTTGTTTATATATTTTCATACATATTTACATTATTTTATGTGTTTTTTGTATATATATTTTTCTACGTATTTAAATTATTTTATGTGTATTTTGTATATACATTTTCATAAAAAAATTACGTTATTTTATTGTGTGTATAAGTATATATTTTGATACAAATTTTATACAAATTCATTTTGTTTAATGTGTATTTGTATATATATTTTCATACAAATTTATATTATTTTATGTGTATTTTTTCATATATTTCATTACAGATTTACCTTATTTTATGTTTATTTTGTATATTTATTTCATTCAATTTTAAATTATTTTATGTGTATATTTGTATTTGTATTTAGGTTATTTTATGTGTATTTTGTATATATATTTTCATCCAAAATTACATTATTTTATTGGTATTTCTTAATTTAATTCGATACGAATTTAGATTATTTCATAGGTAATTTGTATACATATTTTTATACTCATTTACATTATCTAATGAGTGTTTTGTATATATATTTTTATGCAAATTTATTTAATGTTCATTTTTGTACATATGTTTTTATAGAAATTTGCGTTATTTTATGTATATAGTTTTATATAACTTTACGTTATTTTATGTGCATTTTGTATATTTATATTTATACAAATACACATTCTTTTATTGGTATATTGTTTATTTACATTTATACGAATTTACATTATTTTATGTGTATTTTGTATACATTTTTTTATACGTATTTACTTAATTTTATGTGTATTTTGTATATGTATTTTTATAGAAATCTACGTTATTTTATGTGTATTCGTATATATATTTTGAAACAAATTTACATTATTTTATATGTATTTTGCATATCTATTTCAATACAAATTTACCTTATTGTATGTGCATTTTGTATATTTATTTTAATACAAGTTCAAATATTTTATGTGTATTTTGGTATCAATAATTTTATAAAAAATGCGTTATTTTATAGGTATTTTGCATCTTAATTTTCATTTTATATGTACTTTGTATATATATTTTTATACGCTTTTACATTATTTAATATTTATTTTGAATATATATTTTTATACAGATTCATGGTATTTTATGTGTATTTGTATATATATTTTCATATAAATTTACATTATTTTATGTGTATTTTGTACATATATTTTATCACAAATCTACCTTATTTTATGTTTATTTTGTATGTGTATTTAGTATATTTATATTTATCCAAATACACATTCTTTTATTAGTATTTTGTTTATTTATTTTAATTCGAATTCACATTATTTTATGTGTATTTTGTATATATATTTTTATAGAAATCTACGTTTTTTTATTTGTATTCGTATATATATTTTGAAACAAATTTACATTGTTTTATATGTATTTTTGCATATCTCTTTCAATACAAATTTACCTTATTGTATGTGCATTTTGTATATTTATTTCAATACAAATTTAAATATATTATGTGTATTTTGGTATATGTATTTTTATAAGAAATGCGCTATTTTATGGGAATTTTGCATCTTTATTTTCATACAAATTTACATTATTTTATTAATATTCGGTGTATTTTTTTTTATACGATTTTACATTATTCTATTTGTTTTTTGTATATACTTTTTTATACATATTTCCATTATTTAATGTGTATCTTGCATATATATTTTATACAAATTTATTATCTATTATCTATTTTCATACAAATACACATTCTTTTCATGATATTTTGTTTATTTATTTTGACACGAATTTACATTATTTGATATGTATTTTGTATATATATATATATATATATATATATATATATATATATATATATATATATATATATATATAAATATATATATATATATATATATATATATATATATATATATATATATATATATATATATATATATATATATATATATATATATATATATATATATATATATATATATATATATATAAATAATTTCATATGTATTTTGTATATATATTTCTATAGAAATCTACTTTATTTTATGTGTATTCATATATATATTTTGAAACAAATTTACATTGTTTTATATGTATTTTTGAATATCTCTTTCAATACAAATTAACCTTACTGTATATGCATTTTGTATATTTATTTCAATACAAATTTAAATATTTTATGTGTATTTTGGTATATATATTTTTTTCAAAAATGCGATAATTTTTGGGAATTTTGCATCTTTATTTTCATATAAATTTACATTATTTTATTGATATTCTGTGTATTTATTTTGATACGATTTTACATTATTCTATTTGTTTTTTTATATATATTTTTTATACACATTTACATTATTTAATGTATATCTTGCATATATAATTTATACAAATTTACGTTATTTTAAGTGTATTTGTTTATATATTTTCATTCAAATTTACATTATTTGATGTGTATTTTGTATATGTATTTCCATACAAATTTACCTAATTTTATGTGTATTTTGTATATTTCTTTTCAAACAAATTTAAATTATTTTTGTGTATTTTTGTATATAGTTTTATACAAATTTAGGTTATTTTATGTACGCATTTACATTATTTAGTGTGTGTTTTCTATATATATTTTTATGCTAATTTACTTTATTTTATGTGCATTTTTGTACATATATTTTTATAGAAATTTGCGTTATTTGTATATTTTTTCTCATACAAATTTACATTATTTTATTGCTATTTTGTTTATTTATTTTGATACGAATTACATGATTACATGTGTATTTTGTACATATTTTTTATACGTATTTACATTACATAATGTGTATTTTGTTTATATATTTTTAAACAAATCTACGTTATTATATGTATTTGTATAAATATTTTGATACAGATTTACATTATTTTATGTATTTTGTATGTACATTTCAATTCAAATTTAGCTTATTTTAGCTGTATTTTGTATATATATTTTCATACAAATTTAATAACTTCTGTGTATTTTTGTATATAGTTTTATACAAATTTACGATAATTTATGTGTATTTTGTATATTTATATTTATACAAATACACTTTCTTTTACTGGTATTTTGTTTATTTATTTTGATACGATTTTTATGTGTATTTTGTATTTATTTTTTTATACGTATTTACTTCATTTTATTTGTATTTTGTATATATTTTTATAGAAATCAACGTTATTTTATGTGTATTCGTATATATATTTTGAAACAAATTTACATTATTTTATATGTATTTTGCATATCTATTTCAATACAAATTTACTTTACAGTATGTGCATTTTTTATATTTATTTTAATACAAATTTTAATATTTTATGTGTATTTTGGTATATATATTTTTATAAAAAATGCGTTATTTTATGGCTATTTTGCATCTTTATTTTCAAACAAATTTACATTATTTTATTAATATTCTGTGTATTTATTTTGATACGATTTTACATTATTCTATTTGTGTTTTGTATATATTTTTTTATACATACTTACATTATTTAATTAGTATTTTGTATATATATTTGATACAAATTTACGTTATTTTAAGTGTATATGTTTATATATTTTCATTCAAACTTCCATTATTTTATGTGTATTTTGTATATGTATTTCAATACAAATTTACCTAATTTTATGTGTATTTTGTATATTTATTTTCATACAAATTTAAATTATTTTTATACAAACTTAGGTTATTTTATGAGTATTTTGTATATCTATTTTCATACAAATACACATTCTTTTATTGATATTTTGTTTATTTATTTTGACGAGAATTTAAATTATTTAATTTGTATTTTGTATATATATTTTTATACGTATTTACATCATTTCATGTGTATTTTGTATATATATTTCTATAGAAATCTACGTTATATTATGTGTATTCGTATATAGATTTTTAAACAAATTTACACTTTTATGTGTATTTTGCATATTTTTTCAATACAAATCTACCTTATTGTATATGCATTTTGTATATTAATTTTAATACAAATTTAATTATTTTATGTGTATTTTTGTATATGTATTTTTTTAAAATATGCTTTATTTTATGGGTATTTTGCATCTTTATTTTCATACAAATTTACGTTATTTTATTGATATTCTGCTCATTCATTTTGATACGATTTGACATTATTCTATGTGTATTTTGTAAATATTTTTCATACAAATTTACGTTATTTTATGTGTATTTGTTTATATATTTTGACACAAATTTACAATATTTTATGGGTATTTTGTATATATATATTTCAAAAGAAATTTACCTAGTTTTATGTGTATTTTGAATATCTATTTTCATAAAACTCAAATTATTTTTATGTATTTTTGTATATATTTCAATACAAATTTTAGTTATGTTATGTGTATTTTGTAAATCTATTTTCATTCAAATATATATTATTTTATTGGTATTTTGTTGATTTATATTGATACGAATTTACATTATTTTATATGTACTTTTTATATATATTTTTATACGCATTTACATTATTTAATATTTATTTCGAATATATAATTTTATACAAATTCATGGTATTTTATGTGTATTTGTATATATATTTTCATATAAATTTACATTATTTTATGAGTATTTTGTACATATATTTCATTACAAATTTACCTTATTTTATGTTTATTTTATATGTGTATTTTGTACATTTATATTTATACACGTTTACTCATACAAATTTATATTATTTTATTGGTATTTTGTTTATTTATTTTGATACGAATTACATGATTATATGTGTATTTTGTACACATTTTTTTTATACGTATTTACATTATTTAATGTGTATTTTGTTTATATATTTTCATACAAATTTACGTTATTATATGTGTATTTGAATAAATATATTGATACCAATTTACTTCTTTCATGTATTTTGTATATATATTTCAATTCAAATTTAGCTTATTTTGTGTGTGTTTTGTATATATTTTCATACAAATTTAATTACTTCTGTGTATTTTTGTATATAGTTTTATATAAATTTACGTTATTTTATGTGTATTTTATATATTTATATTTATACAAATACACATTCTTTTATTGGTATTTTGTTTATTTATTTTGATACGAATTTACATTATTTTATGTGTATTTTGTATACATTTTTTATACGTATTTACTTCATTTTATGTGTATTTTGAATATATATTTTTATAGAAATCTACGTTATTTTATGTGTATTCGTATACATATTTTGAAACAAATTTACATTGCTTTATATGTATTTTGCATATCTATTTCAATACAAATTTACCTTATTGTACATATAAAACAATGTAAATTTGTTTCAAAATATATGTACGAATACACATAAAATAACGTAGATTTCTATAAAAATATATATACAAAATACACATAAAATTAAGTAAATACGTATAAAAAAATGTAAACAATATACACATAAAATAATGTAAATTCGAAACAAAATAAATAAACAAAATACCAATAAAAGAATGTATATTTGTATAAATATAAATGTACAAAATACACATACAAAATAAACATAAAATAAGGTAAATTTGTAATGAAATATATGTACAAAATACACATAAAATAATGTAAATTTATATGAAAATATATATACAAATACACATAAAATACCATGAATTTGTATAAAATTATATACTCAAAATAAATATTAAATAATGTAAATGCGTATAAAAATATATATACAAAGTACATATAAAATCATGTAAATTCGTATCAATATAAATCAACAAAATACCAATAAAATAATATATATTTGAATGAAAATAGATTTACAAAATACACATAACCTAACTAAAATTTGTATTGAAATATATACAAAAATACATAAAAATAATTTGAGTTTGAATGAAAATAGATATTCAAAATACACATAAAACTAGGTAAATTTCTTTTGAAATATATACAAAATACCCATAAAATATTGTAAATTTGTGTCAAAATATATAAACAAATACACATAAAATAACGTAAATTTGTATGAAAAATATATACAAAATACACATAGAATAATGTCAAATCGTATCAAAATGAATGAGCAGAATATCAATAAAATAACGTAAATTTGTATGAAAATAAAGATGCAAAATACCCATAAAATAAAGCATATTTTTATAAAAATACATATAGAAAAATACACATAGAATAATTAAATTTGTATTAAAATTAATATACAAAATGCATATACAATAAATTTAAATTTGATTATATTAAATGAAATAAATATACAAAATAAACATAAAATAAGGTAAATTTGTAATGAAATATATGTAAGAATACACATAAAATAATATAAATTTGTATGAAAATATATATACAAATACACATAAAATAACATGAATTTGTATAAAATTTGTTTCAAAATATATATAAATACACACAATAAAATAACGTAAATTTTTATGAAAATGTATATATAAAATACACATAAAATAATTTAAATACGTAGAAAAATATATATACAAAATACACGTAAAATAATGTAAATTCGTAAAAAATTAAATACACAAAATTCCAATAAAAGAATGTATATTTGTAGGAAAATATATATACAAAAAACAAATAAAATAACTAAAATTTGTATAAAAATATATACAAAAATACACAAAAATAATTTAAATTTGTTTGAAAATAGATATGCAAAATACACATAAAGTTAGGCAAATTTGTATTGAAATACATATACAAAACTCACATAAAATAATGTAAATTTGTATGAAAATATATAAACAAATACATATAAAATAACGTAAATTTGGATAAAATATATATACAAAATATACATTAAATATTTTAAATATGTATAAAAATATATTATATTATATATATTTTTATTGATATTTGCGTTATTTATGTGTATTTTGTATATGTTTTCTCATAGAAGTTTACATTATTTTATTGGTATGTTGTCTATTTATTTTGATACGAGTTACATGATTATTTGTGTATTTTGTACATTTTTTTATACGTATTTACATTATTTAATGTGTATTTTGTTTATATATTTTTATACAAATTTACATTATTATATGTGTATTTGTATAGGTATTTTGATACAAATTTACATTATTTTATGTATTTTGTATATATATTTCAATTCAAATTTAGCTTATTTTATGTGTATTTTGTATATCTATTTTTTTTAATACAAAATCAAATATTTTATGTTTTTTCGTATTTATATTTTTATAAAAAATGCATTATTTTATGGGTATTTTGCATCTTAATTTTCATACAAATTTACATTATTTTATTAATATTTTCTGTATTTATTTTGATACGATTTTACATTATTTTATTTGTGTTTTGTATATATTTTTTTTTATACATATTTACATTATTTAATGTGTTTTTTGTATATATATTTGATACAAATTTACGTTATTTTAAGTCTATATGTTTATATATTTTCATTCAAATTTACATCATTTTATGTGTATTTTGTATATGTATTTCAATACAAATTTACCTAATTTTATATGTTTTTTGTATATTTATTTTCATACAAGTTTAAATTATTTTTGTGTATTTTTGTATATAGTTTTATACAATTTTAGGTTATTTTATGTGTATTTTGTATATCTATTTTCATACAAATACATATTTTTTCATGATATTTTGTTTATTTATTTTAACACGAATTTACATTATTTAATGTGTATTTTAAATATATATTTTTATACGTATTTACATAATTTCATGTGTATTTTGTATATATATTTCTATAGAAATCTACGTTATTTTATGTGTATTCGTATATATTTTGAAATAAATTTACACTGTTTTATGTGTATTTTGCATATTTTTTAATACAAATTTACCTTATTGTATATGTAATTTGTATATTAATTTTAATACAAATTTAATTAATCTATGTGTATTTTGTATATGTATTTTATAAAAATATGCTTTATTTTATGGGTATTTTGCATTTTATTTTCATACAAATTTACATTATTTTATTTATATTCTGTATTTATTTATTTTGATATGATTTTACATTATTCTATGTGTATTTTGTATATATATTTTTATAGAAATCTACGTTATTTTACGTGAATTCGTATATATATTTAGAAACAAATTTACATTGTTTTATATGTATTTTTGCATATCTCTTTCAATACAAGTTTACCTTATTGTATGTGCATTTTGTATATTTATTTCAATACAAATTTAAATATTTTATGTGTATTTTGGTATATATATTTTTATAAGAAATGCGCTATTTGATGGGAATTTTGCATCTTTATTTTCATACAAATTTACATTATTTTATTAATATTCGGTATATTTATTTTGTTACGATTTCACATTATTCTATTTGTTTTTTGTATATATTTTTTTTTTACATATTTACATTATTTAATGTGTATCTTGCATATATATTTCCTACAAATTTATTATCTATTATTTATTTTCAGGCAAATACACATTCTTTTCATGATATTTTGTTTATTTATTTTGACACGAATTTACCTAGATATGTATTTTGTATATATATTTTTATACGTATTTACATAATTTCATGTGTATTTTGTATATATATTTCTATAGAAATCTACGTTATTTTATGTGTATTCGTATATTTATTTTGAAACAAATTAACTTTGTTTTATATGTATTTTTGAATATCTCTTTCAATACATATTTACCTTACTGTATATGCATTTTGTATATTTTTTTCAATACAGATTTAAATATTTCATGTGTATTTTGGTATATATATTTTATAAAAAATGCGCTATTTTATGTTAATTTTACATCTTTCTTTTCATACAAATTTACATTATTTTATTGATATTCTGTGTATTTATATTGATAGGATTTTACATTATTCTATTTCTTTTTTGTATATATTTTTTTATACACATTTAAATTATTTAATGTGTATCTTGCATATATTTTTTATACAAATTTACGTTATTTTAAGTGTATTTGTTTATATGTTTTCATTCAAATTTACATTATTTTATGTGTATTTTGTATATGTATTTCAATACAAATTTACCTAATTTTAGGTGTATTTTGTATATTTCTTTTCATACAAATTTTGAAAAAATTGTGTATTTTTGTATATAGTTTTATACAAATTTAGTTTATTTTATGTACGCATTTACATTATTTAATGTGTGTTTTGTATATATATTTTTTTGCAAATTTACTTTATTTTATGTGCATTTTTGTACATATATTTTTTTAGAAATTTGCGTTATTTTATGTGTATTTGTATATGTTTTCTCATACAAATTTATATTATTTTATTGCTATTTTGTTTATTTATTTTGATACGAATGAAAATAGATATACAAAATATACATAAAATAAACTAAATCTGTATTAAAATATATATACAAAATACATAAAATAATGTAAATTTGTATCAAAATATTTTAACAGATGCGCATAAAATAACGTAAATTTGTTTTAAAATATACAAAATACACATTAAATAATGTAAATATGTATAAAAAAATATATACAAAACACAAATAGAATAATGTAAAATCGTATCAAGATAAATACACTGAATATTAAAAAAACAATGTAAATTTGTTTGAAAATAAAGATGCAAAATACCCATTAAATAACGCATTTTTTTTATAAAAATATATATACCAAAATACACATGAAAAAATTAATTTGTATTAAAACAAATATACAAAATACACATACAATAAGGTAAATCTGTATTGAAATAGATATGCAAAATACATATAAAACAATGTAAATTTGTTTCAAAATATATATACGAATACACATAAAATAACGTAGATTTGTATAAAAATATATATACAAAATACACATAAAATGAAGTAAATACATATAAGAAAATGTATACAAAATACACATAAAATAATGTAAATTCGTATCAAAATAAATAAACAAAATACCAATAAAAGAATGTGTATTTGTATAAATATAAATATACAAAATACACATAAAATAACGTAAATTTGTATAAAACTATATACAAAAATACACATAAGTTATTAAATTCGTATGAAAATAGATATACAAAATACAGATAAAATAAGCTAAATTTGAATTGAAATGTATATAGAAAATACATAAAATAATGTAAATTTGTATCAAAATATTTATAAAAATAAATTTGAATTGAAATGTATATAGAAAATACATAAAATAATAACGTAAATTTGTTTAAAAATATATAAGCAAAATACACATTAAGTAATGTAAATACGTATAAAAAATATGTACAAAATACACATATAATCATGTAATTCGTATCAAACTAAATAAAGAAAATATCAATAAAATAATGTAAATTTGTATGAGAAAACATATTCAAATACATATAAAATAACGCTAATTTCCATAAAAATATGTCCAAAAATGAACGTAAAATAAAGTAACTTTGGATAAAAATATATATACAAAACACACACTAAATAATGTAAATGCGTACATAAAATAACCTAAATTTGTATAAAACTATATACAAAAATACAAAAAAAAAAAAAAATTGTATGAAAAGAAATATACAAAATACACATAAAATTAGGTTAATTTGTATTGAAATACATATACAAAATACATATAAAATAATGTAAATTTGAAAGAAAATATATTAACAAATACACATATAATAACGTAAATTTGTATCAAATATATAATCAAAATACACATTAAATAATGTAAATATGTATAAATAAATATATACAAAACACAAATAGAATAATGTAAAATCGTATCAAAATATATACACAGAATATTAATAAAATAATGTAAATTTGTATGAAAATTAAGATGCAAAATACCTATAAAATAACGCATTTTTTATAAAAAATATTGATACCAAAATACACATAAAATATTTGAATTTGTATTAAAAAAATATACAAAATGCACATACAATAAGGTAAATTTGTATTGAAATAGATATGCAAAATACATATAAAATAATGTAAATTTGTTTCAAAATATATATACGAATACACATAAAATAACGTAGATTTCTATAAAAATACATATACAAAATACACATAATATTAAGTAAATACGTATAAAAAAATGTATACAAAATACACATAAAATAATGTAAATTCGTATAAATGTAAATAAACAAAATACCAATAAAAGAATGTGTATTTGTATAAATATAAATATACAAAATGCACATAAAATAACGTAAATTTATATAAAACTATATACATAAAATAACGCAAATTTCTATAAAAATATATGTTCTAAAATGATCATAAAATAAATTTGCATAAAAATATATATACAAAACACACTTTAGATAATGTAAATGAGTATAAAATATGTATACAAAATACCTATGAAATAATCTAAATTCGTATCGAATTAAATTAAGAAAATATCAATAAAATAATGTAATTTTGGATGAAAATATATATACAAAATACACATAAAATAACCTAAATACAAATACAAATATACACATAAAATAATTTAAAATTAAATGAAATAAATATACAAAATAAACATAAAATAAGGTAAATTTGTAATGAAATATATGAAAAAATACACATAAAATAATATAAATTTGTATGAAAATATATATACAAATACACATTAAATAACATGAATTTGTATAAATTTGTATCAAAATATATACTTATACACACAATAAAATAACGTAATTTTTTTATGAAAATGTATATACAAAATACACATAAAATAATTTAAATACGTAGAAAAATATATATACAAAAAACACATAAAATAGTGTAAATATGTATGAAAATATATAAACAAATACACATAAAATAATGTAAATTTGGATAAAGTATATATACAAAATGAACATTAAATAATGTAAATATGTATAAAAAAAATATACAAAATACACATAGAATAATGTTAAATCGTATCAAAATAAATAAAGAGAATATCAATAAAATAATGTAAATTTGTATGAAAATAAAGATGCAAAATATCCATATAATAACGCATATTTGCATAAAAATATATATACAAAAATACATATAAAATAGTTAAATTTGTATTAAAATAAATATACAAAATGCACGTACAATAAAGTAAATTTGTATTGAAATAGATATGCAAAATACACATCAATAATGTAAATTTGTATCAAAATATATATACGAATACTCATAAAATAGAGAAAATTCTATGAAAATATACATACAAAATAGATATACAAAATACACATATAACTAGTTAAATTTGTATTTAAATACATGTACAAAAAACACATAAAATAATGTAGATTTGTATGAAATGAAAACAAATACATTTTATATAAAATATATATACAAAATACACATAGAATAATGTAAAATCATATCAAAATAAATACACAGAATATCAATAAAATAATGTAAATTTGTATGAAAATAAAGATGCAAAATACCCATAAAATAAAGCATATTTTTATAAAAATACATTAACAAAAATACACATAGATTAATCAAATTTGTATTAAAATTAATATACAAAATGCACATACAATAAGGTAAATTTGTATTGAAAAAATATGCAAAATACACATAAAATAATGTAAATTTGTTTCAAAATATATATACGAATACACATAAAATAACGCAGATTTCTATAGAAATATATATACAAAATACACTTAAATAATGTAAATACGTATAAAAATATATATACAAAATACACATTAAAAAATGTTAATTCGTGTCAAAAAAAAATAAACAAAATATCATGAAAAGAATGTGTATTTGTATGAAAATAGATATACAAAATACACATAAAAAAACCTAAATTTGTATAAAACTATATACAAAAATACACAAAATAATTTAAACTTGTATGAAAATAAATATACAAAAAACATATAAAAATAGGTAAATTTGTATTGAAATGCATATACAAAATACAAATAAAATAATGTAAATTTGAATGAAAATATATAAACATATAGACTTAAAATAACGTAAATTTGTATCAAATATATATACAAAAAAAACATTAAATAATGTAAATATGTATAAAAAAATATATACAAAACACAAATAAAATAATGTAAAATCGTATCAAAATAAATACAGAAAATATTAATAAAATAATGTAAATATGTATGAAAATTAAGATGCAAAATACCCATAAAATAACGCATTTTTTATAAAAATATAAATACGAAAAAACATAAAATATTTGATTTTGTATTAGAATAAATAGATATACAAAATACATAAAATAAGCTAAATTTGAATTGAAATATATATATAAAATACATAAAATAATGTAAATTTGTATCAAAATACCTATACAAATACACATATAATAACGTAAATTTGTATAAAAATATATAAACAAAATACACATTAAATAATGTAAATACGTATAAAAAAATGTAAAAAATACACAAATAATCATGTAATTCGTATCAAAATAAATAGACTAAATACCAATAAAATAATGTAAATTTCTATGAGAAAACATATACAAAATTCACATAAATAACGCAAATATCAATAAAAATATATATAATATAATATATTTTTATACATATTTAAAATATTTAATGTATATTTTGTATATATATATTTTATCCAAATTTACGTGATTTTATATGTATTTGTTTATATATTTTCATTCAAATTTACATTATTTTATGTGAGTTTTGTATATGTATTTCAATACAAATTTTCCTAACTTTATGTGTATTTTGCATATCTATTTTCAAACAAATTTAAATTATTTTTGTGTATATTTGTATATATTTTTATACAAATTTTAGTTATTTTATTTGTTTTTGTATATATATTTTCCTAAAAATATACATTCTTTTATTGGAATTTTGTGTATCTAATTTTTTACGAATTTACATTATTTTATGTGTATTTTGTATATATATTTTTCTACGTATTTAAACTATTTTATGTGTATTTTATATATACATTTTCATAAAAATTTACGTTATTTTATTGTGTGTATTCGTATATATTTTGAAACATTTTATACAAATTCATGTTATTTTATGTGTATTTGTATATATATTTTCATACAAATTTATATTATTTTATGTGTATTCTTACATATATTTTATTACAAATTTACCTTATTTTATGTTTATTTTGTATATTTATTTCATTCAATTTTAAATTATTTAATGTGTATTTTTGTATTTGTATTTAGGTTATTTTATGTGTGTTTTCTATATATATTTTCATCCAAAATTACATTATTTTATTGTTATTTTCTTAATTTAACTCGATACGAATTTAGATTATTTCATAGGTATTTTGTATACATATTTTTATACTCATTTACATTATCTAATGTGTGTTTTGTATATATTTTTTTATGCAAACTAATTTTATGTGCATTTTTGTACATATATTTTTATAGAAACTTAAAACGTTATTTTATGTGTATTTTGTATATGTTTTCTCATACAAATTTACATTATTTAATTAGTTTTTTGTTTATTTATTTTGATACGAATGACTTGATTATTGGTGTATTTTGTAAATATTTTTTTATACGTATTTACATTACTTAATGTGTATTTTGTTTATATATTTTTTTTACAAATTTACGTTATTATATGTGTATTTGTTAAAAATATTTTGAAACAAATTTACTTTATTTTATGTATTTTGTATATATATTTCAATTCAAATTTAGCTTATTTTGTGTGTATTTTGTATATCTATTTTCATACAAATTTAATTACTTCTGTGTATTTTTGTATATAGTTTTATACAAATTTACATTATTTTATGTGCATTTTGTATATTTATATTTATACAAATACACATTCTCTTATTGGTATTTTGTTTATTTATATTTATACGAATTTACATTATTTTATGTGTATTTTGTATACATTTTTGATTCGTATTTACTTAATTTTATTTGTATTTTGTATATATATATTTATAGAAATCTACGTTATTTTATGTGTATTCGTATATATATTTTGAAACAAATTTACATTGTTTTATATGTTTTTTGCATATCTATTTCAATACAAATTTACCTTATTGTATGTGCATTTTGTATATTTATTTTAATACAAATTCAAATATTTTATGTGTATTTTGGTATATATAATTTTATAAAAAATGCGTTATTTTATAGGTATTTTGCATCTTAGTTTTCATACAAATGTACATTATTTTATTAATATTCTGTGTATATATTTTGATACGATTTTATATTATACTATTTGTGTTTTGTATATATTTTTTTATACATATTTTCATTCTTTTATGTGTATTTTTTATATATATTTTATACAAATTAACGTCATTTTAAGTGTATTTGTTTATATAATTTCATTCAAATTTACATTATTTTAAGTCTATTTTGTATATGTATTTCAATACAGATTTACCTAATTTTATGTGTATTTTGTATATTTATTTTCATACAAATTTAAATTATTTTTGTGTTTTTTTGTATATACATATAGAGTAAATTTCTATGAAAATATATATTCAAAATACATATAAAATTATGTAAATAAGTATAAAAATATATATATCAAATACACCTAAAAAAATGAAAATTCGTATCAAAATAAATAAACAAAATTCCGATAAAAAAAACGTATATTTGTAGGAAAATAAATATACAAAATACACATAAAATTACGAAAATTTGAATAAAAGTATATACTAAAAAACAAAAAAATAAATTTCAATTTGTATGAAAATAGATATACAAAATACACATATAATTAGTTTAATTTGTATTTAAATACATGTACAAAATACACATAAAATAATGTAAATTTGTTTTAAATGAAAACAAATTCACATAAAATAACGTACATTTGTATAAAATAGATATACAAAATATACATAGAATAATGTAAAATCGTATCAAAATAAATACACAGAATATCAATAAAATAATGTAATTTTGTATGAAAATAAAGATGCAAAATACCCATAAAATAAAGCATATTTTTTTTAAATACATATACAAGAATACACATAGAATAATTAAATTTGTATTAAAATTAATATACAAAATGCACGTACAATAAGGGAAATTTGTATTGAAAAAATATACAAAATGCACATAAAACAATGTATATTTGTTTCAAAATATATATACGAATACACATAAAATAACGTATATTTCTATAGAAATATATATACAAAATACACATGAAATGACGTAAATACGTATAAAAATATATATACACAATACACATTAAATAATGTAAATTCGCATCAAAATAAATAAACCAAATATCAATAAAAGAATGTGTATTTGTATGAAAATATATATACAAAATACACATAAAATATTGTAAATTTGTATAAAACTCTATTAAAAAAATACACAAAAAATAATTTAAATTTGTATAAAATATATATACAAAATACACATAAAATTAGGTAAATTTCTATTGAAATACATATACAAAATACACATAAGATAATGTAAATTTGAATTAAAATATATAAACAAATACACTTAAAATAACGTAAATTTGTATGAAATACATATAGAAAATACACATTAAATAATGTAAATATGCATAAAAAAATATATACAAAACACAAATAGAATAATGTAAAATAGTATCAAAATAAATACACAGAATATTAATAAAATAATGTAAATTTGTATGAAAATAAAGATGCAAAATACCCATAAAACAACGCATTTTTTATGAAAATATATATACCAAAATACACATAAAATATTTAGATTTGTATTACAATAAATATACAAAATGCACATACAATAAGGTAAATTTGTATTGAAATAGATATGCAAAATACACATAAAACAATGTAAATTTGTTTCAAAATATATATACGAATACACATAAAATAACGTAAATTTCTATAAAAATATATATACAAAATACACATAAAATGAAGTAAATACGTATAAGAAAATGTATCAAAAAACTAAATGCCAATAAAAGAATGTTTACTTGTATAAATATAAATATACAAAATACACATAAAATAACGTAAAATTTTATAAAACTATATACAAAAATAAACAAAAATAATTAAATTTGTATGAAAATAGATATACAAAAGACACATAAAATAAGCTAAATTTGAATTGAAATATATATAGAATATACATAAAATAATGTAAATTTGTATCAAAATATATATTCAAATACACATATATTAAAATTAATATACAAAATGCGTATATAATAAGGTAAATTTGTATTGAAGAAATATGCAACATACACGTTTACTCATACAAATTTATATTATTTTATTGGTATTTTGTTTATTTATTTTGATACGAATTACATGATTATATGTGTATTTTGTACATATTTCTTTATACGTATTTACATTATTTAATGTGTATTTTGTTTATATATTTTCACAAATAAGTATTTATATATATATGAATGAATATATTTTTTACAAACAAATTTTTTTTTGTATTTTGTATATATATTTTAATTCAAATTTAGCTTATTTTGTGTGTATTTTGTATATATTTTCATACAAATTTAATTACTTCTGTGTATTTTTGTATATAGTTTTATATAAATTTATGTTATTTTATGTGTATTTTGTATATTTATATTTATACAAATACACATTCTTTTATTGGTATTTTGTTTATTTATTTTGATACGAATTTACATTATTTTATGTGTATTTTGTATATATATTTTTATAGAAATCTACGTTATTTTATGTGTATTCGTATATATATTTTGAAACAAATTTACATTGTTTTATATGTATTTTGCATATCTATTTCAATACAAATTTACCTTATTGTATGTGTTTTTTGTATATTTATTTTAATACAAATTTAATTTTTTGATGTGTATTTTGGTATATATATTTAAAAAAAGATGCGTTATTTTATGGGTATTTTTATAAATATTTTGATACAAATCTACATTATTTTATGTATTTTGTATATACATTTCAATTCAAATTTAGGTTATTTTATCTGTATTTTGAATATCTATTTTCATACGAATTTAATTACTTCTGTGTATTTTTGTATATAGTTTTATACAAATTTAATAAATTTTATGTGTATTTTGTATATTTATATTTATACAAATACACATTCTTTTATTGGTATTTTGTTTATTTATTTTGATACGAATTTACATTATTTTATGTGTATTTTGTATACATTTTCTTATACGTATTTACTTCATTTTATGTGTATTCGTATATATATTTTGAAACAAATTTACATTGTTTTATATGTATTTTGTATATTTATTTTAATACAAATTAATTTTTTCATGTGTATTTTGGTATATATATTTTTATAAAAAATGCGTTATTTAATGGGTATTTTGCATCTTTATTTTCATACAAATTTACATTGTTTTATTAATATTCTGTGTATTTATTTTGATACGATTTTACATTATTCTATTTGTGTTTTGTATATATTTTTTTATACATATTTACATTATTTAATGTGTATTTTGTATATTTTAAAACAAATTTACGTTATTTTATGCGCATCTGTTAAAATATTTTCATACAAATTTACTTTATTTTATGTATTTTGTATATATATTTCAATACAAATTTTGTATATCTATTTTCGTTTGTATCAAAATAAATAAACAAAATAGCAATAAAATAATGTAAATTTGTATGAGAAAACATATACAAATACACATAAAATAACGCAAATTTCTAAAAAAATATATGTACAAAAATGCACATAAAATAAAGTAAATTTGCAAATTTGTATTGAAATAGATATGCAAAATACATATAAAACAATGTAAATTTGTTTCAAAATATATATACGAATACAACTAAAATAACGTAGATTTCTATAAAAAATATATACAAAATACACATAAAATGAAGTAAATACGTATAAAAAAATTAATACAAAAAATACATAAAAATCGTATCAAAATAAATAAACAAAATACCAGTAAAAGAATGTGTATTTGTAAAAATATAAATATACAAAATACACATAAAATATCGTAAATTTGTATAAAACTATATACAAAAATACACAAAAGTAATTAAATTTGTATGAAAATATATATACAAAATACAGCTAAAATAAGCTAAATTTGAATTGAAATGTACATACAAAATACATAAAATAATGTAAATCTGTATCAAAATATTTATACAAATACATATAATAACGTAGATTGTTTAAAAAATATATAAACAAAATACACATTAAGTAATGTAAATACGTATAAAAAATATGTACAAAATACAGATATAATCATGTAATTCGTATCAAAATAAATAAACAAAATAGCAATAAAATAATGTAAATTTGTATGAGAAAACATATACAAATAACGCAAATTTCTATAAAAATATATGTACAAAAATGCACATAAAATAAAGTAAATTTGCAAAAAAATATATACACAAAACACAAAAAAAAATAATGTAAATATAAAGTAAATTTGCAAAAAAATATATACACAAAACACACACTAAATAATGTAAATGCGTACATAAAATAACCTAAATTTGTATAAAACTATATACAAAAATACACAAAAATAATTTAAATATGTTTGAAAAGAAATATACAAAATACACATAAAATTAGGTAAATTTGTATTGAAATACATATACAAAATACACATCAAATAATGTAAATTTGAAAGAAAATATATAAACAAATACACTTAAAATAACGTAAATTTGTATAAAATATATATGCAAGATACACATTAAATAATGTGAATATGTATAAAAAATATATACAAAAAACAAATAGAATAATGTAAAATCGTATCAAAATAAATACACTGAATATCAATAAAATAATGTAAATTTGTATGAAAATAAAGATACAAAATTCCCAAAAATGATCGCATTTTTTATAAAAATATATTTACCAAAATACACATAAAATATATAAATTTGTATTGATATAAATATACAAAATGCATATACAGTAAGGTAAATTTGTATTGAAAGAGATATTCAAAAATACATATAAATCAATGTAAATTTGTTTCAAAATATATATACGAATACACATAAAATAAAGTAGATTTCTATAGAAATATATATACAAAATACATATGAAATTATGTAAATACGTATAAAAATATATATACAAAATACATATCAAATAATGTAAATTCGTGTCAAGATAAATCAACAAAATATCATGAAAAGAATGTGTATTTGTATGAAAATAGATAATAGATAATAAATTTGTATAAAATATATATGCAAGATACACATTAAATAATGTAAATATGTATAAAAAAGTATATACAAAAAACAAATAGTATAATGTAACATCGTATCAAAATAAATACACCGAATATTAATAAAATAATGTAAATTTGTATGAAAATAAAGATGCAAAATTCCCATAAAATAGCGCATTTTTTATAAAAATATATATACCAAAATACACATAAAATATTTAAATTTGCATTGAAATAAATATACAAAATGCACATACAATAAGGTAAATTTGTATTGAAAGAGATATGCAAAAATACATATAAAACAATGTAAATTTGTTTCAAAATATATATACGAATACAAATAAAAAAACGTAGATTTTTATAAAAATATATATACAAAATACACATAATATTAAGTAAATACGTATAAAAAAATGTATACAAAATACACATAAAATAATGTAATTTCGAATTAAAATAAATGTAAATTTGAATGAAAATATAAAAACAAATACACTTAAAATAACGTAAATTTGTATAAAATATATATGCAAGATACACATTAAATAATGTAAATGTGTATAAAAAAATATATACAAAAAACAAATAGAATAATGTAAAATCGTATCAAAATAAATACACAGAATATCAATAAAATAATGTAAATTTGTATGAAAATAAAGATGCAAAATTCACAAAAATTATCGCATTTTTTATAAAAATATATATACCAAAATACACATAAAGTATTTAAATTTGTATTGAAATAAATATACAAAATGCATATACAGTAAGGTAAATTTGTATTAAAAGATATATTCAAAAATACATATAAAACAATGTAAATTTGTTTCAAAATATATATACGAATACACATAAAATAAAGTAGATTTCTTTAGAAATATATATACAAAATACACATGAAATTATGCAAATACGTATAAAAATATATATACAAAATACATATCAAATAATGTAAATTCGTGTCAAAATAAATAAACAAAATATCATGAAAAGAATGTGTATTTGTATATAAATAGATAATAGATAATAAATTTGTAAAAAATATATATGCAAGATACTCATTAAATAATGTAAATATGTATAAAAAAGTGTATACAAAACCCAAATAGAATAATGTAAATTCGTATCAAAATAAATACACCGAATATTAGTAAAATAATGTAAATTTGTATGAAAATAAAGATGCAAAATTCCCATCAAATAGTGCATTTCTTATAAAAATCTATATACCAAAATACACATAAAATATTTAAATTTGTATTGAAATAAATATACAAAATGCACATACAATAAGGTAAATTTGTATTGAAAGAGATATGCAAAAATACATATAAAACAATGTAAATTTGTTTCAAAATATATATACGAATACAAATAAAAAAACGTAGATTTCTATAAAAATATATATACAAAATACACATAAAATTAAGTAAATACGTATAAAAAAATGTGTATTTGTAAAAATATAAATATACAAAATACACATAAAATATCGTACATTTGTATAAAACTATATACAAAAATACACAGAAGTAATTAAATTTGTATGAAAATATATATACAAAATACAGCTAAAATAAGCTAAATTTGAATTGAAATGTACATACAAAATACATAAAATAATGTAAATCTGTATCAAATTATTTATACAAATACATATAATAACGTAGATTTGTTTAAAAATATATAAACAACATACACATTAAGTAATGTAAATACGTATAAAAAATATGTACAAAATACACATATAATCATGTAATTCGTATCAAAATAAATAAACAAAATAGCAATAAAATAATGTAAATTTGTATGAGAAAACATATACAAATAACGCAAATTTCTATAAAAATATATGTACATAAATGCACATAAAATAAAGTAAATTTGCAAAAAAATATATATATAAAACACACACTAAATAATGTAAATGCGTACATAAAATAACCAAAATTTGTATAAAACTATATAGAAAAATACACAAAAATAATTTAAATTTGTTTGAAAAGAAATATACAAAATACACATAAAATTAGGTAAATTTGTATTGAAATACATATACAAAATACACATCAAATAATGTAAATTTGAATGAAAATATATAAACAAATACACTTAAAATAACGTAAATTTGTATAAAATATATATGCAAGATACACATTAAATAATGTAAATGTGTATAAAAAATATATATACAAAAAACAAATAGAATAATGTAAAATCGTATCAAAATAAATACACAGAATATCAATAAAATAATGTAAATTTGTATGAAAATAAAGATACAAAATTCACAAAAATTATCGCATTTTTTATAAAAATATATTTACCAAAATACACATAAAATATTTAAATTTGTATTGAAATAAATATACAAAATGCATATACAGTAAAGTAAATTTGTATTGAAAGAGATATTCAAAAATACATATAAAACAATGTAAATTTGTTTCAAAATATATATACGAATACACATAAAATAAAGTAGATTTCTTTAGAAATATATATACAAAATACATATGAAATTATGTAAATACGTATAAAAATATATATACAAAATACATATCAAATAATGTAAATTCGTGTCAAAATAAATAAACAAAATATCATGAAAAGAATGTGTATTTGTATGAAAATAGATAATAGATAATAAATTTGTATAAAATATATATGCAAGATACACATTAAATAATGTATATATGTATAAAAAAGTATATACAAAAAACAAATAGAATAATGTAAATTCGTATCAAAATAAATACACCGAATATTAATAAAATAATGTAAATTTGTATGAAAATAAAGATGCAAAATTCCCATAAAATAGCGCATTTTTTATAAAAATATATATACCAAAATACACATAAAATATTTAAATTTGCATTGAAATAAATATACAAAATGCACATACAATAAGGTAAATTTGTATTGAAAGAGATATGCAAAAATACATATAAAACAATGTAACTTTGTTTCAAAATATATATACGAATACAAATAAAAAAAAACTAGATTTCTATAAAAATATATATACAAAATACACATAAAATTAAGTAAATACGTATAAAAAAATGTATACAAAATACACATAAAATAATGTAATTTCGAATTAAAATAAATGTAAATTTGAATGAAAATATAAAAACAAATACACTTAAAATAACGTAAATTTGTATAAAATATATATGCAAGATACACATTAAATAATGTAAATGTGTATAAAAAAATATATACAAAAAACAAATAGAATAATGTAAAATCGTATCAAAATAAATACACAGAATATCAATAAAATAATGTAAATTTGTATGAAAATAAAGATGCAAAATTCCCAAAAATTATCGCATTTTTTATAAAAATATATATACCAAAATACACATAAAATATTTAAATTTGTATTGAAATAAATATACAAAATGCATATACAGTAAGGTAAGTTTGTATTTAAAGAGATATTCAAAAATACATATAAAACAATGTAAATTTGTTTCAAAATATATATACGAATACACATAAAATAAAGAAGATTTCTGTTGAAATATATATACAAAATACATATGAAATTATGTAAATACGTAAAAAAAATATATATACAAAATACATATCAAATAATGTAAATTTTTGTATATGTATTTTTATAAAAATATGCTTTATTTAATGGGTATTTTGCATCTTTATTTTCATACAAATTTACGTTATTTTATTGATATTCTGCTCATTCATTTTAATACGATTTAACATTATTCTATGTGTATTTTGTATATATTTTTCATACAAATTTACGTTATTTTATGTTTATTTGTTTATATATTTTGACAGAAATTTACATTATTTTATGTGTATTTTGTACATATATTTCATTACAAATTTACCTTATTTTATGATTATTTTGTATGTGTATTTTGTACATTTATATTTATACACGTTTACTCATACACATTTATATTTTTTTATTGGTATTTTGTTTATTTATTTTGATACGAATTACATGATTATATGTGTATTTTGTACACATTTTTTTATACGTATTTACATTATTTAATGTGTATTTTGTTGATATATTTATATACAAATTTACGTTATTATATGTGTATTTGTATAAATATTTTGATACAAATTTTTCTTTATTTCATGTATTTTGTATATATATTTCAATTCAAATTTAGCTTATTTTGTGTGTAATTTGTATATATTTTCATACAAATTTAATTACTTCTGTGTATTTTTGTATATAGTTTTATATAAATTTACGTTATTTTATGTGTATTTTGTATATTTATATTTATACAAATACACATTCTTTTATTGGTATTTTGTTTATTTATTTTGATACGAGTTTACATTATTCTATGTGTATTTTGCATACATTTTTTTATACGTATTTAATTCATTTTAGGTGTATTTTGTATATATATTTTTTTATAGAAATCTACGTTATTTTATGTGTATTCGTATACATATTTTGAAACAAATTTACATTGCTTTATTTGTATTTTGCATATCTAATTCAATAAAATTTACCTTATTGTACATATAAAACAATGTAAATTTGTTTTAAAATATATGTACGAATACAAATCAAATAACGTAGATTTCCATAAAAATATATATACAAAATACACATAAAATTAAGTAAATACGTATAAAAAAATGTAAACAAAATACACATAAAATAATGTAAATTCGAAACAAAATAAATAAACAATATACCAATAAAAAATGTGTATTTGTATAAATATAAATGTACAAAATACACATACAAAATAAACATAAAATAAGGTAAATTTGTAATGAAATATATGAACAAAATACACATAAAATAATGTAAATTTATATGAAAATATATATACAAATACACATAAAATACCATGAATTTGTATAAAATTATATATTCAAAATAAATATTAAATTACGTAAATGCGTATAAAAATATATATACAAAGTACATATAAAATAATGTAAATTCGTATCAATATAAATGAACAAAATACCAATAAAGTGATATATATATGAACGAAAAAAGATTTACAAAATACACATAACCTAACTAAAATTTGTATTGAAATATATACAAAAATACATAAAAATAATTTGAGTTTGTATGAAAATAGATATTCAAAATACACATAAAACTAGGTAAATTTCTTTTGAAATATATATAAAAAATACTCATAAAATATTGTAAATTTGTATCAAAATATATAAACAAATACACATAAAATAACGTAAATTTGTATGAAAAATATATACAAAATACACATAGAATAATGTCAAATCGTATCAAAATGAATGAGCAGAATATCAATAAAATAACGTAAATTTGTATAAAAATAAAGATGCAAAATACCCATAAAATAAAGCATATTTTTATAAAAATACAAATAGAAAAATACACATAGAATAATTAAATTTGTATTAAAATTAATATACAAAATGCATATACAATAAATTTAAATTTGATAATATTAAATGAAATATATATACAAAATAAACATAAAATAAGGTAAATTTGTAATAAAATATATGTAAGAATACACATAAAATAATATAAATTTGTATGAAAATATATATAGAAATACACATAAAATAACATGAATTTGTATAAAATTTGTTTCAAAATATATACGAATACACACAATAAAATAACGTAAATTTTTATTAAAATGTATATATAAAATACACATAAAATAATTTAAATACGTAGAAAAATATATATACAAAATACACATAAAATAATGTAAATTCGTAAAAAATTAAATACACAAAATTCCAATAAAAGAATGTATATTTGTAGGAAAATATATAAACAAAAAACAAATAAAATAACTATGATTTGTATAAAAATATATACAAAAATACACAAAAATAATTTAAATTTGTTTGAAAATAGATATGCAAAATACACATAAAGTTAGGCAAATTTGTATTGAAATACATATACAAAACTCACATAAAATAATGTAAATTTGTATGAAAATATATAAACAAATACATATAAAATAACGTAAATTTGGATAAAATATATATACAAAATATACTTTAAATATTTTAAATATGTATAAAAATATATTATATTATATATATTTTTATTGATATTTGCGTTATTTATGTGTATTTTGTATATGTTTTCTCATAGAAATTTACATTATTTTATTGGTATTTTGTCTATTTTGATACGAATTACATGATTATTTGTGTATTTTGTACATTTTTTTATACGTATTTACATTATTTAATGTGTATTTTGTTTATATATTTTTATACAAATTTACGATATTATATGAGTATTTGTATATGTATTTTGATACAAATTTACATTATTTTATGTATTTTGTATATATATTTCAATTCAAATTTAGCTTATTTTATGTGTATTTTGTATATCTATTTATTTTAATACAAAATCAAATATTTCATGTTTTTTCGTATATATATTTTTATAAAAAATGCGTTATTTTATGGGTATTTTGCATCTTAATTTTCATACAAATTTACATTATTTTATTAATATTTTCTGTATTTATTTTGATACGATTCTACATTATTTTATTTGTGTTTTGTATATATTTTTTTATACATATTTACATTATTTAATGTTTTTTTTGTATATATATTTGATACAAATTTACGTTATTTTAAGTCTATATGTTTATATATTTTCATTCAAATTTACATTATTTTATGTGTATTTTGTATATGTATTTCAATACAAATTTACCTATTTTTATATGTTTTTTGTATATTTATTTTCATACAAGTTTAAATTATTTTTGTGTATTTTTGTATATAGTTTTATACAAATTTAGGTTATTTTATGTGTATTTTGTATATCTATTTTCATACAAATACACATTCTTTTCATGATATTTTGTTTATTTATTTTGACACGAATTAACATTATTTAATATGTATTTTGCATATATATTTTTATACGTATTTACATTATTTCAAGTGTATTTTGTATATATATTTCTATAGAAATCTGCGATATTTTATGTGTATTCGTATATATATTTTGAAACAAATTTACATTGTTTTATGTGTATTTTGCATATTTTTTCAATACAAATTTACCTTATTGTATGTGCATTTTGTATATTAATTTTAATACAAATTTGATTAATCTATGTGTATTTTTGTATTTGTATTTTTATAAAAATATGCTTTATTTTATGGGTATTTTGCATCTTTATTTTCATACAAATTTACATTATTTTATTGATATTATGTGTATTTATTTTGATATGTTTTTACATTATTCTATGTGTATTTTGTATATATATTTTATATAAAATGTATTTGTTTTCATTTCATACAAATCTACATTATTTTATGTGTTTTTTGTACATGTATTTAAATACAAATTTAACTAGTTATATGTGTATTTTGTATATCTATTTTGTATGTATATTTTCATAGAAATTTACTCTATTTTATGACTATTCGTATATATATTTTGATACAAGTTTACATTATTAATGTGTATTTTGCATATCTATTTCAATACAAATTTACTTTATTGTACGTGCATTTTGTATATTTATTTTAATACAAATTTAATTATTTTATATGTATTTTTGTATATATATTTTTATGCAAAAATGCGTTATTATATGGATATTTTGCATCTTTATTTTAATACAAATTTACATTATTTTATTGATATTCTCTTTATTTATTTTGATACGATTTAACATTATTCTATGTGTTTTTTGTATATATTTTTTTTAAACATATTTACATTATTTAATGTTCATTTTGTATATATATTTTATCCAAATTTACATTAGTTTATGTGTATTTGTTTATATATTTTCATACATATTTACATTATTTTATGTGTTTTTTGTATATATATTTTTCTACGTATTTAAATTATTTTATGTGTATTTTGTATATACATTTTCATAAAAAAAAATTACGTTATTTTATTGTGTGTATAAGTATATATTTTGATACAAATTTTATACAAATTCATGTTATTTAATGTGTATTTGCATATATATTTTCATACAAATTTATATTATTTTATGTGTATTTTTTCATATATTTCATTACAAATTTACCTTATTTTATGTTTATTTTGTATATTTATTTCATTCAATTTTAAATTATTTTACGTGTATATTTGTATTTGTATTTAGGTTATTTTATATATATTTTGTATATATATTTTCATCCAAAATTACATTATTATATTGGTATTTTCTTAATTTAATTCGATACGAATTTAGATTATTTCATAGGTATTTTGTATACATATTTTTATACTCATTTACATTATCTAATGTGTGTTTTGTATATTTATTTTTATGCAAATTTATTTTATGTTCATTTTTGTACATATATTTTTTATAGAAATTTGCTTTTTTTTATGTATATAATTTTATATAAATTTACGTTATTTTATGTGCATTTTGTATATTTATATTTATACAAATACACATTCTTTTATTGCTATATTGTTTATTTATATTTATACGAATTTACATTATTTTATGTGTATTTTGTATACATTTTTTTATACGTATTTACTTAATTTTATGTGTATTTTGTATATGTATTTTTATAGAAATCTACGTTATTTTATGTGTATTCGCATATATATTTTGAAACAAATTTACATTATTTTATATGTATTTTGCATATCTATTTCAATACAAATTTACCTTATTGTATGTGCATTTTGTATATTTATTTTGATACAAATTCAAATATTTTATGTGTATTTTGGTATCAATAATTTTATAAAAAATGCGTTATTTTATAGGTATTTTGCATCTTAATTTTCATACAAATTTACATTATTTTATTAATATTCTGTGTATATATTTTCATACGATTTTACATTATTCTATTTGTGTTTTGTATATATTTTTATATACATATTTACATTATTTAATGTGAATTTTGTATATATATTTCATACAAATTTACGTTATTATATGTGTATTTGTTTATATATTTTCTTTTAAATTTACATTATTTTATGTGTATTTTGTATATGTATTTCAATAGAAATTAACCTAATTTTATGTGTATTTTGTATATTTCTTTTCATACAAATTTAAATTATTTTTGTGTATTTTTGTATATAGTTTTATTCAAATTTAGGTTATTTTATGTACGCATTTACATTATTTAATGTGTGTTTTGTATATATATTTTTATCCAAAGTTAATTTATTTTACGTTCATTTTTGGACATATATTTTTATAGAAATTAGCGTTATTTTATATGTATTTGTATATGTTTTCTCATACAAATTTACATTATTTTATTGCTATTTTGTTTATTTAGTTTGATACGAATTACATGATTATATGTGTATTTTGTATATATTTTTTATACGTACTACATTACTTAATGTGTATTTTGTTTATATATTTTTAAACAAATTTACGTTATTATATGTATTTTTATAAATTTTTTGATACAAATTTACATTATTTTATGTATTTTGTATATACATTTCAATTCAAATTTAGCTTATTTTATCTGTATTTTGTATATCTATTTTCATACGAGTTTAATTACTTCTGTGTATTTTTGTATATAGTTTTATACAAATTTACGTTATTTTATGTTTATTATGTATATTTATATTTATACAAATACACATTCTTTTATTGGTATTTTGTTTATTTATTTTGATACGAATTTACATTATTTTATGTGTATTTTGTATACATTTTTTTTACTTATTTACTTCATTTTACGAGTATTTTGTATATATATTTTTATACAAATCTACGTTATTTTATGTGTATTCGTATATATATTTTGAAACAAATTTACATTGTTTTATATGTATTTTGCATATCTATTTCAATACAGATTTACCTTATTGTATGTGTATTTTGTATATTTATTTTAACACAAATAAATTTTTTTATGTGTATTTTTGTATATATATTTAAAAAAAAAACGTTATTTTATGGGTATTTTGCTTCTTTATTTTCATACAAATTTACATTATTTTATTAATATTCTGTGTATTTATTTTGATACGATTTTACATTATTCTATTTGTGTTTTGTATATATTTTTTTATACAAATTTACGTTATTTTAAGTGTATTTGTTTATGTATTTTCATTCAAATTTACATTATTTTATGTGTATTTTGTATATGTATTTCAATACAAATTTACCTATTTTTATATGTTTTTTGTAGATTTATTTTCATACAAGTTTAAATTATTTTTGTGTATTTTTGTATATAGTTTTATACAAATTTAGGTTATTTTATGTGTATTTTGTATATCTATTTTCATACAAATACACATTCTTTTCATGATATTTTGTTTATTTATTTTGACACGAATTAACATTATTTAATGTGTATTTTGTATATATATTTTTATACGTATTTACATTATTTCAAGTGTATTTTGTATATATATTTCTATAGAAATCTGCGTTATTTTATGTGTATTCGTATATATATTTTGAAACAAATTTACATTGTTTTATGTGTATTTTGCATATTTTTTCAATACAAATTTACCTTATTGTATGTGCATTTTGTATATTAATTTTAATACAAATTTGATTAATCTATGTGTATTTTTGTATATGTATTTCTATAAAAATATGCTTTATTTTATGGGTATTTTGCATCTTTATTTTCATACAAATTTACATTATTTTATTGATATTCTGTGTATTTATTTTGATATGTTTTTACATTATTCTTTGTGTATTTTGTATATATATTTTATATAAAATGTATTTGTTTTCATTTCATACAAATCTACATTATTTTATGTGTTTTTTGTACAAGTATTTAAATACAAATTTAACAAGTTATATGTGTATTTTGTATATCTATTTTGTATGTATATTTTCATAGAAATTTACTCTATTTTATGAGTATTCGTATATATATTGATACAAATTTACATTATTAATGTGTATTTTGCATATCTATTTCAATACAAATCTACTTTATTGTACGTGCATTTTGTATATTTATTTTAATACAAATTTAATTATTTTATATGTATTTTTGTATATATATTTTTATGCAAATATGCGTTATTATATGGATATTTTGCATCTTTATTTTCACACAAATTTACATTATTTTATTGATATTCTCTTTATTTATTTTGATACGATTTAACATTATTCTATGTGTTTTTTGTATATATATTTTTTTTATACATATTTACATTATTTAATGTTCATTTTGTATATACATTTTATCCAAATTTACATTATTTTATGTGTATTTGTTTATATATTTTCATACATATTTACATTATTTTATGTGTTTTTTGTATATATTTTTCTACGTATTTAAATTATTTTATGTGTATTTTGTATATACATTTTCATAAAAAAATTACGTTATTTTATTGTGTGTATAAGTATATATTTTGATACAAATTTTATACAAATTCATGTTATTTAATGTGTATTTGTATATATATTTTCATACAAATTTATATTATTTTATGTGTATTTTTTCATATATTTCATTACAAATTTACCTTATTTTATGCTTATTTTGTATATTTATTTCATTCAATTTTAAATTATTTTATGTGTATATTTGTATTTGTATTTAGGTTATTTTATGTGTATTTTGTATATATATTTTCATGCAAAATTACATTATTATATTGGTATTTTCTTAATTTAATTCGATACGAATTTAGATTATTTCATAGGTATTTTGTATACATATTTTTATACTCATTTACATTATCTAATGTGTATTTTGTATATATATTTTTATGCAAATTTATTTTATGTTCATTTTTGTACATATATTTTTATAGAAATTTGCGTTATTTTATGTATATAGTTTTATATAAATTTACGTTATTTTATGTGCATTTTGTATATTTATATTTATACAAATACACATTCTTTTATTGCTATATTGTTTATTTATATTTATACGAATTTACATTATTTTATGTGTATTTTGTATACATTTTTTATACGTATTTACTTAATTTTATGTGTATTTTGTATATGTATTTTTATAGAAATCTACGTTATTTTATGTGTATTCGCATATATATTTTGAAACAAATTTACATTATTTTATATGTATTTTGCATATCTATTTCAATACAAATTTACCTTATTGTATGTGCATTTTGTATATTTATTTTGATACAAATTCAAATATTTTATGTGTATTTTGGTATCAATAATTTTATAAAAATGCGTTATTTTATAGGTATTTTGCATCTTAATTTTCATACAAATTTACATTATTTTATTAATATTCTGTATATATATTTTATACGATTTTACATTATTTAATATTTATTTTGTATATATATTTTATACATATTTACATTATTTAATGTGTATTTGTATATATATTTTCATATAAATTTACATTATTATATGTGTATTTTGTTTATATATTTTCTTTCAAATTTACATTATTTTATGTTTATTTTTTATGTTTATTTTGTATATTTATATTTATCACAATACACATTATTTTTTTGGTATTTTGTTTATTTATTTTAATTCGAATTTACATTATTTTATGTGTATTTTGTATATATTTTTTATACGTATTTACTTCATTTTATGTTTATTTTGTATATATATTTTTATAGAAATCTACGTTATTTTATTTGTATTCGTATATATATTTTGAAACAAATTTACATTGTTTTATATATATTTTTGCATATCTCTTTCAATACAAATTTACATTATTGTATATGCAATTTGTATATTTATTTCAATACAAATTTAAAATTTTATGTGTATTTTGTATATATATTTTATAAGAAATGCGTTATTTTATGTATTTTGCATCTTCATTTTCATACAAATTTACATTATTTTATTAATATTCTGTGTATTTATTTTGATACGATTTTACATTATTCTATTTGTTTTTGTATATACTTTTTATACATATTTACATTATTTAATGTGTATTTTGTATATATATTTTATACAAATTTATTATCTATTATCTATTTTCATACAAATACACATTATTTTCATGATATTTTGTTTATTTATTTTGATACAAATTTACATTATTTGATATGTATTTTTATATATATTTTATACGTATTTACATAATTTCATATGTATTTTGTATATATATTTCTATAGAAATTACTCTATTTTATGTGTATTCGTATATATATTTTGATACAAATTTACATTTGTTTTATATGTATTTTGCATATCTATTTCAATACAAATTTACCTTATTGTACATGCATTTTGTATATTTATTTTAATACAAATTTAATTATTTTATATGTATTTTGGTATATATATATTATTATAAATATGCGATAATTATATGGGTATTTTGCATCTTTACTTTCATTCAAATTTACATTATTTTATTGATAGTCTGTTCATTTATTTTGATACGATTTTCCATTATTCTATATGTATTTTGTATATATTTTTTATACATATTTGCATTATTTAATGTATATACATTTTTATACAAATTTACCTTATTTTATGTGTATTTGTTTTTATATTTTGATACAAATTTACATTTATTTTATGTGTTATTGTATAAATTACATTATTTTATGTGTATTTTGTATACATTTTTATGAAAATTTAGTTAATTTTATTGTGTATTTTGTATATATATTTTATACAAATTCATGTTTTTTATGTGTATTTGTATATATATTTTCAAACAAATTTATATTATTTTACATGTATTTTGCATATCTTTTTCAATACAAATTTACCTTATTTTATGCTTATTTTGTATATTTATTTCATTCAAATTTAAATTATTTTATGTGTATATTTGTATATATATTTTTATAAGGTTATTTTATGTGTATTTTGTATATATATTTTCATACAAATTTACATTATTATATTAATATTCTTAATTTATTTTGATACGATGTTACATTATTCTATTTGTATTTTGTATATACTTTTTATACATATTTACATTATTTAATGTGTATTTTGCATATATATTTTATACAAATTTATTTTATGTTCATTTTGTATATTTATTTTTATACAAATACACATTCTTTTCATGATATATTGTTTATTTATTTTTTTACGAATTTACATTATTTTATATGTATTTTGTATATATATTTTTATAGTTTTTTACATATTTTGATATGTATTTTGTATATATATTTATATATAAATCTTCGTTATTTTATGTGTACTCGTATATATATTTTGAAACAAATTTACATTGTTTTATATGTATTTTGCATATTTATTTCAATACAAATTTACCTTATTGTATGTGCATTTTGTATATTTATTTTGATTCAAATTCAAATATTTTATGTGTATTTTGGTAAATATATTTTTATAAAAATTGCGTTATTTACTTTTTATTTTTCATATTAATTTTAATAAAAATTTAAATTATTTTATAAATATTATGTGTATATATTTTGATACGATTTTACATTATTTTATTTGTTTTTGTATATATATATATTTTATACATATTTACATTATATAATGTGTATTTTGTATATATATTTTATTCAAATTTACTTTATTATATGTGTATTTGTTTATATATTTTCTTTCAAATTTACATTATTTTATGTGTATTTTGTATATGTATTTCAATAGAAATTAACCTAATTTTATGTGTATTTTGTATATTTCTTTTCATACAAATTTAAATTATTTATGTGTATTTTTGTATATAGTTTTATACAAATTTAGGTTATTTTATGTACGCATTTACATTATTTAATGTGTGTTTTGTATATATATTTTTATCCAAAGTTAATTTATTTTACGTTCATTTTTGGACATATATTTTTATGGAAATTAGCGTAATTTTGTATGTATTTGTATATGTTTTCTCATACAAATTTACATTATTTTATTGCTATTTTGTTTATTTAGTTTGATACAAATTACATGATTATATGTGTATTTTGTACATATTTTTTATACGTATTTACATTACTTAATGTGTATTTTGTTTATATATTTTTAAACATATCTACGTTATTATATGTATTTGTATAAATATTTTGATACAGATTTACATTATTTTATGTATTTTGTTTGTACATTTCAATTCAAATTTAGATTATTTTAGCTGTATTTTGTATATATATTTTCATACAAATTTAATTACTTCTGTGTATTTTTGTATATAGTTTTATACAAATTTACGATATTTTATGTGTATTTTGTATATTTATATATTTACAAATACACATTCTTTTACTGGTATTTTGTTTATTTATTTGGATACGATTTTTTGTATTTTTTGTATTCATTTTTTTATACGTATTTACTTCATTTTATGTGTATTTTATATATTTTTATAGAAATCTACGTCATTTTATGTGTATTCGTATATATATTTTGAAACAAATTTACATTGTTTTATATGTATTTTGCATATCTATTTCAATACAAATTTACCTTATAGTATGTGCATTTTTTATATTTATTTTAATACAAATTTTAATATTTTATGAGTATTTTGGTATATATATTTTTATAAAAAATGCGTTATTTTATGGCTATTTTGCATCTTTATTTTCATACAAATTTACATTATTTTATTAATATTCTGTGTATTTATTGTTGATACGATTTTACATTATTCTGTTTGTGTTTTGTATATATTTTTTTATACATATTTACTTTATTTAATTAGTGTTTTGTATATATATTTGATACAAATTTACGTTATTTTAAGTGTATATGTTTATATATTTTCATTCAAATTTCCATTATTTTATGTGTATTTTGTATATGTATTTCAATACAAATTTACCTAATTTTATGTGTATTTTGTATATTTTTTTTCATACAAATTTAAATTATCTTTGTGTATTTTTGTATATAGTTTTATACAAACTTAGGTTATTTTATGAGTATTTTGTATATCTATTTTCATACAAATACACATTCTTTTATTGTTATTTTGTTTATTTATTTTGACGAGAATTTGAATTATTTAATGTGTATTTTGTATATATATTTTTATACGTATTTACATCATTTCATGTGTATTTTGTATATATATTTCTATAGAAATCTACGTTATATTATGTTTATTCGTATATAGATTTTTAAACAAATTTACACTTTTATGTGTATTTTGCTTATTTTTTCAATACAAATTTACCTTATTGTAGATGCATTTTGTATATTAATTTTAATACAAATTTAATTATTCTATGGGTATTTTTGTATATGTATTTTTATGAAAATATGCTTTATTTTATGGGTATTTTGCATCTTTATTTTCATACAAATTTACGTTATTTTATTGATATTTTGCTCATTCATTTTGATACGATATGACATTATTCTATGTGTATTTTGTATATATTTTTCATACAAATTTACGTTATTTTATGTGTATTTGTTTATATATTTTGACACAAATTTACAATATTTTATGGGTATTTTGTATATATATTTCAAAAGAAATTTACCTAGTTTTATGTGTCTTTTGAATATCTATTTTCATACAAACTCAAATTATTTTTATGTATTTTTGTATATATTTCAATACTAATTTTAGTTATGTTATGTGTATTTTGTAAATCTATTTTCATTCAAATATATATTATTTTATTGGTATTTGAATTGAAATATATATACAAAATACATAAAATAATGTAAATTTGTATCAAAATACTTATACAAATACACATATAATAACGTAAATTTGTATAAAAATATATAAACAAAATACACATTAAATAATGTAAATACGTATAAAAAAAATGTACAAAATACACAAATAATCATGTAATTCGTATCAAAATAAATAGACAAAATACCAATAAAATAATGTAAATTTCTATGAGAAAACATATACATAATACACATAAATAGCGCAAATATCAATAAAAATATATATAATATAATATATTTTTATACATATTTAAAATATTTAATGTATATTTTGTATATGTATTTTATCCAAATTTACGTTACTTTATATGTATTTCTTTATATATTTTAATACAAATTTACATTATTTTATGTGAGTTTTGTATATGTATTTCAATACAAATTTGCCTAACTTTATGTGTATTTTGCATATCTATTTTCAAACAAATTTAAATTATTTTTGTGTATTTTTGTATATATTTTTATACAAATTATAGTTATTTTATTTGTTTTTTGTATATATATTTTCCTACAAATATACATTCTTTTATTGGAAATTTGTGTATTTAATTTTTTACGAATTTACATTATTTTATGTGTATTTTGTATATATATTTTTCTACGTATTTAATTTATTTTATGTGTATTTTATATATATACATTTTCATAAAAATTTACGTTATTTTATTGTGTGTATTCGTATATATTTTGAAACAAATTTTATACAAATTCATGTTATTTTATGTGTATTTGTATATATATTTTCATACAAATTTATATTATTACAAATTTACCTTATTTTATTTTTATTTTGTATATTTATTTCATTTAATATAATCAAATTTAAATGTATTGTATATGCATTTTGTATATTAATTTTAATACAAATTTAATTATTCTATGTGTATTTTTCTATATGTATTTTTATAAAAATATGCTTTATTTTATGGGTATTTTGCATCTTTATTTTCATACAAATCTATGTTATTTTATTGATATTCTGCTCATTCATTTTGATACGATTTGACATTATTCTATGTGTATTTTGTATATATTTTTCATACAAATTTACGTTATTTTATGTGTATTTGTTTATATATTTTGACACAAATTTACAATATTTTATGGGTATTTTGTATATATATTTCAAAAGAAATTTACCTAGTTTTATGTGTCTTTTGAATATCTATTTTCATACAAACTCAAATTATGTTTATGTATTTTTGTATATACTTCAATACAAATTTTAGTTAGGTTATGTGTATTTTGTAAATCTATTTTTATTCAAATATATTTTATTTTATTGGTGTTTTGTTTATTTATATTGATACGAATTTACATTATTTTATATGTACTTTGTATATAGATTTTTATACGCATTTACATTATTTAATATTTATTTTGAATATATAATTTTATACAAATTCATGGTATTTTATGTGTATTTGTATATATATTTTCATATGAATTTACATTATTTTATGTGTATTTTGTTCATATATTTCATTACAAATTTACCTTATTTTATATTTATTTTTTATGTGTATTTTGTACTTTTTTATTGGTATTTTGTTTATTTATTTTGTTTCGAATTTACATTATTTTATATGTATTTCATTTACATTTTTTTTTACGTATTTACTTAATTTTATGTGTATTTTGTATATATATTTTTATAGAAATCTACGTTATTTGATTTGTATTCGTACATATATTTTGAAACAAATTTACATTGTTTTATATGTACAATAAGGTAAATTTGTATTGAAATAGATATGCAAAATACATATAAAGCAATGTAAATTTGTTTCAAAATATGTATACGAATACACATAAAATAACGTAGATTTCTATAAAAAATATAAATACAAAATTCACATAAAATGAAGTAAATACGTATAAAAAATGTATGCAAAATACACATAGAATAATGTAAATTCATATCAAAATAAATAAACAAAATACAAATAAAAGAATGTGTATTTGTATAAATATAAATATATAAAATACACATAAAATAACGTAAATTTATAAAACTATATACAAAAATACACAGAAGTAATTAAATTTGTATGAAAATATATACAAAATACACACAAAATAAGCTAAATTTGAATTGAAATATATATACAAAATACATGAAATAAAGTAAATTTGTATCAAAATATTTATACAAATACACATATAATAACGTAAATTTGTATGAAAATATATAAACAAAATACACATTAAATAATGTAAATACGTATAAAAAAATGTGTACAAAATACACTTATAATCATGTAATTCGTATCAAAATAAATAAACAAAATACCAATAAAATAATATAAATTTGTATGAGTAAACGTGTATAAATATAAATGTACAAAATACACATACAAAACAAACATAAAATAAGGTATATTTGTAATGAAATATATGTACAAAATACACATAAAAGAATGTAAATTTATATGAAAATATATATACAAATACACATAAAATACCATGAATTTATTTAAAATTATACATTCAAATAAATATTAAATAATGTAAATGCGTATAAAAATAAATATAAAAAGTACATATAAAATTATGTAAATTCGTATCAATATAAATCAACAAAATACCAATAAAATAATATATATTTGAATGAAAATAGATTTACAAAATACAAATAACATAACTAAAATTTGTATTGAAATATATACAAAAATACATATAAATAATTTGAGTTTGTATGAAAATAGATATTCAAAATACACATAAAACTAGGTAAATTTCTTTTGAAATATATATACAAAATACCCATAAAATATTGTAAATTTGTGTCAAAATATGTAAACAAATACACATAAAATAACGTAAATTTGTATGAAAAATATATACAAAATACACATAGAATAATGTCAAATCGTATCAAAATGAATGAGCAGAATATCAATAAAATAACGTAAATTTGTATGAAAATAAAGATGCAAAATACCCATAAAATAAAGCATATTTTTATAAAAATACATATACAAAAATTTACATTATTTGATATGTATTTTGTATATATATTTTTATACGTATTTACATAATTTCATATGTATTTTTTATATATATTTCTATAGAAATCTACTTTATTTTATGTGTATTCGTTTATATTTTTTGAAACAAATTTACATTGTTTTATATGTATTTTTGAATATCTCTTTTATTACAAATTTACCTTACTGTATATGCATTTTGTATATTTATTTCAATTCAAATTTAAATATTTTATGTGTATTTTGGTATATATATTTTTATAAAAAATGCGATAATTTTTGGGAATTTTGCATCTTTATTTTCATACAAACTTACATTATTTTATTGATATTCTCTGTATTTATTTTGATACGATTTTACATTATTCTATTTGTTTTTTGTATATATATTTTTATACACATTTACATTATTTAATGTGTATCTTGCATATATATTTTATACAAATTTACGTTATTTTAAGTGTATTTGTTTTTATATTTTCATTCAAATTTACATTTATTTTAATTCGAAATTACATTATTTTATGTGTATTTTGTATACATTTTTTTTATACGTATTTACTTAATTTTATGTGTATTTTGTATATATATTTTTATAGAAATCTACGTTTTTTTATTTGTATTCGTATATATATTTTGAAACAAATTTACATTGTTTTATATGTATTTTTGCATATCTCTTTCAATACAAATTTACCTTATTGTGTGTGCATTTTGTATATTTATTTCAATGCAAATTTAAATATTTTATGTGTATTTTGGTATATATATTTTTATAAGAAATGCGCTATTTGATGGGAATTTTGCATCTTTATTTTCATACAAACTTACATTATTTTATTAATATTCGGTGTATTTATTTTGATACGATTTCACATTATTCTATTTGTTTTTTTTATATATTTTTTTATACATATTTACATTATTTAATGTGTATCTTGCATCTATTATCGTAATTTTGTTTATTTATTTTTATACGAATTTACTTTATTTTAGGTGTATTTGATATGTATATTTTTATACTTATTTATATCATTTTATTTTTGTTTTGAATATATATTTTCATAGAAATTTACTCTATTTTATGGGTATTCGTATATATATTTTGAGAGAAATTTACATTATTTATGTTTATTTTGCATATCTCTTTCAATACAAATTTACCATATTATATGTGTATTTTTTATATTTATTTTAATACAAATTTAATTATTTTATGTGTATTTTTGTAAAAATATGCGTTATTATTTGGGTATTTTGCATCTTTTTTTTTCATACAAATTTACATTATATTATTGATATTCTGTTTATTTATTTTGATACGATTTTACATTATTCTATGTGTATTTTGTATATATATTTTTATACACATTTACATTATTTAATGTATATTTTGTATATATATTTTATATAAATTTACGCTATTTTATGTGTATTTGTTTATATATTTTCATACAAATTAACAATAAATACAGATAAAATAAACTAAATTTGAATTGAAATATATATACAAAATACATAAAATAATGTAAATAATGTAAATTTATAAAAATATATACAAAATACACAATGAAATAATCTAAATTTGTATCGAATTAAATAAGAAAATACCAATATAATAATGTAGTTTTGTATCAAAATAAATATACAAAATGCACATAAAATAACCTAAATACAAATACAAATATACACATAAAATAATTTAAAATTGAATGAAATAAATATACAAAATAAACATAAAATAAGGTAAATTTGTAATGAAACATGAAAAAATACACATAAAATAATATAAATTTGTATGAAAATATATATACAAATACACATTAAATAACATGAATTTGTATAAAATTTGTATCAAAATATATACGAATACACACAATAAAATAACGTAATTTTTTTATGAAAATGTATATAAAACTACACATAAAATAATGTAAATTTGTATAAAAATATATAAACAAATACACATAAAATAATGTAAATTTGGATAAAATATATATACAAAATAAATCTTAAATAATGTAAATATGTATAAAAAATATATACAAAATACACATAGAATAATGTTAAATCGTATCAAAATAAATAAAGAGAATATCAATAAAATAAAGTAAATTTGTATGAAAAAAAAGCTGCAAAATATCCATATAATAACGCATATTTGCATAAAAATATATATACAAAAAAACATATAAAATAATTAAATTTGTATTAGTTAAAATAAATATACAAAATGCACGTACAATAAAGAAAATTTGTATTGAAATAGATATGCAAAATACACATCAATAATGTAAATTTGTATCAAAATATATATACGAATACTCATAAAATAGAGTAAATTTCTATGAAAATATACATACAAAATAGATATACAAAATACACATATAACTAGTTAAATTTGTATTTAAATACATGTACAAAAAACATAAAATAATGTAGATTTGTATGAAATGAAAACAAATACATTTTATATAAAATATATATATAAAAAATACACATAGAATAATGTAAAATCATACCAAATAAATATACAGAAAATCAATAAAATAATGTAAATTTGTATGAAAATAAAGATGCAAAATACCCATAAAATAAAGCATATTTTTATAAAAATACATACACAAAAATACACATAGATTAATCAAATTTGTATTAAAATTAATATACAAAATGCACATACATTAATGTAAATTTGTATTGAAAAAATATGCAAAATACACATAAAACAATGTAAATTTGTTTCAAAATATACATACGAATACTCATAAAATAACGTAGATTTCTATAGAAATATATATACAAAATACACTTGAAATAATGTAAATACGTATAAAAATATATACAAAATACACATTAAATAATGTTAATTCGTGTCAAAATAAATAAACAAAATATCATGAAAAGAATGTGTATTTGTATGAAAATAGATATACAAAATACACATAAAATAACCTAAATTTGTATAAAACTATATACAAAAATAAACAAAAATAATTTAAACTTGTATGAAAATAAATATACAAAAAACATAAAATTAGGTAAATTTGTATTGAAATACATATACAAAATACACATAAAATAATGTAAATTTGAATGAAAATATATAAACATATAGAATTAAAATAACGTAAATTTGTATCAAATATATATACAAAAAACACATTAAATAATGTAAATATGTATAAAAAAAATATATACAAAACACAAATAAAATAATGTAAAATCGTATCAAAATAAATACAGAAAATATTAATAAAATAATGTAAATTTGTATGAAATTAAGATAAAAAATACCCATAAAATAACGCATTTTTTATAAAAATATATATACGAAAAAACATAAAATATTTGATTTTGTATTAAAATAAATAGATATACAAAATACACATAAAATAAGCTAAATTTGAATTGAAATATATATACAAAATACATAAAATAATGTAAATTTGTATCAAAATACCTATGCAAATACACATATAATAACGTAAATTTGTATAAAAATATATAAACAAAATACACTTTAAATAATGTAAATACGTATAAAAAAATGTAAAAAATACACAAATAATCATGTAATACGTATCAAAATAAATAGACAAAATACCAATAAAATAATGTAAATTTCTATGAGAAAACATATACAAAATACACATAAATAACGCAAATATCAATAAAAATATATATAATATAATATATTTTTATACATATTTAAAATATTTAATGTATATTTTGTATATATATTTTATCCAAATTTACGTGATTTTATATGTATTTGTTTATATATTTTCATACAAATTTACATTATTTTATATGAGTTTTGTATATGTATATATTTTGAAACATTTTATACAAATTCATGTTATTTTATGTGTGTTTGTATATATATTTTCATACAAGTTTATATTATTTTATGTGTATTCTTACATATATTTTATTACAAATTTACCTTATTTTATGTTTATTTTGTATATTTATTTCATTCAATTTTAAATTATTTAATGTGTATATTTGTATTTGTATTTAGGTTATTTTATGTGTGTTTTCTATATATATTTTCATCCAAAATTACATTATTTTATTGTTATTTTCTTAATTTAACTCGATACGAATTTAGATTATTGCGTAGGTATTTTGTATACATATTTTTATACTCATTTACATTATCTAATGTGTGTTTTGTATATATTTTTTTATGCAAACTAATTTTATGTGCATTTTTGTACATATATTTTTATAGAAACTTAAAACGTTATTTTATGTGTATTTTGTATATGTTTTCTCAAACAAATTTACATTATTTAATTAGTTTTTTGTTTATTTATTTTGATACGAATGACTTGATTATTGGTGTATTTTGTAAATATTTTTTTATACGTATTTACATTAATTAATGTGTATTTTGTTTAAAAATTTTTTTTACAAATTTACGTTATTATATGTGTATTTGTTAAAAATATTTTGAAACGAATTTACTTTATTTTATGTATTTTGTATGTATATTTCAATTCAAATTTAGCTTATTTTGTGTGTATTTTGTATATCTATTTTCATGCAAATTTAAATACTTCTGTGTATTTTTGTCTATAGTTTTATACAAATTTACGTTATTTTATGTGCATTTTGTATATTTATATTTATACAAATACACATTCTCCTATTGGTATTTTGTTTATTTATATTTATACGAGTTTACATTATTTTATGTGTATTTTTTATACATTTTTGATTCGTATTTACTTAATTTTATTTGTATTTTGTATATATATATTTATAGAAATCTACGTTATTTTATGTGTATTCGTATATATATTTTGAAACAAATTTACATTGTTTTATATGTTTTTTGCATATCTATTTCAATACAAATTTACCTTATTGTATGTGCATTTTGTATATTTATTTTAATACAAATTCAAATATTTTATGTGTATTTTGGTATATATAATGTTATAAAAAATGCGTTATTTTTTAGGTATTTTGCATCTTAGTTTTCATACAAATGTACATTATTTTATTAATATTCTGTGTAAATATTTTGATACGATTTTATATTATACTATTTGTGTTTTGTATATATTTTTTTATACATATTTTCATTATTTAATGTGTATTTTTATATATATTTTATACAAATTAACGTTATTTTAAGTGTATTTGTTTATATAATTTCATTCAAATTTACATTATTTTAAGTGTATTTTGTGTATGTATTTCAATACAAATTTACCTAATTTTATGTGTATTTTGTATATTTATTTTCATACAAATTTAAATTATTTTTGTGTTTTTTTGTATATACATATAGAGTAAATTTCTATGAAAATATATATTCAAAATACATATAAAATTGTGTAAATAAGTATAAAAATATATATATCAAATACACCTAAAAAAACGAAAATTCGTATCAAAATAAATAAACAAAATTCCGATAAAAGAACGTATATTTGTAGGAAAATAAATATACAAAATACATATAAAATTACGAAAATTTGAATAAAAATATATACAAAAAAACAAAAAAATAAATTTCAATTTGTATGAAAATAGATATACAAAATACACATATAATTAGTTAAATTTGTATTTAAATACATGTACAAAATACACATAAAATAATGTAAATTTGTATGAAATGAAAACAAATTCACATAAAATAACGTACATTTGTATAAAATAGATATACAAAATATACATAGAATAATGTAAAATCGTATGAAAATAAATACACAGAATATCAATAAAATAATGTAGTTTTGTATGAAAATAAAGATGCAAAATACCCATAAAATAATGCATATTTTTTTAAAAATACATATACAAGAATACACATAGAATAATTAAATTTGTATTAAAATTAATATACAAAATGCACGTACAATAAATGAAATTTGTATTGAAAAATATACAAAATGCACATAAAACAATGTATATATGTTTCAAAATATATATACGAATACACATAAAATAACGTATATTTCTATAGAAATATATATAAAAAATACACAAGAAATGACGTAAATACGTATAAAAATATATATACACAATACACATTAAATAATGTAAATTCGCATCAAAATAAATAAACAAAATATCAATAAAAGAATGTGTATTTGTATGAAAATAGATATACAAAATACACATAAAACTAGTTGAATTTCTATTGAAATACATATACAAAATACACATAAAATAATGTAAATTTGAATGAAAATATATGAACAAATACACTTCAAATAACGTAAATTTGTGTGAAATATATATAGAAAATACACATTAAATAATGTAAATATGTATAAAAAAATATATACAAAGCACAAATAGAATAATGTAAAATAGTATCAAAATAAATACACAGAATATTAATAAAATAATGTAAATTTGTATGAAAATAAAGATGCAAAATACCCATAAAACAACGCATTTTTTATGAAAATATATATACCAAAATACACATAAAATATTTAAATTTGTATTACAATAAATATACAAAATGCACATACAATAAGGTAAATTTGTATTGAAATAGATATGCAAAATACATATAAAACAATGTAAATTTGTTTCAAAATATATATACGAATACACATAAAATAACGTAGATTTCTATAAAAATATTTATAAAAAATACACATAAAATGAAGTAAATACGTATAAGAAAATGTATACAAAATACTCATAAAATAATGTAAATTCGTATCAAAATAAATAAACTAAATGCCAATAAAAGAATGTTTACTTGTATAAATATAGATATACAAAATACACATAAAATAACGTAAAATTGTATGAAACTATATACAAAAATAAACAAAAATAATTAAATTTGTATGAAAATAGATATACATTAGACACATAAAATAAGCTAAATTTGAATTGAAATAAATATAGAAAATACATAAAATAATGTAAATTTGTATCAAAATATATATTCAAATACACATATATTAAAATTAATATAAAAAATGCATATATAATAAGGTAAATTTGTATTGAAAAAATATGCAATATACATGTTTACTCATACAAATTTATATTATTTTATTGGTATTTTGATTATTTATTTTGATACGAATTACATGATTATATGTGTATTTTGTACATATTTTTTTTATACGTATTTACATTATTTAATGTGTATTTTGTATATATATTTTCATACAAATTTACATTATTATATGAGTATTTGTATAAATATTTTGATCCAAATTTACTTTATTTCATGTATTTTGTATATATATTTCAATTCAAATTTAGTTTATTTCGTGTGTATTTTGTACATATTTTCATACAAATTTAATTATTTCTGTGTATTTTTGTATATAGTTTTATACAAATTTACGTTATTTTATGTATTTTGTATATTTATATTTATACAAATACACATTCTTTTATTGCTATTTTGTTTATTTATTTTGATACGAGTTTACATTATTTTATGTGTATTTTGTATACATTTTTTTATACGTATTTACTTCATTTTATGTGTATTTTGTATATATATTTTTATAGAAATCTACGTTATTATATGTGTATTCGTATATATATTTTGAAACAAATTTACATTGTTTTATATGTATTTTGCATATCTATTTCAATACAAATTTACCTTATTGTATGTGTTTTTTGTATATTTATTTTTATTCAAGTTTAATTTTTTGATGTGTATTTTGGTATATATATTTTTATAAATAAAAAAATGCGTTATTTTATGGGTATTTTGCTTCTTTATTTTCATACAAATTTACATTATTTTATTAATATTCTGTGTATTTATTTTGATACGATTTTACATTATTCTATTTGTGTTTTGTACATATTTTTTTATACAAATTTACGTTATTTTAAGTGTATTTGTTGATGTATTTTCATTCAAATTTACATTATTTTATGTGTATTTTGTGTATGTATTTCAATACAAATTTACCTAATTTTATGTGTATTTTGTATATTTATTTTCATACAAATTTAAAATATTTTGTGTATTTTTGTATATAGTTTGATACAAATTTAGGTTATTTAATGTGTATTTTGTATATCTATTTTCATACAAATACACATTCTTTTATTGATATTTTGTTTATTTATTTTGACGCGAATTTTATGTGAATTTGTTTTCATTTCATACAAATTTACATTATTTTAAGTGTATTTTGTACATGTATTTAAATACAAATTTAACTAATTATATGTGTTTTTTGTATATCTATTTTCATACAAATTGAAATTTATTTTTTTGTTTTTTTGTATATATTTTTATTCAAATTTTCGTAATCTTATAAAAATATATATACCAAAATACACATAAAATATTTAAATTTGCATTGAAATAAATATACAAAATGCACATACAATAAGGTAAATTTGTATTGAAAGAGATATGCAAAAATACATATAAAACAATGTAAATTTGTTTCAAAATATATATACGAATACAAATAAAAGAACGTAGATATCTATAAAAATATATATACAAAATACACATAAAATTAAGTAAATACGTATAAAAAAATGTATACAAAATACACATAAAATAATGTAAATTCGAATTAAAATAAATAAACAAAATACCAATAAAAGAATGTGTATTTGGATAAATATAAATATACAAAATACACATACAAAATAAACATAAAATAAGGTAGATTTGTAAAAAAATATATGTACAAAATAAACATAAAATAATGTAAATTTATATAAAAATATATATACAAATACACATAAAATACCATGAATTTTTATAAAAATATATATTCAAAATAAATATTAAATAATGTAGAATCGTATAAAAATATATATACAAATACAGATACAAAAATACACATCGAATAATTAAATTTGTATTAAAATTAATATACAAAATGCGTATATAATAAGGTAAATTTGTATTGAAAAAATATGCAACATACACGTTTACTCATACAAATTTATATTATTTTATTGGTATTTTGTTTATTTATTTTGATACGAATTACATGATTATATGTGTATTTTGTACATATTTTTTATACGTATTTTCATTATTTAATGTGTATTTTGTTTATATATTTTCATACAAATTTACGTTATTATATGTGTATTTGTATAAATATTTTGATACAAATTTACTTTATTTCATGTATTTTGTATATATATTTCAATTCAAATTTAGCTTATTTTGTGTGTATTTTGTATATATTTTCATACAAATTTAATTACTTCTGTGTATTTTTGTATATAGTTTTATATAAATTAACGTTATTTTATGTGTATTTTGTATATTTATATTTATACAAATACACATTCTTTTATTGGTATTTTGTTTATTTATTTTGATACGAATTTACATTATTTAATGTGTTTTTTGCATACATTTTTTTTATACGTATTTACTTCATTTTATGTGTATTTTGGATATATATTTTTATAGAAATCTACGTTATTTTATGTGTATTCGTATATATATTTTGAAACAAATTTACATTGTTTTATATGTATTTTGCATATCTATTTCAATACAAATTTACCTTATTGTATGTGTTTTTTGTAAATTTATTTTAACACAAATTTAATTTTTTTAATGTGTATTTTAGTATATATATTTTTATAAATAAAAAAATGCGTTATTTTATGGGTATTTTGCTTCTTTATTTTCATACAAATTTACATTATTTTATTAATATTCTGTGTATTTATTTTGATACGATTTTACATTATTCTATTTGTGTTTTTACATATTTTTTATACAAATTTACGTTATTTTAAGTGTATTTGTGTATGTATTTTCATTAAAATTTACATTATTTTATGTGTATTTTGTGTATGTATTTCAATACAAATTTACCTAATTTTATGTGTATTTTGTATATTTATTTTCATACAAATTTAAAATATTTTGTGTATTTTTGTATATAGTTTGATACAAATTTAGGTTATTTTATGTGTATTTTGTATATCTATTTTCATACAAATACACATTCTTTTATTGATATTTTGTTTATTTATTTTGACGCGAATTTTATGTGAATTTGTTTTCATTTCATACAAATTTACATTATTTATGTGTATTTTGTACATGTATTTAAATACAAATTTAACTAATTATATGTTTATTTTGTATATCTATTTTCATACAAATTGAAATTTATTTTTTTGTTTTTTTGTATATATTTTTATTCAAATTTTCGTAATCTTATAAAAATATATATACCAAAATACACATAAAATATTTAAATTTGCATTGAAATAAATATACAAAATGCACATACAATAAGGTAAATTTGTATTGAAAGAGATATGCAAAAATACATATAAAACAATGTAAATTTGTTTCAAAATATATATACGAATACAAATAAAAAAACGTAGATTTCTATAAAAATATATATACAAAATACACTTAAAATTAAGTAAATACGTATAAAAAAAATGTATACAAAATACACATAAAATAATGTAAATTCGAATTAAAATAAAAAAACAAAATACCAATAAAAGAATGTGTATTTGGATAAATATAAATATACAAAATACACATACAAAATAAACATAAAATAAGGTAGATTTGTAAAAAAATATATGTACAAAATACACATAAAATAATGTAAATTTATATAAAAATATATATACAAATACACATAAAATACCATGAATTTGTATAAAAATATATATTCAAAATAAATATTAAATAATGTAAAAGCGTATAAAAATATATATACAAAGTACATATAAAATAATGTAAATTCGTAACAATATAAATCAACAAAACGCCAACAAAATAATATATATTTGAATGAAAATAAATTTACAAAATACACATAACATAACTAAAATTTGTATAAAAATATATACAAAAAAAAATAGAAATAATTTGAGTTTGTATGAAAATAGATATACAAAATACACATAAAACTAAGTAAATTTCTTTTGAAATGTATATACAAAATACCCATAAAATATTGTAAATTTGTGTCAAAATATATAAACAAATACACATAAAATAACGTAATTTTGTATGAAAAATATATACAAAATACACATAGAATAATGTCAATTCGTATCAAAATGAATGAGCAGAATATTAATAAAATAATGTAAATTTTTATGAAAATAAAGATGCAAAATACCCAAAAAATAAAGCATATGTTTATAAAAATACAGATACAAAAATACACATCGAATAATTAAATTTGTATTAAAATTAATATACAAAATGAGTATATAATAAGGTAAATTTGTATTGAAAAAATATGCAACATACACGTTTACTCATACAAATTTATATTATTTTATTGGTATTTTGTTTATTTATTTTGATACGAATTACATGATTATATGTGTATTTTGTACATATTTTTAAACATAAAATAACGTAAATTTGTATGGAAAATATATACAAAATACACATAGAATAATGTCAATTCATATCAAAATGAATGAGCAGAATATCAATAAAATAATGTAAATTTGTATGAAAATAAAGATGCAGAATACCCAAAAAATAAAGCATATGTTCATAAAAATACAGATACAAAAATACACATCCAATAATTAAATTTGTTTTAAAATTAATATACAAAATGCGTATATAATAAGGTAAATTTGTATTGAAAAAATATGCAACATACACGTTTACTCATACAAATTTATATTATTTTATTGGTATTTTGTTTATTTATTTTGATACGAATTACATGATTATATGTGTATTTTGTACATATTTTTTTATACGTATTTACATTATTTAATGTGTATTTTGTTTATATATTTTCATACAAATTTACATTATTATATGTGTATTTGTATAAATATTTTGATACAAATTTACTTTATTTCATGTATTTTGTATATATATTTCAATTCAAATTTAGCTTATTTCGTGTGTATTTTGTATATATTTTCATACAAATTTAATTACTTCTGTGTATTTTTGTATATAATTTTATATAAATTTACGTTATTTTATGTGTATTTTGTATATTTATATTGATACAAATACACATTATTTTATTGGTATTTTGTTTATTTATTTTGATACGAGTTTACATTATTTTATGTGTATTTTGTATACATTTTTTTATACGTATTTACTTCATTTTATGTGTATTTTGTATATATATTTTTATAGAAATCTACGTTATTTTATGTGTATTCGTATATATATTTTGAAACAAATCTACATTGTTTTATATATATTTTGCGTATCTATTTCAATACAAATTTACCTTATTGTATGTGTTTTTTGTATATTTATTTTAATACAAATTAAATTTTTTGATGTATATTTTGGTATATATATTTTTATAAATAAAAAAAATGCGTTATTTTATGGGTATTTTGTTTCTTTATTTTCATACAAATTTACATTATTTTATTAATATTCTGTGTATTTATTTTGATACGATTTTACATTATTCTATTTGTGTTTTGTACATATTTTTTTATTCAAATTTAAGTTATTTTAAGTGTATTTGTTTATGTATTTTCATTCAAATTTACATTATTTTATGTGTATTTTGAGTATGTATTTCAATACAAATTTACCTAATTTTATGTGTATTTTGTATATTTATTTTCATACAAATTTAAAATATTTTTGTGTATTTTTGTATATAGTTTGATACAAATTTAGGTTATTTTGTGTGTATTTTGTATATCTATTTTCATACAAATACACATTCTTTTATTGATATTTTGTTTATTTATTTTGACGCGAATTTACATTATTTTATGTGTATTTTGTATACATTTTCTTATACGTATTTACTTCATTTTATGTGTATTTTGTATATATATTTTACAGAAATGTACGTTATTTTATGTGTATTCGTATATATATTTTGAAACAAATTTACATTGTTTTATATGTATTTTGCATATCTATTTCAATACAGATTTACCTTATTGTATGTGTATTTTGTATATTTATTTTAATACAAATAAATTTTTTTATGTGTATTTTTGTATATATATTTAAAAAAAATGCGCATTTCTTATAAAAAAATATATATACCAAAATACACATAAAATATTTAAATTTGTATTGAAATAAATATACAAAATGCACATACAATAAGGTAAACTTCTATTGAAAGAGATATGCAAAAATACATATAAAACAATGTAAATTTGTTTCAAAATATATATACGAATACACATAAAATAACGTAGATTTCTATAAAAATATATTTACAAAATACACATAAAATTAAGTAAATACGTATAAAAAAAATGTAAACAAAATACACCTAAAATAATGTAAATTCGAAAGAAAATAAATAAACAAAATACCAATAAAAGAATGGTTATCTATTTATTTTAATACAAAATCAAATATTTTGTTTTTTCGTATATATTTTTATAAAAATGCGTTATTTTATGGGTATTTTGTATCTTAATTTTCATACAAATTTACATTATTTTATTAATATTTTCTGTATTTATTTTGATACGATTTTACATTATTTTATTTATGTTTTGTATATATTTTTTTATACATATTTACATTATTTAATGTGTTTTTTGTATATATATTTGATACATATTTACGTTATTTTAAGTTATTTTATGTGTATTTGTTTATATATTTTGACACAAATTTACAATATTTTATTGGTATTTTGTATATATATTTCAAAAGAAATTTACCTAGTTTTATATGTATTTTGAATATCTATTTTCATACAAACTCAAATTATTTTTATGTATTTTTGTATATATTTCAATACAAATTTTAGTCATGTTATGTGTATTTTTTAAATCTATTTTCATTCAAATATATATTATTTTATTGGTATTTTGTTGATTTATATTGATACGAATTTACATTATTTTATATGTACTTTGTATATATATTTTTATATGCATTTACATTATTTAATATTTATTTTGAATATATAATTTTATACAAATTCATGGTATTTTATGTGTATTTGTATAAATATGATCATATAAATTTACATTATTTTATGTGTATTTTGTACATATATTTCCTTACAAATTTACCTTATTTTATGTTTATTTTGTATGTGTATTTTGTACATTTATATTTATACAAATACACATTCTTTTATTGGTATTTTGTTTATTTATTTTGTTTCGAATTTACATTATTTTATGTGTATTTTGTTTACATTTTTTTATACGTATTTACTTATTTTTATGTGTATTTTGTATATATATTTTTATAGAAATCTACGTTATTTTATGTGTATTCGTATATATATTTTGAAACAAATTTACATTGTTTTATATGTATTTTTGCATATCTCTCTCAATAGAAGTTTACCTTATTGTATGTGCATTTTGTATATTTATTTCAATACAAATTTAAATATTTTATGTGTATACATGTACAAAAAATACATAAAATAATGTAGATTTATATGAAATGAAAACAAATACATTTTATATAAAATATATATACAAAATACACATAGAATAATGTAAAATCATATTAAAATAAATACACAGAATATCAATAAAATAATGTAAATTTGTATGAAAATAAAGATGCAAAATACCCATAAAATAAAGCATATTTTTATAAAAATACATATACAAAAATACACATAGATTAATCAAATTTGTATTAAAATTAATATACAAAATGCGCATACAAAAAGGTAAATTTGTATTAAAAAAATATGCAAAATACACATAAAACAATGTAAATTTGTTTCAAAATATATATACGAATACACATAAAATAAGGCAGATTTCTATAGTAATATATATACAAAATACACTTGAAATAATGTAAATACGTATAAAAATATAAATACAAAATACACATTAAATAATGTTAATTCGTGTCAAAATAAATAAACAAAATATCATGAAAAGAATGTGTATTTGTATGAAAATAGATATACAAAATACACATAAAATAACCTAACTTTGTATAAAACTATTAACAAAAATACACAAAAATAATTTAAACTTGTATGAAAATAAATATACAAAAAATATATAAAATTAGGTAAATTTGTATTGAAATACATATACAAAATACACATAAAAAAATGTAAATTTGAATGAAAATATATAAACATATAGACTTAAAATAACGTAAATTTGTATCAAATATATATACAAAAAACACATTAAATAATGTAAATATGTATAAAAAAATATATACAAAACACAAATAAAATAATGTAAGATCGTATCAAAATAAATACAGAAAATATTAATAAAATAATGTAAATTTGTATGAAAATTAAGATGCAAAATACCCATAAAATAACGCATTTTTTATAAAAATATATATACAAAAAAACATAAAATATTTGATTTTGTATTAAAATAAATAGATATACAAATACACATAAAATAAGCTAAATTAAATTAAAAATATATACAAAATACACATAGAATAATGTAAAATCGTATCAAAATAAATACACAGAATATCAATAAAATAATGTAATTTTGTATGAAAATAAAGATGCAAAATACCCATAAAATAAAGCATATTTTTTTAAAAATACATATACAAAAATACACAAAGAATAATTAAATTTGTGTTAAAATTAATATACAAAATGCACGTACAATAAGGTAAATTTGTATTGAAAAAATATACAAAATGCACATTAAAGCGTAAATTTGTTTAAAGATCTATATACGAATACACATAAAATAACGTAGATTTCTATAGAAATATATATACAAAATACACATGAAATGATGTAAATACGTATAAAAATATATATATACAAAATACACATTAAATAATTTAAATTCTCGTCAAAATAAATAAACAAAATATCAATGAAATAATGTGTATTTGTATGAAAATAGATATACAAAATACTCATAAAATAACCTAAGTTTGTATAAAACTATATACAAAAATACACAAAAGTAATTTAAATTTGTATGAAAATAAATATACAAAATACACATAAAATTAGGTAAATTTGTATTGAAATACATATACAAAATAAATACATAAAATAATGGAAATTTGAATGAAAATATATAAACATATACACTTAAAATAAAGTAAATTTGTATCAAATATATATACAAAATACTAATTAAATAATGTAAATATGTATAAAAAATATATATACAAAACACAAATAAAATAATGTAAAATCGTATCAAAATAAATACACAGAATATTAATTAAATAATGTAAATTTGTATGAAAATAAAGATGCAAAATAGCCATAAAATAACGCATTTTTTATAAAAATATATATACCAAAATACACATAAAATATTAAAATTTGTATTAAAATAAATATAAAAAATGCACATACTGTAAGGTAAATTTGTATTGAAATAGATATGCAAAATACATATAGAACAATGGAAATTTGTTTCAAAATATATATACGAATACACATAAAATAACGTTGATTTCTATAAAAATATATACAAAATACTCATAAAATGAAGTAAATACGTATAAAAAAATGAATACAAAATACACATAAAAATCGTATCAAAATAAATAAACAAAATACCAGTAAAAGAATGTGTATTTGTATAAATATAAATACAAAATACATAAAATATCGTAAATTTGTATAAAACTATATACAAAATACACAGAACAAATACACATTCATTTATTGGTATTTTGTTTATTTATTTTGTTTCGAATTTATATTATTTTATGTGTATTTTGTTTACATTTTTTTATACGTATTTACCTAATTTTATGTGTATTTTGTATATATATTTTTATAGAAATCTACGTTATTTTATGTGTATTCGTATATATATTTTGAAACAAATTTACTATTTTTTATATGTATTTTTGCATATCTCTTTCAACAGAAGTTTACCTTATTGTATGTGCATTTTGTATATTTATTTCAATACAATTTTAAATATTTTATGTGTATTTTGGTATATATATTTTTATAAGAAATGCGCTATTTGATGGGAATTTTGCATCTTTATTTTCATACAAATTTACATTATTTTATTAATATTCGGTGTATTTATTTTGATACGATTTTACATTATTCCATTTGTTTTTTGTATATTTTTTTTTATACATATTTACATTATTTAATGTGTATCTTGCATATATATTACATACAAATTTATTATCTATTATCTATTTTCATACAAATACACATTCTTTTCATGATATTTTGTTTATTTATTTTGTCACGAATTTATATTACTTAATATGTATTTTATATATATATTTTTATACGTATTTACATAATTTCACGTGTATTTTGTATATATATTTCTATAGAAATCTACGTTATTTTATGTGTATTCGTATATATATTTTGAAACAAATTTACACTGTTTTATTTGTATTTTGCGTTTTTTTTCAATACAAATTTACCTTATTGTGTGTGTGCATTTTGTATATTAATTTAAATACAAATTTAATTATTCTATGTGTATTTTTGTATATGTATTTTTTATAAAAAAAATGCTTTATCTGATGGGTATTTTGCATCTTTATTTTCATACAAATTTAAATTATTTATTGATATTCTGTGTACCTATTTTGATACGATTTTACATTATTCTATGTATAACAAAAATAAATACAGAATACACAAAAATAGATATGCAAAATACATATAAACAATGTAAATTTGTTTTAAAATATATATACGAATACACATGAAATAAGGTAGATTTCTATAAAAATATATATACAAAATACACATAAAATTAAGTAAATACGTATAAAAAATGTATACAAAATACACATAAAATAATGTAAATTACTATCAAAATAAATAAACAAAATACCAATAAAAGAATGTGTATTTGAATAAATATATATATATATATATATATACAAAATACACATTAAATAATATAAATTTGTTTAAAACTATACAAAATACACATGAAATGATGTAAATACGTATAAAAATATATATACAAAATACACATTAAATAATGTAAATTCGCGTCAAAATAAATAAACAAAATATCAATAAAAGAATGTGTATTTGTATGAAAATAGATATACAAAATACACATAAAATAACTTAAATTTGTATAAAACTAAATACAAAAATACACAAAAATATTTTAAATTTGTATGAAAATAAATATACAAAATACACAAAATTAGGTAAATTTGTATTGAAATACATACACAAAATACACATAAAATAATGTAAATTTGAATGAAAATACATAAACAAATACACTTAAAATAACGTAAATTTGTATAAAAAATATGTACAAAACACAAATAGAATAATGTAAAATCGTATCAAAATAAATACACAGAATATTAATAAAATAATGTAAATTTGTATGAAAATAAAGAAGCAAAATACCCATAAAATAACGCATTTTTTTATTTATAAAAATATATATACCAAAATACACATCAAAAAATTAAATTTGTATTAAAATAAATATACAAAAAACACATACAATAAAGTAAATTTGTATTGAAATAGATATGCAAAATACATATAAAACAATGTAAAATATAATTTGTTTCATACGAATACACATACGAATACATAAAATAACGTAGATTTATAAAAATATATATACAAAATACACATAAAATGAAGTAAATACGTATAAAAAATGTATACAAAAAACACATAAAATAATGTAAACTCGTATCAAAATAAATAAACAAAATAGCAATAAAAGAATGTGTATTTGTATAAATATAAATATACAAAATACACATAAAATAACGTAAATTTATATAAAACTATATACAAAAATACACAGAAGTAATTAAATTTGTATGAAAATATATACAAAATACACACAAAATAAGCTAAATTTGAATTGAAATATATATATACAAAATACATGAAATAAAGTAAATTTGTATCAAAATATTTATACAAATACACATATAATAACGTAAATTTGTACGAAAATATATAAACAAAATACACATTAAATAATGTAAATACGTATAAAAAAATATGTACAAAATACACATATAATCATGTAATTCGTATCAAAATAAATAAACGAAATACCAATAAAATATCATAAATTTGTATGAGTAAACGTGTATGTTGCATATTTTTTCAATACAAATATACCTTATTATATACGCATTTTGTATATTAATTTTAATAAATGTGTATTTGAATATATATTTTGATACAAATTTAGCTTATTTTATGTGTCTTTTGTATATGAAAATGTATACAAAATACACATAAAATAATGTAAATTCGTATCAAAATAAATAAACTAAATGCCAATAAAAGAATGTTTACTTGTATAAATATAAATATACAAAATACACATAAAATAACGTAAAATTGTATAAAACTATATACAAAAATAAACAAAAATAATTAAATTTGTATAAAAATAGATATACAAAAGACATAAAATAAGGTAAATTTGAATTGAAATAAATATAGAAAATACATAAAATAATGTAAATTTGTATCAAAATATATATACAAATACACATATAATAACGTAAATTTGTATAAAAATATATAAACAAAATACACATTAAATAATGTAAATACGTATAAAAGATATGTACGTAATGTAAAAATTTATAAAATTAAAGATGCAAAATACCCATAAAATATCTCATATTTAAAAAAAATATATACAAAAATACACAAAATATTTAAATTTGTATTAAAATAAATATACAAAATACACATACAATAAGGTAGATTTTTATTGAAATAGATATGCAAAAAACACATAAAATAATGAAATTTTTTATCAAAATATATACGAATACACACAATAAAATTACGTAAATTTTTATGAAAATATATATACAAAATACACATAAAATAATGTAAATACATAGAAAATTATATATACAAAATACACATAAAATAATGTAAATTAGTATCAAAATAAATAAACAAAATTTCCTCTAAAAGAATGTATATAGTAGGAAAATATATATACAAAATACAAAAAAAAAAAATTGTATAAAAATAATACAAAAATACACAAAAATAATTTAAATTTGTTTGAAAATAGATATGCAAAATACAAATGAAATTAGGCAAATTTTTATTGAAATACATATACAAAATACACATAAAATAATGTAAATTTGTATGAAAATATATAAACAAATACACATAAGATAACGTAAATTTCCATAAAATATATGTACAAAATATACATTAAATAATGTAAATATGTCTAAAAATATATATACAAAATACACAGAATAAAGTAAAATCGTATCAAAATAAATAAACAGACAATCAATAAAATAATGTAAATTTGTATGAAAATAAAGATGCAAAATACCCATATAATAACGCATATTTGTTTAAAATATATATACAAAAATACATAAAATAATTAAATCTGCATCAAAATAAATATACAAAAGGCACATACAATAAAGAAAATTTGTATTGAAATAGATATGCGAAATACACATAAATAATGTAAATTTGTATCAAAATATATACGAATGCACATAAAATAGAGTAAATTTCTATGAAAATATATACTCAAAATACATATAAAATTATGTAAATAAGTATAAAAATATATATATCAAATACACCTAAAATAATGAAAACTCGCATCAAAATAAATAAACAAAATTCCGATAAAAGAACGTATATTTGTAGGAAAATTACATAAAATTACGAAAATTTGAATAAAAATATATACTAAAATACACAAAATTAATTTCAATTTGTATGAAAATAGATATACATAATACACATATAATTAGTTTAATTTGTATTTAAATACATGTACAAAATACACATAAAATAATGTAGATTTGTATGAAATGAAAACAAATTCACATAAAATAACGTTCATTTGTATGAAATATATATACAAAATATACATAGAATAATGTAAAATCGTATCAAAATAAATACACAGAATATCAATAAAATAATGTAAATTTGTATGAAAATAAAGATGCAAAATACCCATAAAATAAAGCATTTTTTTGAAAATACATATACAAAAATACATAGAATAATTAAATTTGTATTAAAATTAATATACAAAATGCACGTACAATATGGTAAATTTATATTGAAAAACTATGCAAAATGCACATAAAACAATGTATATTTGTTTCAAAATATATATACGAATACATATAAAATAACATATATTTCTATAGAAATATATATACAAAATACACATGAAATGACGTAAGTACGTATAAAAACATATATACACAATACACATTAAATAATGTGAATTCGCGTCAAAATAAATAAACAAAATATCAATAAAAAATGTGTATTTGTATGAAAATAGATATACAAAATACACATAAAATATTTTAAATTTATATAAAACTCTTTTTATAAAAATATATATACCATAATAATAAAAATTTTAAATTTGTATTACAATAAATATACAAAATGCACATACAATAAGGTAGATTTATATTGAAATAGATATGCTAAATACATATAAAACAATGTAAATTTGCTTCAAAATATATATACCAATACACATAAAATAACGTAGATTACTATAAAAATATATATACAAAATACACATTAAATGAAGCAAATACGTATAAGAAAATGTATACAAAGTACACATAAAATAATTAAATTTGTATTAAAATAAATATACAAAATACACATACAATAAGGTAAATCTATATTGAAATAGATATGCAAAATAAACATAAAATAATGTAAATTTGTATCAAATCATATACGAATACACACAATAAAATAACGTAAATTTTTATGAAAATATATATAAAAAATACACAAAATAATGTAAATACGTAGAAAAAATATATATACAAAATACACATAAAATTATGTAAATTCTTATGAAAATAAATGAACAAAATTCCACTAAAAGAATGTATATTTGTAGGAAAATATAAATACAAAATACAAATAAAATAACTAAAATTTGTATAAAATATATAAAAAATACATAAAAATAATTTAAATTTGTTTGAAAATAGATATGCAAAATACACATAAAATTAGGCAAATCTGTATTGAAATACATATACAAATTACACATAAAATATTGTAAATTTGTATGAAAATATATAAACAAATACACATAAAATAGCGTAAATTTATATAAAATATATATACAAAATATACATTAAATAATGTAATTGTGTATAAAAATATATATACAAAATACACATAGAATAATGTAAAGTCGTATCAAAATAAATAAACAGAATATCAATAAAATAATGTAAATTTGTATGAAAATAAAGAAGCAAAATACCCAAATAATAACGCATATTTTTACAAAAATACACATAAAATAATTAAATTTGTATTAAAATAAATATACAAAATACACATACAATATGATAAATTTGTATTGAAATAGATATGCAAAATAAACATAAATAATGTAAATTAGTATCAAAATATATATACGAATACCCATAAAATATAGTAAATTTCTATGAAAATATATATTCAAAACACAAATAAAATGATATAAATAAGTATAAAAATATACATATCAAATACACCTAAAATAATGTAAATTCGTATAAAAATAAATAAACAAAATTACGATAAAAGATGCAAGATACACATTAAATAATGTAAATATGTATAAAAAAAATATATACAAAAAACAAATAAAATAATGTGAAATCGTATCAAAATAAATACACCGAATATTAATAAAATAATGTAAATTTGTATGAAAATAAAGATGCAAAATTCCCATCAAATAGCGCATTTCTTATAAAAATATATATACCAAAATACACATAAAATATTTAAATTTGTATTGAAATAAATATACAAAATGCACATACAATAAGGTAAATTTAAATTGAAATATATATGCAAAATACATATAAAACAATGTAAATTTGTTTCAAAATATATATACGAATACACATAAAATAACGCAGATTTCTATAAAAATATATATACAAAATACACATAAAATTAAGTAAATACGTATAAAAATAGATATACCAAATACACATAGAATAATGTAAAATTGTTAAAAAAAAAAAAAACAATATAAATAAAATAATGTAAATTTGTATGAAAATAAAAATGCAAAATACCCACAAAATAAAGCATATTTTTATAAAAATACATATACAAAAATACACATAGCATAATTAAATTTGTATTAAAATTAATATTCAAAATGCATATACAATAAGGTAAATTTGTATTGAAAAAATATGCAAAATACACATAAAACAGTGTAAATTTATTTCAAAATCTATATACGAATACTCATAAATCAACGTAGATTTCTATAGAAATATATATACAAAATACACATCAAATGATGTAAACACGTATAAAAAAAAATATATATATATATATATATTTATATATATATATATATATATATATATATATATATATATATAAATATATATATATATATATATATATATATATATATATATATATATATATATATATATATATATATAAAATACACATTAAATAATGTAAATTCGCGTCAAAGTAAATAAACAAAATATCAATAAAAAAAATGTATTTGTATGAAAATAGATATACAATATACACATAAAATCACCTAAATTTGTATAAAACTATATTCAAAATACACAAAATAAATTAAATTTGTATGAAAATAAATATACAAAATACACATAAAATTAGGTAAATTTGTATTGAAATACATTTACAAAATACACATAAAATAATGTAAATTTGAATGAAAATATATAAACAAATACACTTAAAATAACGTAAATTTGTATAAAATATATATAAAAAATACACATTAAATAATGTAAATATGTATAAAAGAATATATACAAAACACGAATAGAATAATATAAAATCGTATCAAAATAAATACACAGAATATTAATAAAATAATGTAAATTTGTATGAAAATTAAGATGCAAAATACCCATAAAATAACGCATTTTTATAAAATATATATACCAAGACACACATAAAATATTTGAATTTGTATTAAAATAAATATACAAAATGCACATACAATAAAAGGTAAATTTGTATTGAAATATATTTGCAAAATACATATAAAACCATGTAAATTTTAAAAATACATATACGAATACACATAAAATAACGTAGATTTCAATGAAAATAAATATACAAAATACACATAAAATGAAGTAAATACGTATAAAAAAAGGTATACAAAATACACATAAAATAATGTAAACTCGTATCAAAATAAATAAACAAAATACTAATAAAAGAATGTATTATTATATATATAAATATACAAAATACAAATAAAATAACGTAAATTTATATAAAACTATATGAAAAATACACAAAAGTAATTAAATTTGTGTGAAAATAGATATACAAAATACATGTATTTTGTATATTTATTTTCATACAAATTGAAATTATTTTGTTTATTTTTTATATATTTCATACAAATTTTCGTTATTTAATGTGTATTTTGTATATTGATTTTCTACAAATATACGTTCTTTTATCTGAATTTTGTTTATTGAATTTGAAACGAATTTACCTTATTTTGTATATCTATTTTCATACAAAATAAAATACTTTTGTGTATTTTTGTATATAGTTTTACATAAATTTACGTTATTTTATGTGTATTTTGTATATTTATATTTATACAAATACACATTCTTTTATTGGTATTTTGTATATTAATTTTGATACAATTTACATTATTTTATGTGTATTTTGCATACATTTTTTATACGTATTTACTTCATTTTATGTGTATTTTGTATATATATTTGTATAGAAATCTACGTTATTTTATGTGTATTCGTATATATATTTTGAAACAAATTTACATTGTTTTATATGTATTTTGCATATCTATTTCAATACAAATTTACCTTATTGTATGTGTTTTTTGTAGATTTATTTTAATACAAATTTAATTTTTTGATGTGTATTTTGGTATATATATTTTTATAAATAAAAAAAATGCGTTATTTTATGGGTATTTTTATAAATATTTTGATACAAATCTACATTATTTTATGTATTTTGTATATACATTTCAATTCAAATTTAGCTTATTTTATCTGTATATTGTATATCTATTTTCATACGAATTTAATTACTTCTGTGTATTTTGTATATAGTTTTATACAAATTTACGTCATTTTATGTATTTTGTATATTTATATTTATACAAATACACATTCTTTTATTGGTATTTTGTTTATTTATTTTGATACGAATTTACATTATTTTATGAGTATTTTGTATACATTTTTTTATACGTATTTACTTCATTTTACGTGTATTTTGTATATATATTTTTATACAAATCTACGTTATTTTATGTGTATTCGTATATATATATTTTGAAACAAATTTACATTGTTTTATATGTATTTTGCATATCTATTTCAATACAGATTTACCTTATTGTATGTGTATTTTGTATATTTATTTTAATGCAAATTAATTTTTTCATGTGTATTTTGGTATATATATTTTTATAAAAAATGCGTTATTTAATGGGTATTTTGCATCTTTATTTTCATACAAATTTACATTGTTTTATTAATATTCTGTGTATTTATTTTGATACGATTTTACATTATTCTATTTGTGTTTTGTATATTTTTTTATACATATTTACATTATTTAATGTGTACTGTTTATATTTTAAAACAAATTTACGTTACTTTATGCGCATCTGTTAAAATATTTTGATACAAATTTACATTATTTTATGTATTTTGTATATATATTTCAATACAAATTTAGTTTATTTTATGTATATTTTGTATATCTATTTTTATTTGTATCAAAATAAATAAAGAAAGTAGCAATAAAATAATGTAAATTTGTATGAGAAAACATATACAAATACACATAAAATAACAAATTTCTAAAAAAATATATGTACAAAAATGCACATAAAATAAAGTAAATTTGCAATTTTGTATTGAAATAGATATGCAAAATACATATAAAACAATGTAAATTTGTTTCAAAATATAACATAAAATAACGTAGATTTCTATAAAATATATACAAAATACACATAAAATGAAGTAAATACGTATAAAAAATGAATACAAAAAATACATAAAAATCGTATCAAAATAAATAAACAAAATACCAGTAAAAGAATGTGTATTTGTAGAAATATAAATATACAAAATACACATAAAATATCGTAAATTTGTATAAAACTATATACAAAAATACACAGAAGTTATTAAATTTGTATGAAAATATATATACAAAATACAGCTAAAATAAGCTAAATTTGAATTGAAATGTACATACAAAATACATGAAATAATGTAAATCTGTATCAAAATATTTATACAAATACATATAATAACGTAGATTTGTTTAAAAATATATAAACAAAATACACATTAAGTAATATAAATACGTATAAAAAATATGTTCAAAATACACATATAATCATGTAATTCGTATCAAAATAAATAAACAAAATAGCAATAAAATAATGTAAATTTGTATGAGAAAACATATACAAATAACGCAAATTTCTATAAAAATATATGTACAAAAATGCACATAAAATAAAATAAATTTGCAAAAATATATATACAAAACACACTAAATAATGTAAATGCGTACATAAAATAACCTAAATTTGTATAAAACTATATACAAAATACAGAAAAATAATTTAAATTTGTTTGAAAAGAAATATACAAAACACACATAAAATTAGGTAAATTTGTATTGAAATACATATACAAAATACACATCAAATAATGTAAATTTGAATGAAAATATATAAACAAATACACTTATAATAACGTAAATTTGTATAAAATATATATGCAAGATACACATTAAATAATGTAAATATGCATAAAAAATATATATACAAAAACAAATAGAATAATGTAAAATCGTATCAAAATAAAGACACAGAATATCAATAACATAATGTAAATTTTTATGAAAATAAAGATACAAAATTCACAACAATTTTCGCATTTTTTATAAAAAATATATTTACCAAAATACATATAAAATATTTAAATTTGTATTGAAATAAATATACAAAATGCATATACAGTAAGGTAAATATGTATTGAAAGAGATATTCAAAAATACATATAAAACAATGTAAATTTGTTTCAAAATATATATACGAATACACATAAAATAAAGTAGATTTCTATAGAAATATATATACAAAATACTTATGAAATTATGAAAATACGTATAAAAATATATATACAAAATACATATCAAATAATGTAAATTCGTGTCAAAATAAATAAAGAAAATATCATGAAAAGAATGTGTATTTGTATGAAAATAGATAATAGATAATAAATTTGGATAAAATATGTATGCAAGATACACATTAAATAATGTAAATAATGTAAATAATGTAAAAAAAGTATATACAAAAAACAAATAGAATAATGTAACATCGTATCAAAATAAATACACCGAATATTAATAAAATAATGAAAATTTGTATGAAAATAAAGATGCAAAATTCCCATAAAATAGCGCATTTCTTATAAAAATATATATACCAAAATACACATAAAATATTTAAATTTGTATTGAAATAAATATACAAAATGCATATACAGTAAGGTAAATTTGTATTAAAAGAGATATTCTAAAATACATATCAAACAATGTAAATTTGTTTCAAAATATATATACGAATACACATAAAATAAAGTAGATTTCTATAGAAATATATATACAAAATACATTTGAAATTATGTAAATACGTATAAAAATATATATACAAAATACATATCAAATAATGTAAATTTTTGTATATGTATTTTTATAAAAATATGCTTTATTTTATGGGTATTTTGCATCTTTATTTTCATACAATTTTACGTTATTTTATTGATATTCTGCTCATTCATTTTGATACGATTTGACATTATTCTATGTGTATTTTGTATATATTTTTCATACAAATTTACGTTATTTTATGTGTATTTGTTTATATATTTTGACACAAATTTACAAAATTTTATGGGTATTTTGTATATATATTTCAAAAGAAATTTACCTAGTTTTATGTGTATTTTGAATATCTATTTTCATACAAACTCAAATTATTTATATGTATTTTTGTATATATTTCAATACAAATTTTAGTTATGTTATGTGTATTTTGTAAATCTATTTTCATTCAAATATATATTATTTTATTGGTATTTTGTTGATTTATATTGATACGAATTTACATTATTTTATATGTACTTTTTATATATATTTTTATACGCATTTACATTATTTAATATTTATTTTGAATGTATAATTTTATACAAATTCATGGTATTTTATGTATTTGTATATATTTTCATATAAATTTACATTATTTTATGTGTATTTGTACATATATTTCATTACAAATTTACCTTATTTTATGTTTATTTTGTTTGTGTATTTTGTACATTTATATTTACACATTTACTCATACAAATTTATATTATTTTATTGGTATTTTGTTTATTTATTTTGATACGAATTACATGATTATATCTTTGTTTTCATACAAATTTAAATTATTTTATTGATATTCTGTGTACTTATTTTGATACGATTTTACATTATTCTATGTATAACAAAAATAAATACAGAATACACAAAAATAGATATGCAAAATACATATAAACAATGTAAATTTGTTTCAAAATATATATACGAATACACATGACATGGGTATTTTGAATCTTAATTTTCATACAAATTTACATTATTTTATTAATATTTTCTGTATTTATTTTGATACGATTTTACATTATTTTATTTGTGTTTTGTATATATTTTTTTATACATATTTACATTATTTAATGTGTTTTTTGTATATATATTTGATACAAATTTATGTTATTTTAAGTCTATATGTTTATATATTTTCATTCAAATTTACATTATTTTATGTGTATTTTGTATATGTATTTCAATACAAATTTACCTAATTTTATGTTTTTTGTATATTTATTTTCATACAAGTTTAAATTATTTTTGTTTATTTTTGTATATAGTTTTATACAAATTTAGGTTATTTTATGTGTATTTTGTATATCTATTTTCATACAAATACACATTCTTTTCATGATATTTTTTTTATATATTTTGACACGAATTAACATTATTTAATGTGTATTTTGTATATATATTTTTATACGTATTTACATTATTTCAAGTGTATTTTGTATATATATTTCTATAGAAATCTACGTTATTTTATGTGTATTCGTAAATATATTTTGAAACAAATTTACATTGTTTTATGTGTATTTTGCATATTTTTTCAATACAAATTTACATTACTGTATGTGCATTTTGTATATTAATTTTAATACAAATTTTGTTAATCTATGTGTATTTTTGTGTATGTATTTTTATAAAAATATGCTTTATTTTATGGGTATTTTGCATCTTTATTTTCATACAAATTTACATTATTTTATTGATATTCTGTGTATTTATTTGGTATGATTTTACATTATTCTAAGTGTATTTTGTATATATATTTTATATAAAATGTATTTGTTTTCATTTGATACAAATCTACATTATTTGATGTGTTTTTTGTACATGTATTTAAATACAAATTTAACTAGTTATATGTGTATTTTGTATATCTATTTTGTATGTATATTTTCATAGAAATTTACTCTATTTTATGAGTATTCGTATATATATTTAGATACAAATTTACATTATTGATGTGTATTTTGCATATCTATTTCAATACAAATTTTCTTTATTGTACGTGCATTTTGTATATTTATTTTAATACAAATTTAATTATTTTATATGTATTTTTGTATATATATTATATGGATATTTTGCAGCTTTATTTTCATACAAATTTACATTATTTTATTGATATTCTCTTTATTTATTTTGATACGATTTAACATTATTCTATGTGTATTTTGTATATATTTTTTATACATATTTACATTATTTAAGGTTTATTTTGTATAGATATTTTATCCAAATTTACATTATTTTATGTGTATTGTTTATATATTTTTATACAAATTTACATTATTTTATGTGTATTTTGTATATATATTTTCATAAAAAAATTACGCTATTTTATTGTGTGTATTCGTATATATTTTGATACAAATTTTATACAAATTCATGTTATTTAATGTGTATTTGTATATATATTTTCATACAAATTTATATTCTTTTATGTGTATTTTTTCATATATTTCATTACAAATTTACCTTATTTTATGTTTATTTTGTATATTTATTTCATTCAATTTTAAATTATTTTATGTGTATATTTGTATTTGTATTTAGGTTATTTTATGTGTATTTTGTATATATATTTTCATCCAAAATTACATTATTACATTGGTATTTTCTTAATTTAATTCGATACGAATTTAGATTATTTCATAGGTATTTTGTATACATATTTTTATACTCATTTACATTATCTAATGTGTGTTTTGTATATATATTTTTATGCAAATTTATTTTATGTTCATTTTTGTACATATATTTTTATAGAAATTTGCGTTATTTTATGTATATAGTTTTATATAAATTTACGTTATTTTATGTGCATTTTGTATATTTATATTTATACAAATACACATTCTTTTATTGCTGTATTGTTTATTTATATTTATACGAATTTACATTATTTTATGTGTATTTTGTATACATTTTTTTATACGTATTTACTTAATTTTATGGTTATTTTGTATATGTATTTTTATAGAAATCTACGTTATTTTATGTGTATTCGCATATATATTTTGCAACAAATTTACATTATTTTATATGTATTTTGCATATCTATTTCAATACAAATTTACCTTATTGTATGTGCATTTTGTATATTTATTTTAATACAAATTCAAATATTTTATGTGTATTTTGGTATCAATAATTTTATAAAAAACGCGTTATTTTATAGGTATTTTGCATCTTAATTTTCATACAAATTTACATTATTTTATTAATATTCTGTGTATATATTTTGATACGATTTTACATTATTCTATTTGTGTTTTGTATATATTTTTTATACATATTTACATTATTTAATGTGTATTTTGTATATATATTTCATACAAATTTACGTTATTATATATGTATTTGTTTATATATTTTCTTTCAAATTCACATTATTTTATGTGTATTTTGTATATGTATTTCAATAGAAATTAACCTAATTTTATGTGTATTTTGTATATTTCTTTTCATACAAATTTAAATTATTTTGTGTATTTTGTATATAGTTTTATACAAATTTAGGTTATTTTATGTAGCATTTACATTATTTAATGTGTGTTTTGTATATATATTTTATCCAAAGTTAATTTATTTTACGTTCATTTTTGGACATATATTTTTATAGAAATTAGCGTTATTTTATATGTATTTGTATATGTTTTCTCATACAAATTTACATTATTTTATTGCTATTTTGTTTATTTAGTTTGATACGAATTACATGATTATATGTGTATTTTGTACATTTTTTTATACGTATTTACATTACTTAATGTGTATTTTGTTTATATATTTTTAAACAAATTTACGTTATTATATGTATTTTTATAAATATTTTGATACAAATTTACATTATTTTATGTATTTTGTATATACATTTCAATTCAAATTTAGCTTATTTTATCTGTATTTTGTATATCTATTTTCATACGAATTTAATTACTTGTGTATTTTTGTATATAGTTTTATACAAATTTACGTTATTTTATGTGTATTTTGTATATTTATATTTATACAAATACACATTCTTTTATTGGTATTTTGTTTATTTATTGTGATACGAATTTACATTATTTTATGAGTATTTTGTATACATTTTTTTATACGTATTTACTTCATTTTACGTGTATTTTGTATATATATTTTTATACAAATCTACGTTATTTTATGTGTATTCGTATATATATTTTGAAACAAATTTACATTGTTTTATACCTTATTACTTATTATTACTTATTACTTATTACCTTATTGTATGTGTATTTTGTATATTTATTTTAATACAAATAAAAAAAATTATGTGTATTTTTGTATATATATTTAAAAAAAATGCGTTATTTCATGGGTATTTTGTTTCTTTATTTTCATACAAATTTACATTATTTTATTAATATTCTGTGTATTTATTTTGATACGATTTTACATTATTCTATTTGTGTTTTGTATATATTTCTTTATAGAAATTTACGTTATTTTAAGTGTATTTGTTTATGTATTTTCATTCAAATTTACAGCATTTTATGTGTATTTTGTATATGTATTTCAATACAAATTTACCTAATTTTATGTGTATTTTGTGTACTTATTTTCAAACAAATTTATTTTAACTTATGTGTATTTTGTATATTTATTTTCATACAAATACACATTCTTTTATTGACATTTTGTTTATTTATTTTGACGCGAATTTACATTATTTAATGTGTATTTTGTATATATATTTTTATACGTATTTACATCCTTTCATGTGTATTTTGTATATTTATAAAAAATGCGTTATTTTATAGGTATTTTGCATCTTTATTTTCATATAAATTTACATTATTTTATTTACATTCTGTGTATTTATTTAATACGATTTTACAGAATTCTATTTGTGTTTTGTATATATATTTTAATATTTATATTATTTAATGAGTATTTTATATATATTTTATACAAATTTATGTTAATTTAAGTGTATTTTGTATACGTATTTTTACAAATTTATTTTAATTTTATGTGTATTTTGTATTTATTTTCATACAAATTTAACTTATTTTGTGTATTTTATATATAGTTTTATACAAATTTACGTTATTTTATGTGTATTTTGTATATGTATTTTCATACAAATACACATTCTTTTATTGATATTTTAATTATTTATTTTGACACGAATTTACATTATTTAATGTGTATTTTGTATATATATTTTATACGTATTTACAACATTTCATGTATATTTTGTATATATATTTCTATAGAAATCTACGTTATTTTATGTGTATTCGTATATATATTTTGAAACAAATCTACATTATTTTATGTGTATTTTGTATATATATTTCATTATAAATTTGCCTTATTTTAAGTTTATTTTTTTATCTATTTTCATTCAAATTCTAATCATTTTATGTGTATATATTTATTTGTATTTGCGTTATTTTATGTTTTTTCTATATATATTTTCATTCAAAATTACATTATTTTATCGGTATTTTGTTCATTTATTTCGATGCGAGTTTAGATTATTTCATGTGTATTTTCTATACATATACATATAAAGGAAATTTCTATGAAAATATATATTCAAAATACATATAAAATTATGGAAATAAGTATAAAATATATATATCAAATACACCTAAAAAAATCAAAATACGTATAAAAATAAATAAATAAAATTCCGATAACAGAACGTATATTAAAAGGAAAATAAATATACAAAATAAACATAAAAATACGAAAATTTGAAGAAAAATATATAAAATAATACACAAAATTAATTTCAGTTTGTATGAAAATAGATATACAAAATACACATATAATTAGTTAAATTTGTATTTAAATACATTATTAAAATAATTTAAATTTGTATGAAATGAAAACAAATTCACATAAAATAACGTACATTGGTATAAAATAGATATACAAAATATACATAGAATAATGTAAAATCGTATCAAAATAAATACACAGAATATCAATGAATTAATGTAATTTTTTTTGAAAATAAAGATGCAAAATACCCATAAAATAAAGCATATTTTTATAAAAATACATATACAAAAATACACATAGAATAGCTAAATTTGTATTAAAATTAATATAAAAAATGAACGTACAATAAGGTTAATTTGTATTGAAAAACTATGCAAAATGCACATAAAACAATGTATATTTGTTTCAAAATATATATACGAATACACATAAAATAACGTATATTTCTATAGAAATATATATACAAAATACACATGAAATGACGTAAATACGTATAAAAATATATATACACAATACACATTAAATAATGTAAATTCGCATCAAAATAAATAAACAAAATATCAATAAAAGAATGTGTATTTGTATGAAAATAGATATACAAAATACACATAAAATATTGTAAATTTGAATAAAACTCTATACAAAAATACACAAAAAATAATTTAAATTTGTATAAAATATATATACAAAATACACATGAAATTAGGTAAATTTCTATTGAAATACATATACAAAATACACATAAAATAATGTAAATTTGAATAAAAATATATAAACAAATACACTTAAAATAACGAAAATTTGTATGAAATATATATAGAAAATACACATTAAATAATGTAAATATGTATAAAAAAATATATACAAAACACACATACAATAATGTAAAATAGTATCAAAATAAATACACAGAATATTCATAAAATAATGTAAATTTGTATGAAAATAAAGATGCAAAATACCCATAAAACAACGCATTTTTTATGAAAATATATATACCAAAATGCACATAAAATATTTAAATTTGTATTACAATAAATATACAAAATGCACATACAATAAGGTAAATTTGTATTGAAATAGATATGCAAAATACATATAAAACAATGTAAATTTGTTTCAAAATATACATACGAATACACATAAAATAACGTAGATTTCTATAAAATATATATACAAAATACACATAAAATGAAGTAAATACGTATAAGAAAATGTATACAAAATACACATAAAATAATGTAAACTCGTATCAAAATAAATAAACTAAATGCCAATAAAACTAAAAACTATATACAAAAATAAACAAAAATAATTAAATTTGTATGAAAATAGATATACAAAAGACACATGAAATAAGCTAAATTTGAATTGAAATAAATATAGAAAATACATAAAATAATGTAAATTTGTATCAAAATATATATTCAAATACACATATAATAACGTAAATTTGTATAAAAATATATAAACAAAATACACATTAAATAATGTAAATACGTATAAAAGATATGTACGTAATGTAAAAATTTATAAAATTAAAGATGCAAAATACCCATAAAATATCTTATATTTAAAAAAAAATATATACAAAAATACACAAAATAATTAAATTTGTATTAAAATAAATATACAAAATACACATACAATAAGGTAGATTTTTATTGAAATAGATATGCAAAAAACACATAAAATAATGAAAATTTTTATCAAAATATATACGAATACACACAATAAAATTACGTAAATTTTAATGAAAATATATATAAAAAATACATAAAATAAAGTAAATACATAGAAAAATATATATACAAAATACACATAAAATAATGTAAATTCGTATCAAAATAAATACAGAAAACTTCCTGTAAAAAAATGTATATGTGTAGGAAAATATATATACAAAATACAAATAAAATAAAAAAAATTGTATAAAATAATACAAAAATACACAAAATAATTTAAATTTGTTTGAAAATAGATATGCAAAATACAAATGAAATTAGGCAAATTTTATTGAAATACATATACAAAATACACATAAAATAATGTAAATTTGTATGAAAATATATAAACAAATACACATAAGATAACGTAAATTTCCATAAAATATATGTACAAAATATACATTAAATAATGTAAATATGTCTAAAATATATATACAAAATACACAGAATAACGTAAAATCGTATCAAAATAAATAAACAGACAATCAATAAAATAATGTAAATTTGTATGAAAATAAAGATGCAAAATACCCATATAATAACGCATATTTGTTTAAAAATATATATACAAAATACACATAAAATAATTAAATTTGCATCAAAATAAATATACAAAAGGCACATACAATAAAGAAAATTTGTATTGAAATAGATATGCGAAATACACATAAATAATGTAAATTTGTATCAAAATATATATACGAATACACATAAAATAGAGTAAATTTCTATGAAAATATATATTCAAAATACATATAAAATTATGTAAAGAAGTATAAAAATATATATATCAAATACACCTAAAATAATGAAAACTCGTATCAAAATAAATAAACAAAATTCCGATAAAAGAACGTATATTTGTAGGAAAATAAATATACAAAATTCACATAAAATTACGAAAATTTGAATAAAAATATATACTAAAATACACAAAATTAATTTCAATTTGTATGAAAATAGATATACATAATACACATATAATTAGTTAAATTTGTATTTAAATACATGTACAAAATACACATAAAATAATGTAAATTTGTATGAAATGAAAACAAATTCACATAAAATAACGTTCATTTGTATGAAATATATATACAAAATATACATAGAATAATGTAAAATCGTATCAAAATAAATACACAGAATATCAATAAAATAATGTAAATTTGTATGAAAATAAAGATGCAAGATACCCATAAAATAAAGCATTTTTTAATGAAAATACATATACAAAAATACACATAGAATAATTAAATTTGTATTAAAATTAATATACAAAATGCACGTACAATAAGGTAAATTTATATTGAAAAAATATGCAAAATGCACATAAAACAATGTATAATTGTTTCAAAATATATATAAGAAAACACATAAAATAACATATATTTCTATAGAAATATATATACAAAATACACATGAAATGACGTAAATACGTATAAAAATATATATTCACAATACACATGAAATAATGTGAATTCGCGTCAAAATAAATAAACAAAATATGAATAAAAAATGTGTATTTGTATGAAAATAGATATACAAAATACACATAAAATATTTTAAATTTATATAAAACTCTTTTTATAAAAATATATATACCAAAATAATAAAATTTTTAAATTTGTATTACAATAAATATACAAAATGCACATACAATAAGGTAGATTTATATTGAAATAGATATGCTAAATGCATATAAAACAATGTAAATTTGCTTCAAAATATATATACCAATACACATAAAATAACGTAGATTACTATAAAAATATATATACAAAATACACATTAAATGAAGTAAATACGTATAAGAAAATGTATACAAAGTACATAAAATTTTTAAATTTGTATTAAAATAAATATACAAAATACACATATAATAAGGTAAATCTATATTGAAATAGATATGCAAGATAAACATAAAATAATGTAAATTTGTATCAAATCATATACGAATACATACAATAAAATAACGGAAATTTTTATGAAAATGTATATAAAAAATACACATAAAATAATGTAAATACGTAGAAAAATATATACCAAATACACATAAAATTATGTAAATTTTATGAAAATAATGAACAAAATTCCACTAAAAGAATGTATATTTGTAGGAAAATATAAATACAAAACAAATAAAATAACTAAAATTTGTATAAAATATATAAAAATACATAAAATAATTTAAATTTGTTTGAAAATAGATATGCAAAATACACATAAAATTAGGCAAATCTGTATTGAAATACATATACAAATTACACATAAAATATTGTAAATTTTATGAAAATATATAAACAAATACACATAAAATATCGTAAATTTATATAAAATATATATACAAAATATACATTAAATAATGTAAATGTATAAAATATATATACAAATACACATAGAATAATGTAAAATCGTATCAAAATAAATAAACAGAATATCAATAAAATAATGTAAATTTGTATGAAAACAAAGATGCAAAATACCTAAATAATAACGCATATTTTACAAAATACACATAAAATAATTAAATTTGTATTAAAATAAATATACAAAATACATATACAATATGGTAAATTTGTATTGAAATTGATATGCAAAATAAACATAAATAATGTAAATTTGAATCAAAATATATACGAATACCCATAAAATAGAGTAAATTTCTATGAAAATATATATTCAAAACACAAATAAAATGATATAAATAAGAATAAAAATATATTTATCAAATACACCTAAAATAATGTAAATTCGTATAAAAATAAATAAACAAAATTACGATAAAAGATGCAAGATACACATTAAATAATGTAAATATTTATAAAAAATATATATACAAAAAAAAATAGAATAATGTGAAATCGTATCAAAATAAATACACCGAATATTAATAAAATAATGTAAATTTGTATGAAAACAAAGATGCAAAATTCTATCAAATAGCACATTTCTTATAAAATATATATACCAAAATACACTTAAAATAACGTAAATTTGTATAAAATATATATGCAAGATACACATTAAATAATGTAAATGTGTATAAAAATATATATACAAAAAACAAATAGAATAATGTAAAATCGTATCAAAATAAATACACAGAATATCAATAAAATAATGTAAATTTGTATGAAAATAAAGATGCAAAATTCCCAAAAATTATCGCATTTTTTATAAAAATATATATACCAAAATACACATAAAATATTTAAATTTGTATTGAAATAAATATACAAAATGCATATACAGTAAGGTAAATTTGTATTAAAAGAGATATTCTAAAATACATATAAACAATGTAAATTTGTTTCAAAATATATATACGAATACACATAAAATAAAGTAGATTTCTATAGAAATATATATACAAAATACATATGAAATTATGTAAATACGTATAAAAATATATATACAAAATACATATCAAATAATGTAAATTTTTGTATATGTATTTTTATAAAAATATGCTTTATTTTATGGGTATTTTGCATCTTTATTTTCATACAAATTTACGTTATTTTATTGATATTCTGCTCATTCATTTTGATACGATTTGACATTATTCTATGTGTATTTTGTATATATTTTTCATACAAATTTACGTTATTTTATGTGTATTTGTTTATATATTTTGACACAAATTTACAATATTTTATGGGTATTTTGTATATATATTTCAAAAGAAATTTACCTAGTTTTATGTGTATTTTGAATATCTATTTTCATACAAACTCAAATTATTTATATGTATTTTTGTATATATTTCAATACAAATTTTAGTTATGTTATGTGTATTTTGTAAATCTATTTTCATTCAAATATATATATTATTTTATTGGTATTTTGTTGATTTATATTGATACGAATTTACATTATTTTATATGTACTTTTTATATATATTTTTATACGCATTTACATTATTTAATATTTATTTTGAATGTATAATTTTATACAAATTCATGGTATTTTATGTGTATTTGTATATATATTTTCATATAAATTTACATTATTTTATGTGTATTTTGTACATATATTTCATTACAAATTTACCTTATTTTATGTTTATTTTGTTTGTGTATTTTGTACATTTATATTTATACACATTTACTCATACAAATTTATATTATTTTATTGGTATTTTGTTTATTTATTTTGATACGAATTACATGATTATATCTTTGTTTTCATACAAATTTAAATTATTTTATTGATATTCTGTGTACTTATTTTGATACGATTTTACATTATTCTATGTATAACAAAAATAAATACAGAATACACAAAAATAGATATGCAAAATATATAAACAATGTAAATTTGTTTCAAAATATATATACGAATACACATGACATGGGTATTTTGAATCTTAATTTTCATACAAATTTACATTATTTTATTAATATTTTCTGTATTTATTTTGATACGATTTTACATTATTTTATTTGTGTTTTGTATATATTTTTTTATACATATTTACATTATTTAATGTGTTTTTGTATATATATTTGATACAAATTTACGTTATTTTAAGTCTATATGTTTATATATTTTCATTCATATTTACATTATTTTATGTATTTTGTATATGTATTTCAATACAAATTTACCTAATTTTATGTTTTTGTATATTTATTTTCATACAAGTTTAAATTATTTTTGTTTATTTTGTATATAGTTTTATACAAATTTAGGTTATTTTATGTGTATTTTGTATATCTATTTTCATACAAATACATATTCTTTTCATGATATTTTTTATATATTTTGACACGAATTAACATTATTTAATGTGTATTTTGTATATATATTTTATACGTATTTACATTATTTCAAGTGTATTTTGTATATATATTTCTATAGAAATCTACGTTATTTTATGTGTATTCGTATATATATTTTTATACAAATTTACATTTTTTTATGTGTATTTTGTATATTTTTCAATACAAATTTACATTACTGTATGTGCATTTTGTATATTAATTTTAATACAAATTTTGTTAATCTATGTGTATTTTTGTGTATGTATTTTTATAAAAATATGCTTTATTTTATGGGTATTTTGCATCTTTATTTTCATACAAATTTACATTATTTTATTGATATTCTGTGTATTTATTTGGTATGATTTTACATTATTCTATGTGTAGTTTGTATATATATTTTATATAAAATGTATTTGTTTTCATTTGATACAAATCTACATTATTTGATGTGTTTTTTGTACATGTATTTAAATACAAATTTAACTAGTTATATGTGTATTTTGTATATCTATTTTGTATGTATATTTTCATAGAAATTTACTCTATTTTATGAGTATTCGTATATATATTTAGATACAAATTTACATTATTGATGTGTATTTTGCATATCTATTTCAATACAAATTTTCTTTATTGTACGTGCATTTTGTATATTTATTTTAATACAAATTTAATTATTTTATATGTATTTTTGTATAAATATTTTTATGCAAATATGCGTTATTATATGGATATTTTGCAGCTTTATTTTCATACAAATTTACATTATTTTATTGATATTCTCTTTATTTATTTTGATACGATTTAACATTATTCTATGTGTATTTTGTATATATTTTTTATACATATTTACATTATTTAAGGTTTATTTTGTATATATATTTTATCCAAATTTACATTATTTTATGTGTATTGTTTATATATTTTATACAAATTTACATTATTTTATGTGTATTTTGTATATATATTTTCATAAAAAAATTACGTTATTTTATTGTGTGTATTCGTATATATTTTGATACAAATTTTATACAAATTCATGTTATTTAATGTGTATTTGTATATATATTTTCATACAAATTTATATTCTTTTATGTGTATTTTTTCATATATTTCATTACAAATTTACCTTTTATTTTATGTTTATTTTGTATATCTATTTCATTCAATTTTAAATTATTTTATGTGTATATTTGTATTTGTATTTAGGTTATTTTATGTGTATTTTGTATATATATTTTCATCCAAAATTACATTATTACATTGGTATTTTCTTAATTTAATTCGATACGAATTTAGATTATTTCATAGGTATTTTGTATACATATTTTTATACTCATTTACATTATCTAATGTGTGTTTTGTATATATATTTTATGCAAATTTATTTTATGTTCATTTTGTATATATATATTTTATAGAAATTTGCGTTATTTTATGTATATAGTTTTATATAAATTTACGTTATTTTATGTGCATTTTGTATATTTATATTTATACAAATACACATTCTTTTATTGCTGTATTGTTTATTTATATTTATACGAATTTACATTATTTTATGTGTATTTTGTATACATTTTTTTATACGTATTTACTTAATTTTATGGTTATTTTGTATATGTATTTTTATAGAAATCTACGTTATTTTATGTGTATTCGCATATATATTTTGCAACAAATTTACATTATTTTATATGTATTTTGCATATCTATTTCAATACAAATTTACATTTTATTGTATGTGCATTTTGTATATTTATTTTGATACAAATTCAAATATTTTATGTGTATTTTGGTATCAATAATTTTATAAAAAACGCGTTATTTTATAGGTATTTTGCATCTTAATTTTCATACAAATTTACATTATTTTATTAATATTCTGTGTATATATTTTGATACGATTTTACATTATTCTATTTGTGTTTTGTATATATTTTTTTATACATATTTACATTATTTAATGTGTATTTTGTATATATATTTCATACAAATTTACGTTATTATATGTGTATTTGTTTATATATTTTCTTTCAAATTCACATTATTTTATGTGTATTTTGTATATGTATTTCAATAGAAATTAACCTAATTTTATGTGTATTTTGTATATTTCTTTTCATACAAATTTAAATTATTTTTGTGTATTTTTGTATATAGTTTTATACAAATTTAGGTTATTTTATGTAGCATTTACATTATTTAATGTGTGTTTTGTATATATATTTTTATCCAAAGTTAATTTATTTTACGTTCATTTTTGGACATATATTTTTATAGAAATTAGCGTTATTTTATATGTATTTGTATATGTTTTCTCATTTTATTGCTATTTTGTTTATTTAGTTTGATACGAATTACATGATTATATGTGTATTTTGTACATATTTTTTATACGTATTTACATTACTTAATGTGTATTTTGTTTATATATTTTGAAACAAATTTACGTTATTATATGTATTTTTATAAATATTTTGATACAAATTTACATTATTTTATGTATTTTATATATACATTTCAATTCAAATTTAGCTTATTTTATCTGTATTTTGTATATCTATTTTCATACGAATTTAATTACTTCTGTGTATTTTTGTATATAGTTTTATACAAATTTACGTTATTTTATGTGTATTTTGTATATTTATATTTATACAAATACACATTCTTTTATTGGTATTTTGTTTATTTATTTTGATACGAATTTACATTATTTTATGTGTATTTTGTATACATTTTTTTATACGTATTTACTTCATTTTACGTGTATTTTGTATATATATTTTTATACATATCTACGTTATTTTATGTGTATTCGTATATATATTTTGAAACAAATTTACATTGTTTTATATGTATTTTGCATATCTATTTCTATACAGATTTACCTTATTGTATGTGTATTTTGTATATTTATTTTAATACAAATAAAAAAAATTATGTGTATTTTTGTATATATATTTAAAAAAAATGTGTTATTTCATGGGTATTTTGTTTCTTTATTTTCATACAAATTTACATTATTTTATTAATATTCTGTGTATTTATTTTGATACGATTTTACATTATTCTATTTGTGTTTTGTATATATTTCTTTATACAAATTTACGTTATTTTAAGTGTATTTGTTTATGTATTTTCATTCAAATTTACAGCATTTTATGTGTATTTTGTATATGTATTTATTTTATGTGTATTTGTTTATATATTTTGACACAAATTTACAATATTTTATGGGTATTTTGTATATACATTTCAAAAGAAATTTACCTAGTTTTATGTGTATTTTGTATATCTATTTTCATACAAACTCAAATTATTTCTATGTATTTTTGTATATATTTTAATGCAAATTTTAGTTATGTTATGTGTATTTTGTAAATCTATTTTCATTCAAATATATATTATTTTATTTTTGTTTTGTTGATTTATATTGAAATGAATTTACATTATTTTATATGTTCTTTGTATATATATTTTTATACGATTTTCCATTATTTAATATTTATTTTGAATATATATTTTTATACAAATTCATGGTATTTTATGTATTTGTATATATTTTCATATAAATTTACATTATTTTATGTGTATTTTGTACATATATTTTATTACAAATCTACCTTTATTTTATGTTTATTTGTATGTGTATTTTGTATATTTATATTTATCCAAATATTATTCATTTATTGGTATTTTGTTTATTTATTTTAACTCGAATTTACGTTCTTTTATCGGAATTTTGTTTATTTATTTTGATACGAATTTTCATTTTTTTTAGGTGTATTTGATATATATATATTTTTATACTTATTTACATAATTTTATATGTATTTTGAATATATATTTTCATAGAAATTTACTCTATATGTATATGTATAGAAAATACACATGAAATAATCTAAATTCGTATCGAAATAAATGAACAAAATACCGATAAAATAATGTAATTTTGAATGAAAATATATATAGAAAATACACATAAAATAAAGTAAATACAAATAAATATATACACATAAAATGATTTGAATTTGAATGAAAATAGATATAAAAATAAACTTAAAATAAGGCAAATTTATAATGAAATATATATACAAAATACACATAAAATAATGTAGATTTGTTTCAAAATATATATACGAATACACATAAAATAACCTAGATTTCTATAGAAATATATATACAAAATACACATGAAATGTTGTAAATACGTATAAAAATATATATACAAAATACACATTAAATAATGTAAATTCGTGTCAAGATAAATAACTAAAATATCAATAAAAGAATGAGTATTTGTATGAAAATACATATAAAAAATACACATAAAATAACGTAAATTTGTATAAAACTATATATATATAAATACACAAAAATAAGTTAAATTATTATAAAAATAAATATACAAAATACACATAAAATTAGGAAAATTTGTAAAGAAATACATATACAAAATACACATAAAATAATGTAAATTTGAATGAAAATATATAAACAAATACACTTAAATTAACATAAATTTGTATAAAATATATATAAAAATACTATTAAATAATGTAAATATGTATAAAAATATATATACAAAACACAAATAGAATAATGTAAAATCGTATTAAAATAAATAGACAGAATGTAAATAAAATAATGTAAATTTGTATGAAAATAAAGATGCAACATACCATAAAATAACGCATTTTTATAAATAAACAAAATACACATGAAAGGATGTAAATACGTATAAAAATATATATACAAAATACACATTAAATAAAGTAAATTATGTCAAAATAGATAAACAAAATGTCAATAAAAGAATGTGTATTTATATGAAAATAAATATACAAAATACACATAGGATACTATAAATTTGTATAAAACTATATACAAAATACACAAAAAAATTATATTTGTATGAAAATAAATATACAAAATACACATAAAATTAGGTAAATTTGTATTGAAATACATATACAAAATACATAAAATACTGTAAATTTGAATGAAAATACATAAACAAATACACTTAAAATAACGTAAATTTGTATAAAAAATATATACAAAACACAAATAGAATAATGTAAAATCGTATCAAAATAAATACACAGAATATTAATAAAATAATGTAAATTTGTATGAAAATAAAGATGCAAAATACCAATTAAATGACGCATTATTTTATAAAAATATATATACAAAATACACATGAAAAATTAATTTGTATTAAAATAAATATACAAAATACACATACAATAAGGTAAATCTGTATTGAAATAGATATGCAGAATACATATAAAACAATGTAAATTTGTTTCAAAATATATATACGAATACACATAAAATAACGAAGATTTGTATAAAAATATAAATACAAAATACACATAAATGAAGTAAATACGTATAAGAAAATGTATACAAAATACATAAAATAATGTAAATTGCATCAAAATATATATTTTTATAAGAAATGCGCTATTTGATGGGAATTTTGCATCTTTATTTTCATACAAATTTACATTATTTTATTAATATTCGGTGTATTTATTTTGATACGATTTTACATTATTCTATTTGTTTTTTGTATATATTTTTTTTATACATATTTATATTATTTAAATGTATCTTGCATATATATTACAGACAAATTTATTATCTATTATTTATTTTCATACAAATACACATTCTTTTCATGATATTTTGTTTATTTTTTTTGTCACGAGTTTACATTACTTAATATGTATTTTATATATATATTTTTATACGTATTTACATAATTTCAAGTGTATTTTGTATATATATTTCTATAGAAATCTACGTTATTTTATGTGTATTCGTATATATATTTTGAAACAAATTTACACTGTTTTATTTGTATTTTGCGTTTTTTTTCAATACAAATTTACCTTATTGTATGTGTGCATTTTGTATATTAATTTTAATACAAATTTAATTATTCCATGTGTATTTTTGTATATGTATTTAAAAAATATGCTTTTATCTTCTGGGTATTTTGAATATTTATTTTCATACAAATTTAAATTATTTTATTGATATTCTGTGTACTTATTTTGATACGATTTTACATTATTCTATGTATAACAAAAATAAATACAGAATGCACAAAAATAGATATGCAAAATACATATAAACAATGTAAATTTGTTTCAAAATATATATACGAATACATATGAAATAAGGTAGATTTCTATAAAATATATATACAAAATACACATAAATTAAGTAAATACGTATAAAAAATGTATACAAAATACACATAAAATAATGTAAATTAGTATCAAAATAAATAAACAAAATACCAATAAAAGAATGTGTATTTGTATAAATATATATATATATATATATATATAAAAAATACACATTAAATAATATAAATTTGTTTAAAACTATACAAAATACACATGAAATGATGTAAATACGTATAAAAATATATATACAAAATACACATTAAATAATGTAGATTCGCGTCAAAATAAATAAACAAAATATCAGTAAAGAATGTGTATTTGTATGAAAATACATATACAAAATACATAAAATAACCTAAATTTGTATCAAACTATATACAAAAATACACAAAATATTTTAAATTTGTATGAAAATAAATATACAAAATACACATAAAATTAGGTAAATTTGTATTGAAATACATACACAAAATACACATAAAATAATGTAAATTTAAAGGAAAATACATAAACAAATACACTTAAAATAACGTAAATTTGTATAAAAAAATATGTACAAAACACAAATAGAATAATGTAAAATCGTATCAAAATAAATACACAGAATATTAATAAAATAATGTAAATTTGTATGAAAATAAAAAAAATACCTATAAAATAACGCATTTTTTTATTTATAAAATATATATACTAAAATACACATCAAAAAAATAAATTTGTATTTAAATAAATATAAAAAACACACACAATAAGGTAAATTTGTATTGAAATAGATATACAAAATACATATAAAACAATGTAAATTTGTTTCAAAATATATATATGAATACACATAAAATAACGTAGATTTCTATAAAATATATATACAAAATACACATAAAATGAAGTAAATACGTATAAAATGTATACAAAATACATAAAATAATGTAAATTGTATCAAAATAAATAAACAAAATACTATAAAAGAATGTATTTGTATGAATATAAATATACAAAATAACATAAAATAACGTAAATTTATATAAAACTATATACAAAATAATACAGAAGTAATTAAATTTATGAAAATATACAAAATAATACACGAAATAAGCTAAATTTGAATTGAAATATATATACAAAATACATGAAATAAAGTAAATTTGAATCAAAATATTTATACAAATACACATATAAAACGTAAATTTGTATGAAATATATAAACAAAATACACATTAAATAATGTAAATACGTATAAAAATTTTTACAAAATACACCAATAATCAAGTTATTCGTATCAAAATAAATAACAAAAACTAATTAAATAATGTAAATTTGCATGAGAAAACATATACAAAATACCATAAAATAACGTTTTAAGTTTCATAAAAATATATGTACAAAATTACATAAAATAAAATTAGTTTGCATAAAAATATATACAAAATACACATTAGATAATGTAAATGAGTATAATATGTATAAATACCTATGAAATAATCAATAAAAGAGATGTATTTGTATCAGTTAAATTAACAAAATACACATAAAATAATATAATTTTGATGAAAATATATATACAAAACACACATAAAATAAATTAAATACATATACAAATATACACATTAAATAATCTAAAATTGAATGAAATAAATATACAAAATACACATAAAATAATGTAAATTTGTAAAAATATATAAGATACACATAAAATAACGTAAATTTGTATGAAAATATATACAAAACACAAATAAAATAATGTATAAATGTTTCAAAATAAATACACAGAATATTAATAAAATAATGTAAATTTTATGAAAATATATATGCAAAATACCCATTAAATAACGCATTTTTTTATAAAAATATATATACAAATATACACATAAAATAATTTAAATTTGATTGAAAATAAATTTACAAAATAAACATAAGATAAGGTAAATTTGTAATGAAATACCCACACAAAATACACATAAAATAATGTAAATTTGTATCAAAATATATATAAATATACACATAAAATAACTTAAAACTGTATAAAAATATATATACAAAATACACATAAAATGACAAATTTGTATAAAATACATATACAAAATCACATAAAATAATGTAAATTTCATATCAACTATAAATAAACAAAATACAATAAAAGAAATGTGTATTTGTAAACATAAATATAATATACAAAATACTACATAAAAATAACGTAATTTTTAAAACTATATACAAAAAATACACCAAGTTATTAAATTCGTATGGTAGATATACAAAGATATACCAGAAAAAACAAATAGAAAATTTAGCTAAATTTGTATATAAAGTACATAAAATAATGTAATTTAACATCCCGAAATTACATAAAATACATGTAATAACGTAATTTGCTTCAAAAATATTTATATAAAATACATAACCCGATGTGCGTCGGGCAAATTCCCGCTCGGGCGGGCGATCGCGTTGGCGGGAGTTCCACTGCATCAAAGCCCTTGCAACTAACCAAAAAACACCTGCTTTAACGTATATCTATGCCGTGCTGCAGCAATAGACGCTTAATTTTTTTAAAATATATAAATAAAATACACGATAGCCGTGTGCGTCGGGTGACAGGAATTCCCGCTCGGGCGGAAAGCGTCGGGTGGCGGGAAGTTCCGCCATCCGACACTTGCAACAACCCAAAAAATAGCACCTCTTCCCAACATCATATCTATGCCGTGCAGCATGGAGCACTTCAAATTTATTTAATCGTGGAGAGGAAGGATTGGCGATGAAAAAAACAATATAAATTATTATGTTTTCGTTTGAAATTGCCACACGGGGCATTGATGGTACCTATTTTACAAAATCTATCAGCACCGCCGCGCGGTGCGAGACGACTAATAGTCCTCTAGCCCGACGCTTATGGGTTAGAAGTAAATAAATACGTATAAAAAATATGCAAATATTGATATAATCACCTGTAATTCAAAATCCTCCAAGCACCATCCCACGCAAGGTGTATAATAGTCCTCTAGCCCGACAACTTATGGTTAAGTAATGTAAGCCATTATAAACTAAATAAACAAAATACACACTTAAAATCATGTAGCAAATTTGTATCAAGAAAACATATGCAATATGAACGTAAAATAATGTAGAATTTGGCCTTGAAAATATATATACAAAAGCAAGCATTAGTAATGAAATCCATTATAAAATAAAATAAATTTGTATAAAAAAATGTATATACAAAAATACAAGCAAAAATAATTTAAATTTGTTTATAAAAGAATATGCCTAAATTTGCCACACATAAAACTATAGGTATAATTTGCACAAAATATTGAAATACAATTATACAAAATACATATAAAATACTACATAAGAATTAGGTTAGATTTGAAAGCTCTTATATATACAAAATACACTTATATAATAATGTAAATTTGAATAGAAAATATATAAACAAAATACACATTAAATAGCATGTAAATATGTTATGAAATATAGTCATTACACGTTAAATAATGTAAGTATCATGGCAAAAAATATACCGACTGGAAATAGAAGAATGATAAAATCGTGTCAAATATATACATAATATTAATAAAATAATGTAAAATAATATAAGTTGTGGCAGAAAGTATATGATTACCAAAATACCTATAAAATAACGCATTTTTTACATAAAAATATTGATACGAAATACACACAAAATAAATCAGATTTGAATTAAAATCAAATATACAAAAGATGCACATACAACCAAAATTGAAATTTCAACATTGATAGATGAATAAGCAAAATACCATATAAAATAATGTATAATTTGTTTCAAAATATATATACGAATACACATAAAATAACGTAGATTTCCTACTATAAAATACATATACCAAAATACACGATAATATTAGAAATAGTAAATACGTATAAAAAATGTATACAAAATACCACATAAAATAATGTAAAATCGTATAAATGTAAATAAACAATATACCAATAAAATGTGTATTTCTAGTATAAATATAAATATACAAAAATACGCACATAAAATAACGTAAATTTATGTAAAACTATACACATGAAATAACGCAAATTTCTATAGAAATATATATACAAAAATGCACATAAAATTAATTTGCATAAAAATATATATACAAAACACACATTAGATAATGTAAATGAGTATAAAAATATGTATACAAAATACCTAAGAAATAATCTAAATTCGTGTCTAATTAAATTAAGAAAATACCAATATAATAATGTAATTTTGGATGTAAATATATATAGAAAATACACATAAAAACCTAAATACAAATACAAATATACACATAAAATAATTTAAAATTGAATGAAATAAATATACAAAATAAACATAAAATAAGGCAAATTTGTAATGAAATATATGTAAAAATGCATATAAAATAATATAAATTTGTATGAAAATATACATTAAATAACACATTAAATTACATGAATTTGTATAAAATTTGTATCAAAATATATACTTATACACACAATAAAATAACGTAATTTTTTATGAAAATGTATATACAAAATACACATAAAATAATTTAAATACGTGAAAATATATATACAAAAAATACATAAAATAATGTAAATATGAATGAAAATATATAAATAAATACACATAAAATAATGTAAATTTGGATAAAATATATATACAAAATGAACATTATATAATGTAAATATGTATAAAAAAAATATATACAAAAAACATAGAATAATGTTAAATCGTATCAAAATAAATAAAGAGAATATCAATAAAATAATGTAAATTTGTATGAAAATAAAGATGCAAAATATCCATATAATAACGCATATTTTCATAAAAATATATATACAAAAAAACATATAAAATATTAAATTTGTATTAAAATAAATATACAAAATGCACGTACAATAAAGTAAATTTGTATTGAAATAGATATGCAAAATACACATTAATAATGTAAGTTTGTATCAAAATATATATACGAATACTCATAAAATAGAGTAAATTTCTATGAAAATATACATACAAAATAGATATACAAAATACACATATAACTAGTTAAATTTGTATTTAAATACATGTACAAAAAACACATAAAATAATGTAGATTTGTATGAAATGAAAACAAATACATTTTATATAAAATATATATACAAAATACACATAGAATAATGTAAAAACATATCAAAATAAATACAAAGAAAATCAATAAAATAATGTAAATTTGTATGAAAATAAAGATGCAAAATACCCATAAAATAAAGCATATTTTTATAAAAATACATATACAAAAATACACATAAATTAATCAAATTTGTATTGAAAAAATATGCAAAACACACATAAAACAATGTAAATTTGTTTCAAAATATATTTACGAATACACATAAAATAACGCAGATTTCTATAGAAATATATATACAAAATACACTTGAAATAATGTAAATACGTATAAAAATATATATACAAAATACACATTAAATAATGTTAATTCGTGTCAAAATAAATAAACAAAATATTATGAAAAGAATGTGTATTTGTATGAAAATAGATATACAAAATACACATAAAATAACCTAAATTTGTATAAAACTATATACAAAAATACACAAAAATAATATAAACTTGTATGAAAATAAATGTACAAAAAACATATAAAAATAGGTAAATTTGTATTGAAATACATATACAAAATACACAAAAAATAATGTAAATTTGAATGAAAATATATAAACATATAGACTTAAAATAACGTAAATTTGTATCAAATATATATACAAAAAAAACATTAAATAATGTAAATATGTATAAAAAAATATATACAAAACACAAATATAATAATGTAAAATCGTATCAAAATAAATACAAAAAATATTAAAAAAATAATGTAAATTTGTATGAAAATTAAGATGCAAAATACCCATAAAATAACGCATTTTTTATAAAAATATAAATACGAAAAAACATAAAATATTTGATTTTGTATTAAAATAAATGAATATAAAAATACATAAAATAAGCTAAATTTGAATTGAAATATATATACAAAATACATAAAATAATGTAAATTTGTATCAAAATACCTATACAAATACACATATAATAACGTAAATTTGTATAAAAAGATATAAACAAAATACACATTAAATAATGTAAATACGTATAAAAAAATGTAAAAAATACACAAATAATCATGTAATTCGTATCAAAATAAATAGACAAAATACCAATAAAATAATGTAAATTTCTATGAGAAAACATATACAAAATACACATAAATAACGCAAATAACAATAAAATATATATAATATAATATATTTTTATACATATTTAAAATATTTAATGTATATTTTGTATATATATATTTTATCCAAATTTACGTGATTTTATAAGTATTTGTTTATATATTTTCATACAACTTGACATTATTTTATGTGAGTTTTGTATATGTATTTCAATACAAATTTGCCTAACTTTATGTGTATTTTGCATATCAATTTTCAAATAAATTTAAATTATTTTTGTGTATTTTTGTATATTTTATACAAATTTTAGTTATTTTCTTTGTATATATATTTTCCTACAAATATACATTCTTTTATTGGAATTTTGTGTATTTATTTTTACAATTTACATTATTTTATGTATTTTGTATATATATTTTCTACATTTAAACTATTTTATGTGTATTTTATATATACATTTTCATAAAATTTACGTTATTTTATTGTGTGTATTCGTATATATTTTGAAACAAATTTATACAAATTCATGTTATTTTATGTGTATTTGTATATATATTTTCATACAAATTTATATTATTTTATGTGTATTCTTATATATTTTATTACAAATTACCTTATTTTATGTTTATTTTGTATATTTATTTCATTCAATTTTATTATTTAATGTGTATATTTGTATTTGTATTTAAATTATTTTATGAGTGTTTTCTATATATTTTTTCATCCAAAACTACATACAAATTTAAAACATTTTGTTTATTTTTGTATATAGTTTGATAAAATTTAGGTTATTTTATGTGTATTTTGTATATCTATTTTCATACAAATACACATTCTTTTATTGATATTTTGTTTATTTATTTTGACGCGAGTTTTATGTGAATTTGTTTTCATTTCATACAAATTTACATTATTTTATGTTTATTTTACACAAATATTTAAATACAAATTTAACTAATTATATATGTATTTTGTATATCTATTTTCATACAAATTGATTTTTTTTTGTATATATTTTTATTCAAATTTTCGTAATCTTATAAAAATATATATACCAAAAAACACATAAAATATTTAAATTTGAATTAAAATATATATACACAATCCACATACAAAAATGTAAACTTGTATTGAAGAGATAGGCAAAATACATATAAAACAATGTAAATTTGTTTCAAAATATATATACGAATACAAATAAAAAAAACGTAGATTTCTATAAAAATATATATACAAAATACACATAAAATTAAGTAAATACGTATAAAAAAATGTATACAAAATACACATAAAATAAAGTAAACTCGAATTAAAATAAATAAAGAAAATACCAATAAAAGAATGTGTATTTGGATAAATATAAATATAGAAAATACACATACAAAATAAACATAAAATGAGGTAGATTTGTAAAAAAATATATGTACAAAATACACATAAAATAATGTAAATTTATATAAAAATATATATACAAATACAGATAAAATACCATGAATTTGTATAAAAATATATATTCAAAATAAATATTAAATAATATAAAAGCGTATAAAAATATATATACAAAGTACATATAAAATAATGTAAATTCGTATCAATATAAATCAACAAAACACCAATAAAATAATATATATTTGAATGAAAATAAATTTACAAAATACACATAACATAACTAAAATTTGTATTAAAATATATACAAAAATACATAGGAATAATTTGAGTTTGTATGAAAATAGATATACAAAATACACATAAAACTAGGTAAATTTCTTTTGAAATGTAAATACAAAATACACATAAAATATTGTAAATTTGTGTCAAAATATATAAACAAATACACATAAAATAACGTAAATTTGTATGAAAAATATATACAAAATACACATAGAATAATGTCAATTCGTATCAAAATGAATGAGCAGAATATCAATAAAATAATGTAAATTTGTATGAAAATAAAGATGCAAAATACCCAAAAAATAAAGCATATGTTTATAAAAATACAGATACAAAAATACAAATCGAATAATTAAATTTGTATTAAAATTAATATACAAAATGCGTATATAATAAGGTAAATTTGTGTTGAAAAAATATACAACATACACGTTTACTCATACAAATTTATATTATTCTATTGGTATTTTGTTTATTTATTTTGATACGAGTTACATGATTATATGTGTATTTTGTACATATTTTTATACGTATTTACATTATTTAATGTATTTTGTTTATATATTTTCATACAAATTTACTTTATTTCATGTATTTTGTATATATATTTCAAGTCAAGTTTAGCTTATTTTTATTGTGTATTTTGTATATATTTCATACAAATTTAATTACTTCTATGTATTTTTGTATATAGTTTTATATAAATTTACAATTTATGTGTATTTTGTATATTTATATTTATACACATTCTTTTATTGGTTTTTTGTGTATTTATTTTGATACGAGTTTACATTATTTTATGGGTTTTGTGTATACATTTTTTTATACGTATTTACTTCATTTTATGTGTATTTTGTATATATATTTTTATAGAAATCTACGTTATTTTATGTGTATTCGTATATCTATTTTGAAACAAATTTACATTGCTTTATATGTATTTTGCATATCTATTTCAATACAAATTTACCTTATTGTATGTGTTTTTTGTATATATATTTTAATACAAATTTAATTTTTTGATCTGTATTTTGGTATATATATATTTTTATAAATAAAAAAAAGCGTTATTTCATGGGCATTTTGCTTCTTTATTTTCATACAAATTTACATTATTTTATTAATATTCTGTGTATTTGTTTTTATACGATTTTACATTATTCTATTTGGGTTTTGTACATATTTTTTTTATACAAATTTACGTTATTTTAAGTGTATTTGTTTATGTATTTTCATTCAAATTTACATTATTTTATGTGTATTTTGTGTATGTATTTCAATACAAATTTACCTAATTTTATGTGAATTTTGTATATTTATTTTCATACAAATTTAAAATATTTTTGTTTATTTTTGTATATAGTTTGATACAAATTTAGGTTATTTTATGTGTATTTTGTATATCTATTTTCATACAAATACACATTCTTTTATTGATATTTTGTTTATTTATTTTGACACGAATTTACATTATTTAATGTGTATTTTGTATATATATTTTTTATACGTATTTACATCATTTCATGTGTATTTTCTATAGTTTTAAACAAATTTATATTATTTAATGTGTATTTTGTATATATTTATTTATAGAAATAAACCTTCTTTTATTGGTATTTTGTTTATTTATTTTGATACTAATTTACATTATTTTATGTGTATTTTGTATACATTTTTTATACGTATTTACTTAATTTTATGTGTATTTTGTATATATATTTTTATAGAAATCTACCTTATTTCATGTGTATTCGTATATATATTTTGAAACAAATTTACATTGTTTATATGTATTTTGCATATCTATTTTTATGTATTCTGAATTTATTTCTGTTATACATAGAATAATGTAAAATCGTATCAAAATAGGTACACAGAATATCAATAAAATAATTTAAATTTGTATGAAAATAAAGATGCAAAATACCCATAAGATAAAGCATATTTTTTTTTAAAAATACATATACAAAAATACACATAGAATAGTTAAATTTGTATTAAAATTAATATACAAAATGCACACATACAATAAGGTAAATTTGTATTGAAAAAAAACGCAAAATACAAATAAAACAGAGTAAATTTGTTTCAAAATATATAAACGAATACACATAAAATAACGTAGATTTCTATAGAAGTATATATACAAAATACACATGAAATTATGTAAATACGTATAAAAATATATATATAAAATACATATTAAGTAATGTAAATTCGTGACAAAATAAATAAACAAAATATCATGAAAAGAATGTGTATTTGTATGAAAATAAATAATAGATAATAAATTTGTATGTAATATATATGCAAGATACACATTAAATAATGTAAATATGTATAAAAAAAATATATATACAAAAAACAAATAGAATAATGTAAAATCGTATCAAAATAAATACACCGAATATTAATAAAATAATGTAAATTTGAATGAAAATAAAGATGCAAAATTCCTATCAAAAAGCGCATTTCTTATAAAAATATATATACCAAAATACACATAAAATATTTAAATTTGTATTGAAATAAATATACAAAATGCACATACAATAAGGTAAACTTCTGTTGAAAGAGATATGCAAAAATACATATAAAAAATTGTAAATTTGTTTCAAAATATATATACGAATACACATAAAATAACGTAGATTTCTATAAAAATATATATACAAAATACACATAAAACTAGGTAAATACGTATAAAAAAATGTAAACAAAATACACATAAAATAATATAAATTCGAAACAAAATAAAAAAAAACAAAATAACAATAAAAGAATGTGTATTTGTTCTGTGTATTTTTTGTATATAGTTTTACACAAATTTACGATATTTTATGTGTATTTTGTATATTTATATTTATACAAATACATATTCTTTTATTGGTATTTTGTTTATTTATTTTGATACGATTTTTATGTGTATTTTGTACTCATTTTTTTATACGTATTTACTTCATTTTATGTGTATTTTGTATATATTTTTATAGAAATCAACGTTATTTTATGTGTATTCGTATATATATTTTGAAACAAATTTACATTGTTTTATATGTATTTTGCATATCTATTTCAATGTATTTTGTATATATATTTATAGAAATCAACGTTATTTTATGTGTATTCGTATATATATTTAGAAACAAATTTACATTGTTTTATATGTATTTTGCATATCTATTTCAATACAAATTTACCTTACAGTATGTGCATTTTTTATATTTATTTTAATACAAATTTTAATATTTTATGTGTATTTTCGTATATATATTTTATAAAAATGAGTTATTTTATGTCTATTTTGCATCTTTATTTTCTTACAAATTTACATTATTTAATTAATATTCTGTGTATTTATTTTGATACGATTTTACATTATTCTATTTGTGTTTTGTATATAGTTTTTTATACATATTTACATTATTTTATTAGTATTTTGTATATATATTTGATACAAATTTACGGTATTTTAAGTGTATATGTTTATATATTTTCATTCAAATTTCCATTATTTTATGTGTATTTTGTATATGTATTTCAATACAAATTTACCTAATTTTATGTGTATTTTGTATATATTTTTATAGAAATCAACGTTATTTTATGTGTATTCGTATATATATTTAGAAACAAATTTACATTGTTTTATATGTATTTTGCATATCTATTTCAATACAAATTTACCTTACAGTATGTGCATTTTTTATATTTATTTTAATACAAATTTTAATATTTTATGTGTATTTTCGTATATATATTTTTATAAAAAATGAGTTATTTATGTCTATTTTGTATCTTTATTTTCTTACAAATTTACATTATTTAATTAATATTCTGTGTATTTATTTTGATACGATTTTACATTATTCTATTTGTGTTTTGTATATAGTTTTTTATACATATTTACATTATTTTATTAGTATTTTGTATATATATTTGATACAAATTTACGTTATTTTAAGTGTATATGTTTATATATTTTCATTCAAATTTCCATTATTTTATGTTTATTTTGTATATGTATTTCAATACAAATTTACCTAATTTTATGTAAATTATACAAATCATACAAATTTAAATTATTTTTGTGTATTTTTGCATATAGTTTTATACAAACTTAGGTTATTTTATGAGATTTTTGTATATCTATTTTCATACAAATACACATTCTTTTATTGATATTTTGTTTATTTATTTTGAGGAGAACTTAAATTATTTAATGTGTATTTTGTATATATATATTTTTAAACGTATTTACATCATTTCATGTGTATTTTGTATATATATTTCTATAGAAATCTACGTTATTTTATGTGTATTCGTATATAGATTTTTAAACAAATTTACGCTTTAAAGTGCATTATGTATATTTTTTCAATACAAATTTACCTTATTGTACGTGAATTTTGTATATTAATATTAAAACAAATATAATTATTCTATGTGTATTTTTGTATATGTATTTTTAAAAAAATATGCTTTATTTTATGGGTATTTTGCATCTTTATTTACATACAAAATTACATTATTTTATTGATATTCTGTGTATTTATTTTTATACGATTTTACATTATTCTATGTGTATTTTGTATATATTTTTCATTTAATTTAGCTTATTTTATGTGTATTTTGTATATCTATTTATTTTAATACAAAATCAAATATTCTATGTTTTTTCGTATATATATTTTTATAAAAATGCGTTATTTTATGGGTATTTTGCATCTTAATTTTCATACAAATTTACATTATTTTATTAATATTTTCTGTATTTATTTTTAAACGATTTTACATTATTTTATTTGTGTTTTGTATATATTTTTTATACATATTTACATTATTTAATGTGTTTTTTGAATATATATTTGATACAAAGTTACGTTATTTTATGTGTATTTTGTATATGTATTTCAATACAAATTTACATTAAATTACGTTATGTTTATATATTTTCATTCAAATTTTTATTATTTTATGTGTATTTTGTATATGTATTTCAATAAAAATTTACCTAATTTTATATGTTTTTTGTATATTTATTTTCATACAAGTTTAAATTATTTTTGTGTATTTTTGTTTATAGTTTTATATTAATTTAGGTTATTTTATGTGTATTTTGTATATCTATTTTCATACAAATACACATTCTTTTCATGATATTTTGTTTATTTATTTTGACACGAATTAACATTATTTAATGTGTATTTTGTATATATATTTTTATACGTATTTACATTATTTCAAGTGTATTTTGTATATATATTTCTATAGAAATCTGCGTTATTTTATGTGTATTCGTATATATATTTTGAAACAAATTTACATTGTTTTATGCATATTTTATCAATACAAATTTACCTTATTGTATGTATTTTGTATATTAATTTTAATACAAATTTGATTAATCTATGTGTATTTTGTATATGTATTTTTATAAAATGTGCTTTATTTTATGGGTATTTTGCATCTTTATTTTCATACAAATTTACATTATTTTATTGATATTCTGTGTATTTATTTTAATATGATTTTACATTATTCTATGTGTATTTTGTATATATATTTTATATAAAATGTATTTGTTTTCATTTCATACAAATCTATTTTATTTTATGTATTTTTTGTACATGTATACACATAAAATATTTAAATTTGTATTGAAATAAATATACAAAATGCAAATACAATAAGGTAAACTTCTATTGAAAGAGATATGCAAAAATACATATAAAACAATGTAAATATGTTTCAAAATATATATACGAATATACATAAAATAACGTAATTTCTATAAAATGTATATACAAATACACATAAAATTAAGTAAATACGTATACAAAAATGTAAACAAAATACACATAAAATATTGTAAATTCGAAACAAAATAAATAAACAAAATACCAATAAAAGAATGTGTATTTGTATAAATATAAATGTACAAAATACACATACAAAATAAACATAAAATTGTATTGAAATATATGTACAAAATACACATAAAATAATGTCAATTTATATGAAAATATATATACAAATACACATAAAATACCATGAATTTGTATAAAATTATATATTCAAAATAAATATTAAATAATGTAAATACGTATAAAAATATATATACAAAGTACATATAAAATAATGTAAATTCGTATCAATATAAATCAACAAAATACCAATAAAATAATATATATTTGAATGAAAATACATTTACAAAATACACATAACATAACTAAAATTTGTATTGAAATATATACAAAAATACATAAAAATAATTTGAGTTTCTATGAAAATAGATATTCAAAATACATATAAAACTAGGTAAATTTCTTTTAAAATATATATACAAAATACCCATAAAATATTGTATTTGTGTCAAAATATATAAACAAATACACATAAAATAACTTAAAATAACGTAAATATGTATCAAATATATATACAAAAAACACATTAAATAATGTAAATATGTATAAAAAATATATATACAAAACATAAATAAAATAATGTAAAATCTTATCAAAATAAACACAGAAAATATTAATAAAATAATGTAAATTTGTATGAAAATTAAGATGCAAAATACCCATAAAATAACGCATTTTTTATAAAAATATATATACGAAAAAACATAAAATATTTGATTTTGTATTAAAATAAATAGATATACATTCTTTTATTGGTATTTTGTTTATTTATTTTGTTTCGAATTTACATTATTTTGTGTATTTTGTTTACATTTTTTTATACGTATTTACTTAATTTAATGTGTTTTTTGTATATATATTTTTATAGAAATCTACGTTATTTTATGTGTATTCGTATATATATTTTGAAACAAATTTACATTGTTTTATATGTATTTTTGCATATCTCTTTCAATAGAAGTTTACCTTATTGTATGTGCATTTTGTATATTTATTTAAATAAAAATTTAAATATTTTATTTTTATTTTTTTATATATATTTTTATAATAAATTATATATTTTATTGGAATTTTGCATATTTATTTTCATACAAATTTACATTATTTTATTAATATTCGGTGTATTTATTTATTTATCTATTTGTTTTTTGTATATATTTTTTTTATACATATTTACATTATTTAAATGTATCTTGCATATATATTACATACAAATGTATTATCTATTATTTATTTACATACAAATACACATTCTTTTCATGATATTTTGTTTATTTATTTTGTCACGAATTTACATTACTTAATATGTATTTTATATATATATATATATATATATATATATATATATATATATATATATATATATATATATATATATATATATATATATATATATATATATATATATATAAGTTTTTATAGATATTTCAATAGAAATCTAGTGTATTCGTATATATATTTTGAAACAAATTTACCTTATTATATGTGTGCATTTTGTATATTAATTTTAATACAAATTTAATTATTCTACGTGAATTTTTGAATATGTATTTAAAAAAAAAATGCTTTATTTTATGAGTCTTTTGCATCTTTATTTTCATACAAATTAAAATTATTTTATTGATATTCTGTGTACTTATTTTGATACGATTTTACATTATTCTATGTATAACAAAAATAAATACAGAATACACAAAAAAAGATATGCAAAATACAGATAAACAATGTAAATTATTTTCAAAATATATATACGAATACACATGAAATAAGGTAGATTTCTATAAAAATATATATACAAAATACACATATAATTAAGTAAATACGTATAAAAAATGTATAAAAATACACATAAAATAATGTAAACTAGTATCAAAATAAATAAACAAAATACCAATAAAAGAATGTGTATTTGTATAAACATATACATACAAAATACACATTAAATAATATAAATTTGTTTAAAACTATACAAAATACCCATGAAATGATGTTAATACGTATAAAAATATATATACAAAATACACATTAAATAATGTAAATTCGCGTCAAAATAAATAAATAAAATATCAATAAAAGAATATGTATTTGTATGAAAATAGATATACAAAATACACATAAGATAACCAAAATTTATATTAAACTATATACAAAATACACAAAATATTTTAAATTTGTAAGAAAATAAATATACAAAATACACATAAAATTAGGTAAATTTGTATTGAAATACATACACAAAATACACATAAAATAATGTAAATTTGAATGAAAATACATAAACAAATACACTTAAAATAACGTAAATTTGTATAAAAAAATATGTACAAAACACAAATAGAATAATGTAAAATCGTATCAAAATAAATACACAGAATATTAATAAGATAATGTAAATTTGTATGAAAACAAAGAAGCAAAAGACCCATAAAATACCGCATTTATAAAAAGATATATACCAAAATACACATCAAAAAATTAAATTTGTATTAAAATAAATATACAAAAAACACATACAATAAGGTAAATTTGTATTGAAATAGATATGCAAAATACATATAAAACAATGTAAATTGATTTCAAAATATATATACGAACACACATAAAATAACGTAGATTTCTATAAAAATATATACAAAATACATAAAATGAAGTAAATACGTATAAAAAAATGTATACAAAATACACATAAAATAATGTAAATTCATATCAAAACAAATAAACAAAATAAAAATAAAAGAATGTGTATTTGTATGAATATAAATATACAAAATACACATAAAATAACGTAAATTTATATAAAACTATATACAAAAATACACAGAAGTATTTAAATTTGTATGAAAAAATATACAAAATACACACGAAATAAGCTAAATTTGAATTGAAATATATATACAAAATACATGAAATAAAGTAAATTTGTATCAAAATATTTATACAAATACACATATAATAACGTAAATTTGTATGAAAATATATAAACAAAATACACATTAAATAATGTAAATACGTATAAAAAAATATGTACAAAATACACATATAATCATGTAATTCGTATCAAAATAAATAAACAAAATACCAATAAAATAATATAAATTTGTATGAGTAAACGTGTATGTTGCATATTTTTCTATACAAATCTACCTTATTATATACGCATTTTGTATATTAATTTTAATACAAATTTAATTATTCGATGTGTATTTTTGTATCTGTATGTTTATAAACATATGCTTTATTTTTTGGGTATTTTGCATCTTTATTTTCATACAAATTTACATAATTTTATTGATATTCTGCTCATTCATTTTGATACGAATTGACATTATTCTGTGTATTTTGTATATATTTTTCATACAAATTTACGTTATTTTATGTTTAAAAATATGGACAAAAGACACATATAATCATGTAATTCGTATCAAAATAAATAAATAAAATACCAATAAAATAATAAAAATTTGTATAAGTAAACGTGTATGTTGCATATTTTTTCAATACAAATTTACCTTATTATATACGCATTTTGTATATTAATTTTAATACAAATTTAATTATTCGATGAGTATTTTTGTATCTGTATTTTTATAAAAATATGCTTTATTTTTTGGGTATTTTGCATCTTTATTTTCATACAAATTTACATTATTTTATTGATATTCTGCTCATTCATTTTGATACGAATTGACATTATTCTATGTGTATTTTGTATATATTTTTCATACAAATTTACGTTATTTTATGTGTATTTGCTTATATATTTTGACACAAATTTACAATATTTTATGGGTATTTTGTATATACATTTCAAAAGAAATTTACCTAGTTTTATGTGTATTTTGTATATCTATTTTCATACAAACTCAAATTATTTATCCAAATACACATTCTTTTATTGGTATTTTGTTTATTTATTTTAATTCGAATTTACGTTCTCTTATCGGAATTTTGTTTATTTATTTTGATACGAATTTTCATTTTTTTTATGTGTTTGATATATATATTTTTATACTTATTTACATAATTTTATGTGTATTTTGAATATATATTTTCATAGAAATTTACTCTATATGTATATGTATAGAAAATGCACATAAAATAATCTAAATTCGTATCGAAATAAATGAACAAAATACCGATAAAATAATGTAATTTTGAATGAAAATATATATAGAAAATACACATAAAATAACGTAAATACAAATAAATATATACACATAAAATGTTTTGAATTTGAATGAAAATAGATATAAAAATAAACTTAAAATAAGGCAAATTTATATTGAAAATAAAGATACAAAATACCCATAAAATAACGCATTTTTTATAAATATACAAAATACACATGAAAGGATGTAAATACGTATAAAAATATATATACAAAATACACATTAAATAATTTAAATTCGCGTCAAAATAAATAAACAAAATGTCAATAAAAGAATGTGTATTTGTATGAAAATAAATATACAAAATACACATAAGATAATATAAATTTGTATAAAATTATATACAAAAATACACAAAAATAATTTAAATTTGTATGAAAATAAATATTCAAAATACACATAAAATTAGGTAAATTTGTATTGAAATATATATACAAAATACACATAAAATACTGTAAATTTGAAAGAAAATACATAAACAAATACACTTAAAATAACGTAAATTTGTATAAAAAAATATATATACAAAACACAAATAGAATAATGTAAAATCGTATCAAAATAAATACACAGAATATTAATAAAATAATGTAAGTTTGTATGAAAATAAAGATGCAAAATACCCATTAAATAACGCATTTTTTATAAAATATATATACAAAAACACACATGAAAAAATTAATTTGTATTAAAATAAATATACAAAATACACATACAATAAGGTAAATCTGTATTGAAATAGATATCCAAAATACATATAAAACAATGTAAATTTGTTTCAAAATATATATACGAATACACATAAAATAACGTAGATTTGTATAAAAATATATATACAAAATACACATAAAATGAAGTAAAAACGTATAAGAAAATGTAAACAAAATACACATAAAATAATGTAAACTCGTATCAAAATAAATAAACAAAATACCAATAAAAGAATGTGTATTTGTATAAATATAAATATACAAAATACACATAAAATAACGTAATTTTTTTAAAAACTATATACAAAAATACACAGAAGTTATTAAATTCGTATGAAAATAGATATACAAAATACAGATAAAATAAGCTAAATTTGAATTGAAATGTATATAGAAATTACATAAAATAATGTAAATTTGTATCAAAATATTTATAAAAATACATATAATAACGTAATTTTTTTTAAAAATATATAAACAAAATACACATTAAGTAATGTAAATACGTATAAAAAATATGTACAAAATACACATATAATCATGTAATTCGAAATAAACAAAATATCAATAAAATAATGTAAATTTGTATGAGAAAACATATACAAAAATGAACGTAAAATATAGTAACTTTGGATAAAAATATATATACAAAACAAACATTAAGTAATGTAAATCCGTACATAAAATAACCTAAATTTGTATAAAACTATATACAAAAATACACAAAAATAATTTAAATTTGTAAGAAAAGAAATATACAAAATACACATAAAATTAGGTTAATTTGTATTGAAATACATATACAAAATACATATAAAATAATGTAAATTTGAAAGAAAATATATAAACAAATACACATATAATAACGTAAATTTGAATGAAATATATAATCAAAATACACATTAAATAATGTAAATATGTATAAAAAAATATATACAAAACACAAATAGAATAATGTAAAATCGTATCAAACTATATACACATAATATTAATAAAATAATGTAAATTTGTATGAAAATTATGATGCAAAATACCTATAAAATAACGCATTTTTTATAAAAATATTGATACCAAAATACACACAAGATAATTGAATTTGTATTAAAATAAATATACAAAATGCACATACAATAAGGTAAATTTGTATTGAAATAGATAAGCAAAATACATATAAAATAATGTAAATTTGTTTCAAAATATATATACGAATACACATAAAATAACGTAGATTTCTATAAAATACATATACAAAATACACATAATATTAAGTAAATACGTATAAAAAAATGTATACAAAATACACATAAAATAATGTAAGTTCATATAAATGTAAATAAACAATATACCAATAAAAGAATGTGTATTTCTATGAATATAAATATAAAAAATGCACATAAAATAACGTAGATTTATATAAAACTATGTACATAAAAAAACGCAAATTTCTATAAAAATATATGTTCAAAAATGAACATAAAATAAATTTGCATAAAAATATATATTCAAAACACACATTAGATAATGTAAATGAGTATAAAAATATGTATACAAAATTTCTACACCTATGAAATAATCTAAATTCGTATCGAATTAAATTAAGAAAATACCAATATAATAATGTAATTTTGGATGAAAATATATATACAAAATACACATAAAATAACCTAAATACAAATACAAATATACACATAAAATAATTTAAAATTGAAAAAAATAAATATACAAAATAAACATAAAATAAGGTAAATTTGTAATGATATATATGAAAAAATACACATAAAATGATATACATTTGTATGAAAATATACATTAAATAACACATTAAATAACATGAATTTGTATAAAATTTGTATCAAAATATATACTTATACACACAATAAAATAACGTAATTTTTTTATGAAAATGTATATACAAAATACACATAAATTAATTTAAATACGTAGAAAAATATATATACAAAAAATACATAAAATAATGTAAATATGAATGAAAATATATAAATAAATACAGATAAAATAATGTAAATTTGGATAAAATATATATACAAAATGAAAATTATATAATGTAAATATGTATAAAAAAAATATATACAAAAAACACATAGAATAATGTTAAATCGTATCAAAATAAATAAAGAGAATATCAATAAAATAATGTAAATTTGTATGAAAATAAAGATGCAAAATATCCATATAATAACGGATATTTGCATAAAAATATATATACAAAAAAACATATAAAATATGAAATAATGAAATAATCTAAATTCGTATCGAATTAAATTAAGAAAATACCAATATAATAATGTAATTTTGGATGAAAATATATATACAAAATACACATAAAATAACCTAAATACAAATACAAATATACACATAAAATAATTTAAAATTGAATAAAATAAATATACAAAATAAACATAAAATAAGGTAAATTTGTAATGATATATATGAAAAAATACACATAAAATGATATACATTTGTATGAAAATATACATTAAATAACACATTAAATAACATGAATTTGTATAAAATTTGTATCAAAATATATACTTATACACACAATAAAATAACGTAATTTTTTTATGAAAATGTATATACAAAATACACATAAATTAATTTAAATACGTAGAAAAATATATATACAAAAAATACATAAAATAATGTAAATATGAATGAAAATATATAAATAAATACAGATAAAATACTGTAAATTTGGATAAAATATATATACAAAATGAAAATTATATAATGTAAATATGTATAAAAATTATATATACAAAAAACACATAGAATAATGTTAAATCGTATCAAAATAAATAAAGAGAATATCAATAAAATAATGTAAATTTGTATGAAAATAAAGATGCAAAATATCTATATAATAACGGATATTTGCATAAAAATATATACAAAAAACATATAAAATATTAAATTTGTATTAAAATAAATATACAAAATGCACGTACAATAAAATAAATTTGTATTGAAATAGATATGCAAAATACACATTAATAATGTAAGTTTGTATCAAAATATATATACGAATACTCATAAAATAGAGTAAATTTCTATGAAAATATACATACAAAATAGATATACAAAATACACATATAACTAGTTAAATTTGTATTTAAATACATGTAAAAAAACACATAAAATAATGTAGATTTGTATGAAATGAAAACAAATACATTTTATATAAAATATATATACAAAATACACATAGAATAATGTAAAAACATATCAAAATAAATACAAAGAAAATCAATAAAATAATGTAAATTTGTATGAAAATAAAGATGCAAAATACCCATAAAATAGAGCATATTTTATAAAATACATATACAAAATACATATAATTTAATCAAATTTGTATTAAAATTAATATACAAAATGCTCATACAATAAGGTAAATTTGTATTGAAAAAATATGAAAAACACACATAAAACAATGTAAATTTGTTTTAAAATATATTTACGAATACACATAAAATAACAGATTTCTATAGAAATATATATACAAAATACACTTGAAATAATGTAAATACGTATAAAAATATATATACAAAATACACATTAAATAATGTTAATTCGTGTCAAAATAAATAAACAAAATATTATGAAAAGAATGTGTATTTGTATGAAAATAGATATACAAAATACACATAAAATAACATAAATTTGTATAAAACTATATACAAAATACACAAAAATGATATAAACTTGTATGAAAATAAATGTACAAAAACATATAAAATAGGTAAATTTGTATTGAAATACATATACAAAATACACAAAAATAATGTAAATTTGAATGAAAATATATAAACATATAGACTTAAAATAACGTAAATTTGTATCAAATATATATACAAAAAACATTAAATAATGTAAATATGTATAAAAAAATATACAAAACACACATATAATAATGTAAAATCGTATCAAAATAAATACAAAAAATATTAAAAAAATAATGTAAATTTGTATGAAAATTAAGATGCAAAATACCCATAAAATAAAGCATTGTTTATAAAAATATAAATACGAAAAAACATAAAATATTTGATTTTGTATTAAAATAAATAGATATAAAATATAATCATAATATAAGCTAAATTTGAATAGAAATATATATAAAAAATACATAAAATAATGTATATTTGTATAAAAATACCTATACAAATACACATATAATAACGTAAATTTGTATAAAAAGATATAAACAAAATACACATTAAATAATGTAAATACGTATAAAAAAATGTAAAAAATACACAAATAATCATGTAATTCGTATCAAAATAAATAGACAAAATACCAATAAAATAATGTAAATTTCTATGAGAAAACATATACAAAATACACATAAATAACGCAAATAACAATAAAAATATATATAATATAATATATTTTTATACATATTTAAAATATTTAATGTATATTTTGTATATATATATTTTATCCAAATTTACGTGATTTTATAAGTATTTGTTTATATATTTTCATACAAATTTACATTATTTTATGTGAGTTTTGTATATGTATTTCAATACAAATTTGCCTAACTTTATGTGCATTTTGCATATCTATTTTCAAATAAATTTAAATTATTTTTGTGTATTTTTGTATATATTTTTATACAAATTTTAGTTATTTTATTTGTTTTTTGTATATATATTTTCCTACAAATATACATTCTTTTACTGCATTTTTGTGTATTTAATTTTTTACGAATTTACATTATTTTATGTGTATTTTGTATATATATTTTTCTACGTATTTAAACTATTTTATGTGTATTTTATATATTCATTTTCATAAAAATTTACGTTATTTTATTGTGTGTATTCGTATATATTTTGAAACAAATTTTATACAAATTCATGTTATTTTATGTGTATTTGTATATATATTTTCATACAAATTTATATTATTTTATGTGTATTCTTACATATATTTTATTACAAATTTACCTTATTTTATGTTTATTTTGTATATTTATTTCATTCAATTTTTTATTATTTAATGTGTATATTTGTATTTGTATTTAGGTTATTTTATGTGTGTTTTCTATATATTTTTTCATCCAAAACTACATACAAATTTAAAATATTTTTGTTTATTTTTGTATATAGTTTGATACAAATTTAGGTTATTTTATGTGTATTTTGTATATCTATTTTCATACAAATACACATTCTTTTATTGATAATTTGTTTATTTATTTTGACGCGAGTTTTATGTGAATTTGTTTTCATTTCATACAAATTTACATTATTTTATGTTTATTTTGTACAAATATTTAAATACAAATTTAACTAATTATATATGTATTTTGTATATCTATTTTCATACAAATTGATTTTTTTTTGTATATATTTTTATTCAAATTTTCGTAATCTTATAAAAATATATATACCAAAAAACACATAAAATATTTAAATTTGCATTAAAATATATATACAAAATGCACATACAATAAGGTAAATTTGTATTGAAAGAGATAGGCAAAAATACATATAAAACAATGTAAATTTGTTTCAAAATATATATACGAATACAAATAAAAAAACGTAGATTTCTATAAAAATATATATACAAAATACACATAAAATTAAGTAAATACGTTTAAAAAAATGTATACAAAATACACATAAAATAAAGTAAACTCGAATTAAAATAGATAAAGAAAATACCAATAAAAGAATGTGTATTTGGATAAATATAAATATAGAAAATACACATACAAAATAAACATAAAATGAGGTAGATTTGTAAAAAAATATATGTACAAAATACACATAAAATAATGTAAATTTATATAAAAATATATATACAAATACACATAAAATACCATGAATTTGTATAAAAATATATATTCAAAATAAATATTAAATAATGTAAAAGCGAATAAAAATATATATACAAAGTACATATAGAATAATGTAAATTCGTATCAATATAAATCAACAAAACACCAATAAAATAATATATATTTGAATGAAAATAAATTTACAAAATACAAATAACTAAATTTTGTATTAAAATATATAAAAAAATACATAGAAATAATTTGAGTTTGCATGAAAACAGATATACAAAATACACATAAAACTAGGTAAATTTCTTTTGAAATGTATATACAAAATACCCATAAAATATTGTAAATTTGTGTTAAAATATATAAGCAAATACACATAAAATAACGTAAATTTGTATGAAAAATATATACAAAATACACATAGAACAATGTCAATTCGTATCAAAATGAATGAGCAGTATATCAATAAAATAATGTAAATTTGTATGAAAATAAAGATGCAAAATACATAAAAAATAAAGCATATGTTTATAAAAATACAGATACAAAAATACGCATCGAATAATTAAATTTGTATTAAAATTAATATACAAAATGCGTATATGATAAGGTAAATTTGTATTGAAAAAATATGCAACATACACGTTTACTCATACAAATTTATATTATTTTATTGGTATTTTGTTTATTTATTTTGATACGAATTACATGATTATATTTGTATTTTGTACATATTTTTTATACGTATTTTCATTATTTAATGTGTTTTTGTTTATATATTTTCATACAAATTACGTTATTATATGTATTTGTATAAATATTTTGATACAAATTTACTTTATTTCATGTATTTTGTATATATATTTCAATTCAAATTTAGCTTATTTTGTGAATTTTGTATATATTTTATACAAATTTAATTACTTCTGTATTTTTGTATATAGTTTTATATAAATTTACGTTATTTTATGTGTATTTTGTATATTTATATTTATACAAATACACATTCTTTTATTGGTATTTTGTTTATTTATTTTGATACTAATTTACATTATTTTATGTGTTTTTTGTATACATTTTTTTATACGTATTTACTTCATTTTATGTGTATTTTGTATATATATTTTTATAGAAATCTACGTTATTTTATGTGTATTCGTATATATATTTTGAAACAAATTTACATTGTTTTATATGTATTTTGCATATCTATTTAAATACAAATCTACCTTATTGTATCTGTTTTTTTATATTAATTTTAATACAAATTTAATTTTTTTGTGTATTTTAGTATATATATTTTTATAAATAAAAAAAAGCGTTATTTTATGGGTATTTTGCTTCTTTATTTTCCTACAAATTTACATTATTTTATTAATATTCTGTGTATTTATTTTGATACGATTTTACATTATTCTATTTGTGTTTTGTACATATTTTTTTATACAAATTTACGTTATTTTAAGAGTATTTGTTTATGTATTTTCATTCAAATTTCCATTATTTTATGTGTATTTTGTGTATGTATTTCAATACAAATTTGCCTAATTTTGTGTATTTTGTATATTTATTTTCATACAAATTTAAAATATTTTTGTGTATTTTTCTATTTAGTTTGATAAAAATTTATATTATTTTATGTGTATTTTGTATATCTATTTTCATACAAATACACGTTCTTTTATTGATATTTTGTTTATTTATTTTGACGCGAATTTTATGTGAATTTGTTTTCATTTCATACAAATTTACATTATTTTATGTGTATTTTGTACATGTATTTAAATACAAATTTAACTAATTATATGTGTATTTTGTATATCTATTTTCATACAAATTAAAATTTATTTTTTTGTTTTTTTGTATATATTTTTATTCAAATTTTCGTAATCTTATAAAAATATATATACCATAAAACACATAAAATATTTAAATTTGCATTGAAATAAATATACAAAATGCACATACAATAAGGTAAATTTGTATTGAAAGAGATATGCAAAAATACATATAAAACAATGTAAATTTGTTTCAAAATATATATACAAATACAAATAAAAAAACGTAGATTTCTATAAATATATATATACAAAATACACATAAAATTAAGTAAATACGTATAGAAAAATGTATTCAAAATACACATAAAATAATGTAAATTCGAATTAAAATAAATAAACAAAATACCAATAAAAGAATGTGTATTTGGATAAATATAAATATACAATTTACACATAAAAAATAAACATAAAATAAGGTAGATTTGTAAAAAAATATATGTACAAAATACACATAAAATAATGTAAATTTATATAAAAATATATATACAAATACAGATAAAATACCATGAATTTGTATGAAAATATATATTCAAAATAAATATTAAATAATATAAAAGCGTATAAAAATATATATACAAAGTACATATAAAATAATGTAAATTCGTATCAATATAAATCAACAAAACACCAATAAAATAATATATATTTGAATGAAAATAAATTTACAAAATACACATAACATAACTAAAATTTGTATTAAAATATATACAAAAATACATAGGAATAATTTGAGTTTGTATGAAAATAGATATACAAAATACACATAAAACTAGGTAAATTTCTTTTGAAATGTAAATACAAAATACTCATAAAATATTGTAAATTTGTGTCAAAATATATAAACAAATACACATAAAATAACGTAAATTTGTATGAAAAATATATACAAAATACACATAGAATAATGTCAATTCGTATCAAAATGAATGAGCAGAATATCAATAAAATAATGTAAATTTGTATGAAAATAAAGATGCAAAATACCCAAAAAATACAGATACAAAAATACAAATCGAATAATTAAATTTGTATTAAAATTAATATACAAAATGCGTATATAATAAGGTAAATTTGTATTGAAAAAATATACAACATACACGTTTACTCATACAAATTTATATTATTCTATTGGTATTTTGTTTATTTATTTTGATACGAGTTACATGATTATATGTGTATTTTGTACATATTTTTTTTATACGTATTTACATTATTTAATGTGTATTTTGTTTATATATTTTCATACAAATTTACGTTATTATATGTGTATTTGTATAAATATTTTGATACAAATTTACTTTATTTCATGTATTTTGTATATATATTTCAAGTCAAGTTTAGCTTATTTTGTGTGTATTTTGTATATATTTTCATACAAATTTAATTACTTCTATGTATTTTTGTATAGAGTTTTATATAAATTTACGGAATTTTATGTGTATTTTGTATATTTATATTTATACAAATACACATTCTTTTATTGGTTTTTTGTGTATTTATTTTGATACGAGTTTACATTATTTTATGGGTTTTGTGTATACATTTTTTTATACGTATTTACTTCATTTTATGTGTATTTTGTATATATATTTTTATAGAAATCTACGTTATTTTATGTGTATTCGTATATCTATTTTGAAACAAATTTACATTGCTTTATATGTATTTTGCATATCTATTTCATTACAAATTTACCTTATTGTATGTGTTTTTTGTATATTTATTTTAATACAAATTTATTTTTTTGATCTGTATTTTGGTATATATATTTTTATAAATAAAAAAAAGCGTTATTTTATGGGCATTTTGCTTCTTTATTTTCATACAAATTTACATTATTTTATTAATATTCTGTGTATTTGTTTTTATACGATTTTACATTATTCTATTTGGGTTTTGTACATATTTTTTTTATACAAATTTACGTTATTTTAAGTGTATTTGTTTATGTATTTTCATTCAAATTTACATTATTTTATGTGTATTTTGTGTATGTATTTCAATACAAATTTACCTAATTTTATGTGAATTTGTATATTTATTTTCATACAAATTGAAAATATTTTTGTTTATTTTTGTATATAGTTTGATACAAATTTAGGTTATTTTATGTGTATTTTGTATATCTATTTTCATACAAATACACATTCTTTTATTGATATTTTGTTTATTTATTTTTAATATAATTTACATTATTTAATGTGTATTTTGTATATATATTTTTATACGTATTTACATCATTTCATGTGTATTTTGTATAGTTTTAAACAAATTTATATTATTTAATGTGTATTTTGTATATATATATATTTATAGAAATAAACCTTCTTTTATTGGTATTTTGTTTATTTATTTTGATACTAATTTACATTATTTTATGTGTATTTTGTATACATTTTTTATACGTATTTACTTAATTTTATGTGTATTTTGTATATATATTTTTATAGAAATCTACCTCATTTCATGTGTATTCGTATATATATTTTGAAACAAATTTACATTGTTTATATGTATTTTGCATATCTATTTTTATGTATTCTGAATTTATTTTTGTTATACATAGAATAATGTAAAATCGTATCAAAATAGGTACACAGAATATCAATAAAATAATTTAAATTTGTATGAAAATAAAGATGCAAAATACCCATAAGATAAAGCATTTTTTTTTTAAATACATATACAAAAATACACATAGAATAATTAAATTTGTATTAAAATTAATATACAAAATGCACACATACAATAAGGTAAATTTGTATTGAAAAAAAACGCAAAATACAAATAAAACAGAGTAAATTTGTTTCAAAATATATAAACGAATACACATAAAATAACGTAGATTTCTATAGAAATATATATACAAAATACACATGAAATTATGTAAATACGTATAAAATATATATATAAAATACATATTAAGTAATGTAAATTCGTGACAAAATAAATAAACAAAATATCATGAAAAGAATGTGTATTTGTATGAAAATAAATAACAGATAATAAATTTGTATGTAATATATATGCAAGATACACATTAAATAATGTAAATATGTATAAAAAAAATATATACAAAAAACAAATAGAATAATGTAAAATCGTATCAAAATAAATACACCGAATATTAATAAAATAATGTAAATTTGTATGAAAATAAAGATGCAAAATTCCTATCAAAAAGCGCATTTCTTATAAAAATATATATACCAAAAAACACAAAATATTTAAATTTGTATTGAAATAAATATACAAAATGCACATACAATAAGGTAAACTTCTGTTGAAAGAGATATGCACAAATACATATAAAAAATTGTAAATTTGTTTCAAAATATATATACGAATACACATAAAATAACGTAGATTTCTATAAAAATATATATACAAAATACACATAAAACTAGGTAAATACGTATAAAAAAATGTAAACAAAATACACATAAAATAATATAAATTCGAAACAAAAAAAAAAAAATAACAATAAAAGAATGTGTATTTGTTCTGTGTATTTTTTGTATATAGTTTTACACAAATTTACGATATTTTATGTGTATTTTGTATATTTATATTTATACAAATACATATTCTTTTATTGGTATTTTGTTTATTTATTTTGATACGATTTTTATGTGTATTTTGTACTCATTTTTTTATACGTATTTACTTCATTTTATGTGTATTTTGTATATATTTTTATAGAAATCAACGTTATTTTATGTGTATTCGTATATAAATTTTGAAACAAATTTACATTGTTTTATATGTATTTTGCATATCTATTTCAATGTATTTTGTATATATTTTTATAGAAATCAACGTTATTTTATGTGTATTCGTATATATATTTAGAAACAAATTTACATTGTTTTATATGTATTTTGCATATCTATTTCAATACAAATTTACCTTACAGTATGTGCATTTTTTATATTTATTTTAATACAAATTTTAATATTTTATGTGTATTTTCGTATATATATTTTTATAAAAAATGAGTTATTTTATGACTATTTTGCATCTTTATTTTCTTACAAATTTACATTATTTAATTAATATTCTGTGTATTTATTTTGATACGATTTTACATTATTCTATTTGTGTTTTGTATATAGTTTTTTATACATATTTACATTATTTTATTAGTATTTTGTATATATATTTGATACAAATTTACGTTATTTTAAGTGTATATGTTTATATATTTTCATTCAAATTTCCATTATTTTATGTGTATTTTGTATATGTATTTCAATACAAATTTACCTAATTTTATGTGTATTTTGTATATATTTTTATAGAAATCAACGTTATTTTATGTGTATTCGTATATATATTTAGAAACAAATTTACATTGTTTTATATGTATTTTGCATATCTATTTCAATACAAATTTACCTTACAGTATGTGCATTTTTTATATTTATTTTAATACAAATTTTAATATTTTATGTGTATTTTCGTATATATATTTTTATAAAAAATGAGTTATTTTATGTCTATTTTGCATCTTTATTTTCTTACAAATTTACATTATTTAATTAATATTCTGTGTATTTATTTTGATACGATTTTACATTATTCTATTTGTGTTTTGTATATAGTTTTTTATACATATTTACATTATTTTATTAGTATTTTGAATATATATTTGATACAAATTTACGTTATTTTAAGTGTATATGTTTATATATTTTCATTCAAATTTCCATTATTTTATGTTTATTTTGTATATGTATTTCAATACAAATTTACCTAATTTTATGTAAATTATTCAAATCATACAAATTTAAATTATTTTTGTGTATTTTTGCATATAGTTTTATACAAACTTAGGTTATTTTATGAGATTTTTGTATATCTATTTTCATACAAATACACATTCTTTTATTGATATTTTGTTTATTTATTTTGAGGAGAACTTAAATTATTTAATGTGTATTTTGTATACATATATTTTTATACGTATTTACATCATTTCATGTGTATTTTGTATATATATTTCTATAGAAATCTACGTTATTTTATGTGTATTCGTATATAGATTTTTAAACAAATTTACGCTTTAAAGTGCATTATGTATATTTTTTCAATACAAATTTACCTTATTGTACGTGCATTTTGTATATTAATTTTAACACAAATATAATTATTCTATGTGTATTTTTGTATATGTATTTTTAAAAAAATATGCTTTATTTTATGGGTATTTTGCATCTTTATTTTCATACAAAATTACATTATTTTATTGATATTCTGTGTATTTATTTTTATACGATTTTACATTATTCTATGTGTATTTTGTATATATTTTTCATTTAATTTAGCTTATTTTATGTGTATTTTGTATATCTATTTATTTTAATACAAAATCAAATATTCTATGTTTTTTCGTATATATATTTTTATAAAAAATGCGTTATTTTATGGGTATTTTGCATCTTAATTTTCATACAAATTTACATTATTTTATTAATATTTTCTGTATTTATTTTTAAACGATTTTACATTATTTTATTTGTGTTTTGTATATATTTTTTATACATATTTACATTATTTAATGTGTTTTTTGTATATATATTTGATACAAAGTTACGTTATTTTATGTGTATTTTGTATATGTATTTCAATACAAATTTACATTAAATTACGTTATGTTTATATATTTTCATTCAAATTTTTATTATTTTATGTGTATTTTGTATATGTATTTCAATACAAATTTACCTAATTTTATATGTTTTTTGTATATTTATTTTCATACAAGTTTAAATTATTTTTGTGTATTTTTGTTTATAGTTTTATATTAATTTAGGTTATTTTATGTGTATTTTGTATATCTATTTTCATTCAAATACACATTCTTTTCATGATATTTTGTTTATTTATTTTGACACGAATTAACATTATTTAATGTGTATTTTGTATATATATTTTTATACGTATTTACATTATTTCAAGTGTATTTTGTATATATATTTCTATAGAAATCTGCGTTATTTTATGTGTATTCGTATATATATTTTGAAACAAATTTACATTGTTTTATGCATATTTTATCAATACAAATTTACCTTATTATATGTGTATTTTGTATATTAATTTTAATACAAATTTGATTAATCTATGTGTATTTTTGTATATGTATTTTTATAAAAATGTGCTTTATTTTATGGGTATTTTGCATCTTTATTTTCATACAAATTTACATTATTTTATTGATATTCTGTGAATTTATTTTAATATGATTTTACATTATTCTATGTGTATTTTGTATATATATTTTATATAAAATGTATTTGTTTTCATTTCATACAAATCTATTTTATTTTATGTATTTTTTGTACATGTATACACATAAAATATTTAAATTTGTATTGAAATAAATATACAAAATGCAAATACAATAAGGTAAACTTCTATTGAAAGAGATATGCAAAAATACATATAAAACAATGTAAATTTGTTTCAAAATATATACGAATATACATAAAATAACGTAGATTTCTATAAAATGTATATACAAAATACATAAAATTAAGTAAATACGTATAAAAAATGTAAACAAAATACACAAAACCATATTAATTTGAAACAAAATAAATAAACAAAATACCAATAAAAGAATGTGTATTTGTATAAATATAAATGTACAAAATACACATACAAAATAAACATAAAATAAGGTAAATTTGTATTGAAATATATGTACAAAATACACATAAAATAATGTCAATTTATATGAAAATATATATACAAATACACATAAAATACCATGAATTTGTATAAAATTATATATTCAAAATAAATATTAAATAATGTAAATACGTATAAAAATATATATACAAAGTACATATAAAATAATGTAAATTCGTATCAATATAAATCAACAAAATACCAATAAAATAATATATATTTGAATGAAAATACATTTACAAAATACACATAACATAACTAAAATTTGTATTGAAATATATACAAAAATACATAAAATAATTTGAGTTTCTATGAAAATAGATATTCAAAATACACATAAAACTAGGTAAATTTCTTTTGAAATATATATACAAAATACCCATAAAATATTGTAAATTTGTGTCAAATATATAAACAAATACACATAAAATAACTTAAAATAACGTAAATATGTATCAAATATATATACAAAAAACACATTAAATAATGTAAATATGTATAAAAAATATATATACAAAACATAAATAAAATAATGTAAAATCTTATCAAAATAAACACAGAAAATATTAATAAAATAATGTAAATTTGTATGAAAATTAAGATGCAAAATACCCATAAAATAACGCATTTTTTATAAAAATATATATACGAAAAAACATAAAATATTTGATTTTGTATTAAAATAAATAGATATACATTCTTTTATTGGTATTTTGTTTATTTATTTTGTTTCGAATTTACATTATTTTATGTGTATTTTGTTTACATTTTTTTATACGTATTTACTTAATTTAATGTGTTTTTTGTATATATATTTTTATAGAAATCTACGTTATTTTATGTGTATTCGTATATATATTTTGAAACAAATTTACATTGTTTTATATGTATTTTTGCATATCTCTTTCAATAGAAGTTTACCTTATTGCATGTGCATTTTGTATATTTATTTCAATAAAAATTTAAATATTTTATGTGTATTTTGGTATATATATTTTTATAAGAAATGCGCTATTTTATGGGAATTTTGCATCTTTATTTTCATACAAATTTACATTATTTTATTAATATTGGGTGTATTTATTTATTTATCTATTTGTTTTTTGTATATATTTTTTTTATACATATTTACATTATTTAAATGTATCTTGCATATATATTACATACAAATTTATTATCTATTATTTATTTACATACAAATACACATTCTTTTCATGATATTTTGTTTATTTATTTTGTCACGAATTTACATTACTTAATATGTATTTTATATATATATATATATATATATATATATATATATATATATATATATATATATATATATATATATATATATATATATATATATATATATATATATATATATATATATATATATATATATATATATATATAATTTCATATGTATTTTGTATAAATATTTCTATAGAAATCTACGTGTATTCGTATATATATTTTGAAACAAATTTTTTCAATACAAATTTAACTTATTTTATGTTTGAATTTTGTATATTAATTTTAATACAAATTTAATTATTCTATGTGTATTTTTTTATATGTATTTAAAAAAAATGCTTTATCTTATGGGTATTTTGCATCTTTATTTTCACACAAATTTAAATAATTTTATTGATATTCTGTGTACTTATTTTGATACGATTTTACATTATTCTATGTATAACAAAAATAAATACAGAATACACAAAAAAGATATGCAAAATACAGATAAACAATGTAAATTATTTTCAAAATATATATACGAATACACATGAAATAAGGTAGAATTTCTATAAATATATATACAAAATACACATATAATTAAATAAATACGTATAAAAAATGTATAAAATACACATAAAATAATGTAAACTAGTATCAAAATAAATAAACAAAATAATAAAAGAATGTGTATTTGTATAAATATATATATACAATATACACATTAAATAATATAAATTTGTTTAAAACTATACAAAATACACATGAAATGATGTAAATACGTATAAATATATATATACAAAATTCACATTAAATAATGTAAATTCGAGTCAAAATAAATAAAAAAATATCAATGAAAGAATGTGTATTTGTATGAAAATAGATATACAAAATACACATAAAATAACCTAAATTTGTATTAAGCTATATACAAAAAACACAAAAATATTTTAAATTTGTATGAAAATAAATATACAAAATACACATAAAATTAGGTAAATTTGTATTGAAATACATACACAAAATACACATAAAATAATGTAAATTTGAATGAATATACATAAACAAATACACTTAAAATAACGTAAATTTGTATAAAAAAATATGTACAAAACACAAATAGAATAATGTAAAATCGTATCAAAATAAATACACAGAATATTAATAAAATAATATAAATTTGTATGAAAATAAAGAAGCAAAATACCCATAAAATAACGCATTTTTTTTATTTATAAAAATATATATACCAAAATTCACATCAAAAAATTTAATTTGTATTAAAATAAATATACAAAAAACACATACAATAAGGTAAATTTGTATTGAAATAGATATGCAAAATACATATAAAACAATGTAAATTTGTTTCAAAATATATATACGAATACACATATAATAACGTAGATTTCTATGAAAATATATATACAAAATACACATAAAATGAAGTAAATACGTATAAAAAAATGTATACAAAATACACATAAAATAATGTAGATTCGTATCAAAATAAATAAACAAAATATCAATAAAAGAATGTGTATTTGTATAAATATAAATATACAAAATACACATAAAATAACGTAAATTTATATAAAACTATATACAAAAATACACAGAAGTAATTAAATTTGTATGAAAATATATACAAAATACACACAAAGTAAGCTAAATTTGAATTTAAATATATATACAAAATACATGAAATAAAGTAAATTTGTATCAAAATATTTATACAAATACACATATAATAACGTAAATTTGTATGAAAATATATAAACAAAATACACATTAAATAATGTAAATACGTATAAAAAAATATGTACAAAATACACATATAATCATGTAATTCGTATCAAAATAAATAAACAAAATACCAATAAAATAATATAAATTTGTATGAGTAAACGTGTATGTTGCATATTTTTTCAATACAAATTTATCTTATTATATACGCATTTTGTATATTAATTTTAATATATGGGTATTTGAATATATATTTTGATACAAATTTACATTATTTTATGTATTTTCTATATTTATTTCAATTCAAATTTAACCTATTTTATGTGTCTTTTGTATATCTATTTTCATACAAATTTAAGTATTTTTGTTTATTTTTGTATATAGTTTTATACAATTTTACGTTATTTTATGTGTATTTTGTATATTTATATTTATACAAGTAAACATTCTTTTATTGGCATTTAGTTTATTTATTTTGATACGAGTTTACATTATTTTATGTGTATTTTGTATACATTTTCTTATACGTATTTACTTCATTTTATGTGTATTTGGTATATAGATTTTTATAGAAACCTACGTTATTTTATGTGTATTCGTATATATATTTTGAAACAAATTTACATTGTTTTATGTGTATTTTGCATATCTATTTCAATACAAATTTACCTTATTGTATGTGCATTTTGTATATTTATTGTAATACAAATTTAAATATCTTATGTGTATTTTGGTATATATATTTTCATAAAAAATGCGTTGTTTTATGGGTATTTTGCGTCTTTATTTTCATACAAATTTACATTATTTTATTAATGTTCTGTGTATTTATTTTGATACTATTTTACATTATTCTATTTGTGTTTAGTATATATTTTTTTTATACATATTTACATTATTTAATGTGTATTTTCTATATATATTTCATACAAATTTACGTTATTTTAAGTGTATTTGTTTATATATTTTCATTCAAATTTACATTATTTTATGTGTCTTTTGTATATGTATTTCAATAGAAATTTAACTAGTTTTATGTGTATTTTGTATATATATTTTTATACAAATTTAAATTATTTTTGTGTATTTTTTTAATAGAGTTTTATACAAATTTACAATATTTTATGTGTATTTTGTATATATATTATCATACAAATACACATTCTTTTATTGATATTTTGTTTATTTATTTTGATGCGAATTTACATTATTTAATGTGTATTCTGTATATATATTTTTATACGTATTTACGTCATTTCATGTGTATTTTGTATATATATTTCTATAGAAATATACGTTATTTTATGTGTATTCGTATATATATTTTGAAACAAATATACATTGTTTCATGTGCATTTTGTATATTTTTTCAATACAAATTTCCCTTATTGTACGTGCATTTTGTATATTAATTTTAATACAAATTTAATTATTCTATGTGTATTCTTGTATATGTATTTTTAAAAAAATATGCTTTATTTTATGGGTATTTTGCATCTTTATTTTCATACAAAATTACATTATTTTATTGATATTCTGTGTATTTATTTTGATACGATTTTACATTATTCTATGTATATTTTGTATATCTATTTTATACAAAAGTGCGTTATTTTATGTGAATTTGTTTTTTTAATTTCATACAAATTTACATTATTTTATGTGTATTTTGTACATGTATTTAAATACAAATTTACCTAATCATATATGTATTTTGTATATCTATTTTCATACAAATTGAAATTTATTTTTTTGTTTTTTTGTATATATTTTTAATCAAATTTTCGTAATTTTATGTGTATTTTGTATATTTATTTTCCTACAAATATACGTTCTTTTATCGGAATTTTGTTTATTTATTTTGATACGAATTTTCATTTTTTTAGGTGTATTTGATATATATATTTTTATACTTATTTACCTAATTTTATATGTATTTTGAATATATATTTTCATAGAAATTTACTCTATATGTATATACAAAAAACACAAAAATAATTTAAATTTGTATGAAAATAAATATACAAAATACACATAAAATTAGGTAAATTTGTATTGAAATACATATACAAAATACACTTAAAATAATGTAAATTTGAATGAAATTCTATAAACAAATACACTTAAAATGACGTTAATTTGTATAAAATATATATAAAAAATACACATTAAATAATGAAAATATGTATAAAAAAATATATACAAAACACAAATAGTATAAAATAAAATCGTATCAAAATATATACACAGAATATTAATAAAATAATGTACATTTGTATGAAAACTAAGATGGAAAATACCTATAAAATAACGCATTTTTTATAAAATTATATATACCAAAATACACATAAAATATTTGAATTTGTATTAAAATAAATATACAAAATGCACATACAATAAGGTAAATTTGTATTGAAATAGATATGCAAAAAACATATAAAACAATGTAAATTTGTTTCAAAATATATATACGAATACACATAGAATAACGTAGATTTCTATAAATATATATATACAAAATACAAATAAAATTAAGTAAATACGAATCAAAAATGTATACAAAATACACATAAAATAATGTAAATTCGTATAAATATAAATAAACAAAATACCAATAAGAGAATGTGTATTTGTATAAATATAAATATACAAAATGCACATAAAATAACGTAAATTTGTATAAAACTATATACAAAAATACACAGAAGTAATTAAATTTGCATGAAAATAGATATACAAAATACACACAAAATAAGTTAAATTTGAATTGAAATATATCTGCAAAATACATAAAATAAAGTAAATTCGTTTCAAAATATTTTTAACAAATACACATATAATAACGTAAATTTGTAAAAAAAATATATAAACAAAATACACATTAAGTAATGTAAATACGTATAAAAAAATATTTACAAAATACACCAATAATCAAGTCATTCGTATCAAAATAAATAAACAAAAAACTAATTAAATAATGTAAATTTGTATGAGAAAACATATACAAAATACACATAAAATAACGTTTTAAATTTCTATAAAAATATATGTACAAAAATGCACATAAAATTAGTTTGCATAAAAAAATATATACAAAACACACATTAGATAATGTAAATGAGTATAAAAATATGTATACAAAATACCTATGAAATAATCTAAATTCGTATCGAGTTAAATTAAGAAAATAACAATAAAATAATGTAATTTTGGATGAAAATATATATAGAAAACACACATAAAATAACCTAAATACAAATACAAATATACACATTAAATAATTTAAAATTGAATTAAATAAATATACAAAATAAACATGAAATAAGGTAAATTTGTAATAAAATATATGTAAGAATACACATAAAATAATATAAATTTGTATGAAAATATATATACAAATACACATAAAATAACATGAATTTGTATAAAATGTTTCAAAATATATACGAATACACACAATAAAATAACGTAAATTTTTATGAAAATGTATATATAAAATACACATAAAATAGTTTAAATACGTAGAAAAATATATATACAAAATACACATAAAATAATGTAAATTCGTGAAAAATTAAATACAGAAAATTCCAGTAAAAGAATGTATATTTATAGGAAAATATATATACAAAAAACAAATAAAATAGCTAGAATTTGTATAAAAATATATACAAAAATACATAAAAATAATTTAAATTTGTTTGAAAATAGATATGCAAAATACACATAAAGTTAGGCAAATTTGTATTGAAATACATATACAAAACTCACATAAAATAATGTAAATTTGTATTAAAATATATAAACAATTACATATAAAATCACGTAAATTTGGATAAAATATATATATACAAAATATACATTAAATATTTTAAATATGTATAAAAATATATTATATTATATATATTTTTATTGATATTTGCGTTATTTATGTGTATTTTGTATATGTTTTCTCATAGAAATTTTCATTATTTTATTGGTATTTTGTCTATTTATTTTGATACGAATTACATGATTATTTGTGTATTTTTTACATTTTTTTATACGTATTTACATTATTTAATGTGTATTTTGTTTATATATTTTTATACAAATTTACGTTATTATATGTGTATTTGTATAGGTATTTTGATACAAATTTACATTATTTTATGTATTTTGTATATATATATATATATATATTTCAATTCAAATTTAGCTTATTTTATGTGTATTTTGTATATCTATTTATTTTAATACAAAATCAAATATTTTATGTTTTTTCGTATATATATTTTTTTATAAAAAATGCGTTATTTTATGGGTATTTTGCATCTTAATTTTCATACAAATTTACATTATTTTATTAATATTTTCTGTATTTATTTTGATACGATTTTACATTATTTTATTTGTGTTTTGTATATATTTTTTTATACATATTTACATTATTTAATGTGTTTTTTGTATATATATATGATACAAATTTACGTTTTTTTAAGTCTATATGTTTATATATTTTCATTCAAATTTACATTATTTTATGTGTGTTTTGTATATGTATTTTAATACAAATTTACCTAATTTTATGTTTTTTGTATATTTATTTTCATACAAGTTTAAATCATTTTTGTGTATTTTTATTTATAGTTTTATACAAATTTAGGTTATTTTATGTGTATTTTGTATATCTATTTTCATAAAAATACACATTCTTTTCATGATATTTTATTTATTTATTTTGACACGAATTAACATTATTTAATGGTTATTTTGTATATATATTTTTATACGTATTTACATTATTTCAAGTGTATTTTGTATATATATTTCTATAGAAATCTGCGTTATTTTATGTGTATTCGAATATATATTTTGAAACAAATTTACATTGTTTTATGTGTATTTTGCATATTTTTTCAATACAAATTTACCTTATTGTATGTGCATTTTGTATATTAATTTTAATACAAATTTGATTAATTTATGTGTATTTTTGTATATGTATTTTTATAAAAATATGTAATTAGTTAAATTTGTATTTAAATACATGTACAAAATACACATAAAATAATGTAAATTTGTATGAAATGAAAACAAATTCACATAAAATAACGTACATTTGTATAAAATAGATATACAAAATAATTTTATGTGTATTTTGTATATTTATTTTCATACAAATTTAAATTATTTTTTGTGTATTTTTGTATATAGTTTTATACAAACTTAGGTTATTTTATGAGTATTTTGTATATCTATTTTCATACAAATACACATTCTTTTATTGATATTTTTTTATTTATTTTGACGAGAATTTAAATTATTTAATGTGTATTTTGTATATATATTTTTATACGTATTTACATCATTTCATGTGTATTTTGTATATATCTTTCTATAGAAATCTACGTTATATTATGTGTATTCGTATATAGATTTTTAAACAAATTTACACTTTTATGTGTATTTTGCATATTTTTTCAATACAAATTTATCTTATTGTATATGCATTTTGTATATTAATTTTAATACAAATTTAATTATTCTATGTGTCATTTTGTATATGTATTTTTATAAAAATATGCTTTATTTTATGGGTATTTTGCATCTTTATTTTCATACAAATTTACGTTATTTTATTGATATTACGCTCATTCATTTTGATACGATTTAACATTATTCTTTGTGTATTTTGTATATATTTTTCAAACAAATTTACGTTATTTTATGTGTATTTGTTTATATATTCTGACACAAATTTACAATATTTTATGGGTATTTTGTATATATATTTCAAAAGAAATTTACCTAGTTTTATGTGTATTTTGAATATCTATTTTCATACAAACTCAAATTATTTTTATGTATTTTTGTATATATTTCAATACAAATTTTAGTTATGTTATGTGTATTTAGTAAATCTATTTTCAATCAAATATATATTATTTTATTGGTATTTTGTTGATTTATATTGATACGAATTTACATTATTTTATATGTACTTTTTATATATATTTTTATACGCATTTACATTATTTAATATTTATTTTGAATATATAATTTTATACAAATTCATGGTATTTTATGTGTATTTGTATATATATTTTCATATAAATTTTCATTATTTTATGTGTATTTTGTACATATATCTCATTACAAATTTACCTTATTTTATGTTTATTTTCTATGTGTATTTTGTACATTTATATTTATACAAATACACATTCTTTTATTGGTATGCGTATAAAATATATATATACAAAGTACATATAAAATAATGTAAATTCGTATCAATATAAATCAACAAAATACCAATAAAATAATATATATTTGAATGAAAATAGATTTACAAAATACACATAACCTAACTAAAATTTGTATTGAAATATTTACAAAAATACATAAAAATAATTTGAGTTTGAATGAAAATAGATATTCAAAATACACATAAAACTAGGTAAATTTCTTTGAAATATATATACAAAATACCCATAAAATATTGTAAATTTGTGTCAAAATATATAAACAAATACACATAAAATAACGTAAATTTGTATGAAAAATTTATACAAAATACACATAGAATAATGTCAAATCGTATCAAAATGAATGAGCAGAATATCAATAAAATAACGTAAATTTGTATGAAAATAAAGATGCAAAATACCCATAAAATAAAGCATATTTTTATAAAAATACATATAGAAAAATATACATAGAATAATTAAATTTGTATTAAAATTAATATAGAAAATGCATATACAATAAATTTAAATTTGATTATATTAAATGAAATAAATATACAAAATAAACATGAAATAAGGTAAATTTGTAATAAAATATATGTAAGAATACACATAAAATAATATAAATTTGTATGAAAATATATATACAAATACACATAAAATAACATGAATTTGTATAAAATTTGTTTCAAAATATATACGAATACACACAATAAAATAACGTAAATTTGTATGAAAATGTATATATAAAATACACATAAAATAATTTAAATACGTAGAAAAATATATATACAAAATACTCATAAAATAATGTAAATTGTCAAAATTAAATACACAAAATTACAATAAAAGAATGTTTTTTTGTATGTAAATATATACAAAAAACAAATAAAATAACTAAAATTTGTATAAAATATATACAAAATACAAAAATAATTTAAATTTGTTTGAAAATAGATATTCAAAATACACATAAAATTAGGTAAATTTGTATTGAAATACATATACAAACTCACATAAAATAATGTAAATTTGTATGAAAATATATAAACAAATACATATAAAATAACGTAAATTTGTATAAAATATATATACAAAATATACATTAAATATTTAGCATTATTTGTATAAAAATATACAAAATACACAAAAATAATTTAAATTTGTTTGAAAATAGATATACAAAATACACATAAAGTTAGGCAAATTTGTATTGAAATAAATATAAAAAAATAAAATAAAATAATTTAAATTTTTATTAAAATATATAAAAAAATAAATATAAAATAACGTAAATTTGGATAAAATATATATACAAAATATACATTAAATATTTTAAATATGAATAAAAATATATTATATTATATATAGTTTTATTGATATTTGCGTTATTTATGTGTATTTTGTATATGTTTTCTCATAGAAATTTACATTATTTTAATGGTATTTTCTCTATTTATTTTGATACGAATTACATGATTATTTGTGTATTTTGTACATATTTTTATACGTATTTACATTATTTAATGTATATTTTGTTTATATATTTTTATACAAATTTACGTTATTATATGTGTATTTGTATAAGTATTTTGATACAAATTTACATTATTTTATGTATTTTGTATATATATTTCAATTCAAATTTAGCTTATTTTATGAGTATTTTGTATATCTATTTATTTTAATACAAAATCAAATATTTTATGTTTTTTCGTATATATATTTTTATAAAAAATGCATTATTTTATGGGTATTTTGCATCTTAATTTTCATACAAATTTATATTATTTTATTAATATTTTCTGTATCTATTTTTTTAAATTATTTTATTTGTATTTTGTATATATTTTTTATAGATATTTAAATATTTAATGTATATTTTGTATATATATTTGATCCAAATTTACGTTATTTTATGTATTTGTTTATATATTTTCATTCAAAATTACATTATTTTATGTGAGTTTTGTATATGTATTTCAATACAAATTTGCCTAACTTTATATGTATTTTGTATATCTATTTTCAAACAAATTTAAATTATTTTTGTGTATTTTTGTATATATTTTATACAAACTTAGTTATTTTATTTGTATTTTGTATATATATTTTCCTACAAATATACATTCTTTTCATGAATTTTGTTTATTTATTTTGACACGAATTTACATTATTTAATGTGAATTTTGTATAGATATTTTTATACGTATTTAAATTATATTATGTGTATTTTGTATATATATTTCATACAAATTTACGTTATTTTATTGTGTATTCGTATATAGATTTTAAACAAATTTAAATTTTAATACAAATTTAATTATTTTTTGTATATGTATTTTTAAATAAATATGTTATTTTATGTGTATTTTGTATATATATTTTCATACAAAATTACATTATTTTATTGATATTCTGTGTATTTATTTTGATACGATTTTACATTATTCTATGTGTATTTTGTATATATTTTTCATTTAATTTAGCTTATTTTATGTGTATTTTGTATATCTATTTATTTTAATAAAAAATAAAATATTTTATTTTTTTTATTATATATATTTTTATAAAAAATTATTTATTTTATTTTTATTTTTAATATTAATTTTAATAAAAATTTAAATTATTTTATTAATATTTTATTTATTTATTTTGATACGATTTTACATTATTTTATTTGTGTTTTGTATATATTTTTTTATACATATAGTTGATACAAATTTACGTTATTTTATGTGTATTTGTTTATATATTTTGACACAAATTTACAATATTTTATGGGTATTTTGTATATATATTTCAAAGAAATTTACCTAGTTTTATGTGTATTTTGAATATCTATTTTCATTCAAACTCAAATTATTTTTATGTATTTTTGTAAATATTTCAATACAAATTTTAGTTAGGTTATGTGTATTTTGTAAATCTATTTTCATTCAAATATATATTATTTTATTGGTATTTTGTTGATTTATATTGATACGAATTTACATTATTTTATATGTACTTTGTACATATAAAATGTATTTTATACGCATACCAATAAAAGAATGTGTATTTGTATAAATATAAATGTACAAAATACACATAGAAAATAAACATAAAATAAGGTAAATTTGTAATGAGATATATGTACAAAATACACATAAAATAATGAAAATTTATATGAAAATATATATACAAATACACATAAAATACCATGAATTTGTATAAAATTATATATTCAAAATAAATATTAAATAATGTAAATGCGTATAAAAATATATATAAAAAGTACATATAAAATAATGTAAATTCGTATCAATATAAATCAACAAAATACCAATAAAATAATATATATTTGATTGAAAATAGATTTACTAAATACACATAACATAACTAAAATTTGTATTGAAATATATACAAAAATACATAAAAATAATTTGAGTTTGTATGAAAATAGATATTCAAAATACACATAAAACTAGGTAAATTTCTTTTGAAATATATATACAAAATACCCATAAAATATTGTAAATTTGTGTCAGAATATATAAACAAATACACATAAAATAACGTAAATTTGTTTGAAAAATATATACAAAATACACAAAGAATAATGTTAAATCGTATCAAAATGAATGAGCGTAATATCAATAAAATAACGTAAATTTGTATGAAAATAAAGATGCAAAATACCCATAAAATAAAGCATATTTTTATAAAAATACATATACAAAAATACACATAGAATAATTAAATTTGTATTAAAATTAATATACAAAATGCATATACAATAAGGTAAATTTGTATTGAAAAAATATGCAAAATACACATAAAAGTGTAAATTTGTTTAAAAATCTATATACGAATACACATAATATAACGTAGATTTCTATAGAAAGATATATACAAAATACACATGAAATGATGTAAATACGTATAAAAATATATATACAAAATACACATTAAATAATTTAAATTCTCGTCAAAATAAATAAACAAAATATCAATAAAAGAATGTGTATTTGTATGAAAATAGATATACAAAATACTTATAAAATAACCTAAGTTTGTATAAAACTATATAAAAAAATGCACAAAAATAATTTAAATTTGTATGAAAATAAATATACAAAATACACATAAAATTATTTTGTATATCTATTTTATACAAATGTACGTTATTTTATGTGAATTTGTTTTCATTTCATACAAATTTACATTATTTTATGTGTATTTTGTATATGTATTTGAATACAAATTTAACTAATTACATATTTTTATAAAAATACATATACAAAAATACACATAAATTAATCAAATTTGTATTAAAATTAATATACAAAATGCACATACAATAAGGTAAATTTGTATTGAAAAAATATGCAAAATACACATAAAACAATGTAAATTTGTTTCAAAATATATATTCGAATACACATAAAATAACGCAGATTTCTATAGAAATATATATACAAAATACACTTGAAATAATGTAAATACGTATAAAAATATATATACAAAATAACCATTAAATAATGTTAATTCGTGTCAAAATAAATAAATAAAATATCATGAAAAGAATGTGTATTTTTATGAAAATAGATATACAAAATACACATAAAATAACCTAAATTTGTATAAAACTATAAATAAAAATACACAAAAATGATTTAAACTTGTATGAAAATAAATATACAAAAAACATATAAAATTAGGTAAATTTGTATTAAAATACATATACAAAACACACATAAAATAATGTAAATTTGAATGAAAATATATAAACATATAGACTTAAAAAAACGTAAATTTGTATCAAATATATATACAAAAAAACACATTAAATAATGTAAATATGTATAAAAAATATATACAAAACACGAATAAAATAATGTAAAATCGTATCAAAATAAATACAGAAAATATTAATAAAATAATGTAAATTTGTATGAAAATTAAGATGCAAAATACCCATAAAATAACGCATTTTTTATAAAAAATATATATACGAAAAAACATAAAATATTTGATTTTGTATTAAAATAAATATATATATATATATATATATATATATATATATATATATATATATATATATATATATATATATATATATATATATCTATATATATATATATATATATATATATATATATATATATATATATATATATATATATATATACATAAAATAATGTAAATTTTTATAAAAATAGATATACAAAAAAACATATAATAACGTAAATTTGTATAAAAATATATAAACAAAATACACATTAAATAATGTAAATACGTATAAAAAAATGTAAAAAATACACAAATAATCATGTAATTCGTATCAAAATAAATAGACAAAATACCAATAAAATAATGAAAATTTCTATGAGAAAACATATACAAAATACACATAAATAACGCAAATATCAATAAAAATATATATAATATAATATATTTTTATACATATTTAAAATATTTAATGTATATTTTGTATATATATATTTTATCCAAATTTACGTGATTTTATATGTAATTGTTTATATATTTTAATACAAATTTACATTATTTTATGTGAGTTTTGTATATGTATTTCAATACAAATTTGCCTAACTTTATGTGTATTTTGCATATCTATTTTCAAACAAATTTAAATTATTTTTGTGTATTTTTGTATATATTTTTATACAAATTCTAGCTATTTTATTTGTTTTTTGTATATATATTTTCCTACAAATATACATTCTTTTATTGGAATTTTCTGTATTTAATTTTTTACGAATTTACATTATTTTATGTGTATTTTGTATATATATTTTTCTACGTATTTAAACTATTTTATGTGTATTTTATATATACATTTTCATAAAAATTTACGTTATTTTATTGTGTGTATTCGTATATATTTTGAAACATTTTATACAAATTCATGTTATTTTATGTGTATTTGTATATATATTTTCATACAAATTTATATTATTTTATGTGTATTCTTACATATATTTTATTACAAATTTACCTTATTTCATGTTTATTTTGTATATTTATTTAATTCAATTTTAAATTATTTAATGTGTATATTTGTATTTGTATTTAGGTTATTTTATGTGTGTTTTCTATATATATTTTCATCCAAAATTACATTATTTTATTGTTATTTTCTTAATTTAACTCGATACGAATTTAGATTATTTCATAGGTATTTTGTATACATATTTTTATACTCATTTACATTATCTAATGTGTGTTTTGTATATATTTTTTTATGCAAACTAATTTTATGTGCATTTTTGTACATATATTTTTATAGAAATTTAAAACGTTATTTTATGTGTATTTTGTATATGTTTTCTCATACAAATTTACATTATTTAATTAGTTTTTTGTTTATTTATTTTGATACGAATGACTTGATTATTGGTGTATTTTGTAAATATTTTTTATACGTATTTACATTACTTAATGTGTATTTTGTTTATATATTTTTTTTACAAATTTACGTTATTATATGTGTATTTGTTAAAAATATTTTGAAACGAATTTACTTTATTTTATGTATTTTGCAGATATATTTCAATTCAAATTTAACTTATTTTGTGTGTATTTTGTATATCTATTTTCATGCAAATTTAATTACTTCTGTGTATTTTTGTATATAGTTTTATACAAATTTACGTTATTTTATGTGCATTTTGTATATTTATATTTATACAAATACACATTCTCTTATTGGTATTTTGTTTATTTATATTTATACGAATTTACATTATTTTATGTGTATTTTGTATACATTTTTGATTCGTATTTACTTAATTTTATTTGTATTTTGTATATATATATTTATAGAAATCTACGTTATTCTATGTGTATTCGTATATATATTTTGAAACAAATTTACATTGTTTTATATGTTTTTTGCATATCTATTTCAATACAAATTTACCTTATTGTATGTGCATTTTGTATATTTATTTTAATACAAATTCAAATATTTTATGTGTATTTTGGTATATATAATTTTATAAAAAATGCGTTATTTTATAGGTATTTTCCATCTTAGTTTTCATACAAATGTACATTATTTTATTAATATTCTGTGTATATATTTTGATACGATTTTATTTTATACTATTTGTGTTTTGTATATATTTTTTTATACATATTTTCATTATTTAATGTGTATTTTTTATATATATTTTATACAAATTAACGTCATTTTAAGTGTATTTGTTTATAGAATTTCATTCAAATTTACATTATTTTAAGTGTATTTTGTATATGTATTTCAATACAAATTTACCTAATTTTATGTGTATTTTGTATATTTATTTTCATACAAATTTAAATTATTTTTGTGTTTTTTTGTATATACATATAGAGTAAATTTCTATGAAAATATATATTCAAAATACATATAAAATTAGGTAAATAAGTATAAAAATATATATATCAAATACACCTAAAAAAATGAAAATGCGTATCAAAATAAATAAACAAAATTCCGATAAAAGAACGTATATTTGTAGGAAAATAAATATACAAAATACACATAAAATTACGAAAATTTGATTAAAAATATATACAAAAAAACAAAAAAATAAATTTCAATTTGTATGAAAATAGATATACAAAATACATATATGATTAGGTAAATTTGTATTTAAATACATGTACAAAATACACATAAAATAATGTAAATTTGTATGAAATTAAAAAAACAAATTCACATAAAATAACGCACTTTTGTATAAAATAGATATACAAAATATACATAGAATAATGTAAAATCGTATCAAAATAAATACACAGAATATCAATAAAATAATGTAATTTTGTATGAAAATAAAGATGCAAAATACCCATAAAATAAAGCATATTTTTTTAAAAATACATATACAAGAATACACATAGAATAATTAAATTTGTATTAAAATTAATATACAAAATGCACGTACAATAAGGGAAATTTGTATTGAAAAAATATACAAAATGCACATGAAACAATGTATATTTGTTTCAAAATATATATACGAATACACATAAAATAACGTATATTTCTATAGAAATATATATACAAAATACACATGAAATGACGTAAATACGTATAAAAATATATATACAGAATACACATTAAATAATGTAAATTCGCATCAAAATAAATAAACAAAATATCAATAAAAGAATGTGTATTTGTATGATAATAGATATACAAAATACACATAAAATATTGTAAATTTGTATAAAACTCTATTAAAAAAATACACAAAAATAATTTAAATTTGTATAAAAATATATATACAAAATACACATAAAACTAGTTAAATTTCTATTGAAATACATATACAAAATACACATAAAATAATGTAAATTTGAATGAAAATATATAAACAAATACACTTAAAATAACGTAAATTTGTATGAAATATATATAGAAAATACACATTAAATAATGTAAATATGTATAAAAAAAATATATACTAAACACAAATAGAATAATGTAAAATAGTATCAAAATAAATACACAGAACATTAATAAAATAATGTAAATTTGTATGAAAATAAAGACGCAAAATACCCATAAAACAACGCATTTTTTATGAAAATATATATACCAAAATACACATAAGATATTTAAATTTGTATTACAATAAACATACAATAAGGTAAATTTGTATTGAAATAGATATGCAAAATACACATAAAACAATGTAAATTTGTTTCAAAATATATATACGAATACACATAAAATAACGTAGGTTTCTATAAAAATCTATATACCAAATACACATAAAATGAAGTAAATACGTATAAGAAAATGTATACAAAATACACATAAAATAATGTAAACTCGTATCAAAATAAATAAACTAAATGCCAATAAAAGAATGTTTACTTGTATAAATATAAATATACAAAATACACATAAAATAACGTAAAATTGTATAAAACTATATACAAAAATAAACAAAAATACTTAAATTTGTATGAAAATAGATATACAAAAGACACATAAAATAGGTTAAATTTGAATTGAAATAAATATAGAAAATACATAAAATAATGTAAATTTGTATCAAAATATATATTCAAATACCCATATATTAAAATTAATATACAAAATGCGTATATAATAAGATAAATTTGTATTGAAAAAATATGCAACATACACGTTTACTCATACAAATTTATATTATTTTATTGGTATTTTGTTTATTTATTTTGATACGAATTACATGATTATATGTGTATTTTGTACATATTTTTTTATACGTATTTACATTATTTAATGTGTATTTTGTTTATATATTTTCATACAAATTTACGTTATTATATGTGTATTTGTATAAATATTTTGATACAAATTTACTTTATTTCATGTATTTTGTATATATATTTAAATTCAAATTTAGCTTACTTTGTGTGTATTTTGTATATATTTTCATACAAATTTAATTACTTCTGTGTATTTTTGTATATAGTTTTATATAAATTTACGTTATTTTATGTGTATTTTGTATATTTATATTTATACAAATACACATTCTTTTATTGATATTTTGTTTATTTATTTTGATACGAATCTACATTATTTTATGTGTATTTTGTATACATTTTTTTATACGTATTTACTTCATTTTATGTGTATTTTGTATATATATTTTCATAGAAATCTACGTTATTATATGTGTAATACACATACGAATACACATTGTGTATTCGTATATATATTTTGAAACAAATTTACATTGTTTTATATGTATTTTGCATATCTATTTCAATACAAATTTACCTTATTGTATGTGTTTTTTGTATATTTATTGTAATACAAATTAAATTTTTTGATGTGAATTTTGGTATATATATTTTTATAAATAAAAAAAATGCGTTATTTTATGGGTATTTTGCTTCTTTATTTTCATACAAATTTATATTATTTTATTAATATTCTGTGTATTTATTTTGATACGATTTTACATTATTCTATTTGTGTTTTGTACATATTTTTTTATACAAATTTACGTTATTTTAAGTGTATTTGTTTATGTATATTCATTCAAATTTACATTATTTTATGTGTATTTTGTGTATGTATTTCAATACAAATTTACCTAATTTTATGTGTATTTTGTATATTTATTTTCATACAAATTTAAAATATTTTTGTGTATTTTTGTATATAGTTTGATACAAATTTAGGTTATTTTATGTGTATTTTGTATATCTATTTTCATACAAATACACATTCTTTTATTGATATTTTGTTTATTTATTTTGACGCGAATTTTATGTGAATTTGTTTTCATTTCATACAAATTTACATTATTTTATGTGTATTTTGTACATGTATTTAAATACAAATTTAACTAATTATATGTGTATTTTGTATATCTATTTTCATACAAATTGAAATTTATTTTTTTGTTTTTTTGTATATATTTTTATTCAAATTTTCGTAATCTTATAAAAATTTATATACCAAAATACACATAAAATATTTAAATTTGCATTGAAATAAATATACAAAATGCACATACAATAAGGTAAATTTGTATTGAAAGAGATATGCAAAAATACATATAAAACAATGTAAATTTGTTTCAAAATATATATACGAATACAAATAAAAAAACGTAGATTTCTATAAAAATACATATATATATATATATATATATATATATATATATATATATATATATATATATATATATATATAGATATATATCTATATAAATATACACACATATATATATATATATATATATATATATATATATATATATATATATATATATATATATTTGATATATATATAAAATAACAAAAAAAACATAAAATTAAGTAAATACGTATAAAAAAATGTATACAAAATACAAACAAAAAAAATGTAAATTCGAATTAAAATAAATCAACAAAATAACAATAAAAGAATGTGTATTTGGATAAATATAAATATACAAAATACACATACAAAATAAACATAAAATAAGGTAGATTTGTAAAAAAATATATGTACAAAATACACATAAAATAATGTAAATTTATATAAAAATATATATACAAATACACATAAAATACCATGAATTTGTATAAAAATATATATCCAAAATAAATATTAAATAATGTAAAAGCGTATAAAAATATATATACAAATACAGATACAAAAATACACATCGAATAATTAAATTTGTATTAAAATTAATATACAAAATGCGTATATAATAAGGTAAATTTGTATTGAAAAAATATGCAACATACACGTTTACTCATAAAAATTTATATTATTTTATTGGTATTTTGTTTATTTATTTTGATACGAATTACATGATTATATGTGTATTTTGTACATATTTTTTATACGTATTTACAATATTTAATGTGTATTTTGTTTATATATTTTCATACAAATTTACGTTATTATATGTGTATTTGTATAAATATTTTGATACAAATTTATTTTATTTCATGTATTTTGTATATATATTTCAATTCAAATTTAGCTTATTTTGTGTGTATTTTGTATATATTTTCATACAAATTTCATTACTTCTGTGTATTTTTGTATATAGTTTTATATAAATTTACGTTATTTTATGTGTATTTTGTATATTTATATTTATACAAATACACATTCTTTTATTGGTATTTTGTTTATTTATTTTGATACGAATTTACATTATTTAATGTGTTTTTTGTATGCATTTTTTTATACGTATTTACTTCATTTCATGTGTATTTTGTATATACATTTTTATAGAAATCTACGTTATTTTATGTGTATTCGTATATATATTTTGAAACAAATTTACATTGTTTTATATGTATTTTGCATATCTATTTCAATACAAATTTACCTTATTGTATATGTTTTTTGTATATTTATATTAATACAAATTTAATTTTTTGATGTGTATTTTGGTATATATATTTTTATAAATAAAAAAATGCGTTATTTTATGGGTATTTTGCTTCTTTATTTTCATACAAATTTACATTATTTTATTAATATTCTGTGTAATTATTTTGATACGATTTTACATTATTCTATTTGTGTTTTGTACATATTTTTTTATACAACTTTACGTTATTTTAAGTGTATTTGTTTATGTATTTTCATTCAAATTTACATTATTTTATGTGTATTTTGTGTATGTATTTCAATACAAATTTACCTAATTTTATGTGTATTTTGTATATTTATTTTCATACAAATTTAAAATATTTTTGTGTATTTTTGTATATAGTTTGATACAAATTTAGGTTATTTCATGTGTATTTTGTATATCTATTTTCATACAAATACACATTCTTTTATTGATATTTTGTTTATTTATTTTGACGCGAATTTTATGTGAATTTGTTTTCATTTCATACAAATTTACATTATTTTATGTTTATTTTGTACATGTATTTAAATACAAATTTAACTAATTATATGTGTATTTTGTATATCTATTTTCATACAAATTGAAATTTATTTTTTTGTTTTTTTGTATATATTTTTATTCAAATTTTCGTAATCTTATAAAAATATATATACCAAAATACACATAAAATATTTAAATTTGCATTGAAATAAATATACAAAATGCACATAAAATAAGGTAAATTTGTATTGAAAGAGATATGCAAAAATACATATAAAACAATGTAAATTTGTTTCAAAATATATATACGAATAAAAATAAAAAAAACGTAGATTTCTATTAAAATATATATACAAAATACACTTAAATTAAGTAAATACGTATAAAAAAATGTATACAAAATACACATAAAATAATGTAAATTCGAATTAAAATAAATAAACAAAATACCAATAAAAGAATGTGTATTTGGATAAATATAAATATACAAAATACACATACAAAATAAACATAAAATAAGGTAGATTTGTAAAAAAATATATGTACAAAATACACATAAAATAATGTAAATTTATATAAAAATATATATACAAATACACATAAAATACCATGAATTTGTATAAAAATATATATTCAAAATATATATACAAACCACATACAAAATAATGTAAATTCGTATCAATATAAATCAACAAAACACCAATAAAATAATATATATTTGAATGAAAATAAATTTACAAAATACACATAACATAACTAAAATTTGTATTAAAATATATACAAAAATACATAAAAATAATTTGAGTTTGTATGAAAATAGATATTCAAAATACATATAAAACTAGGTAAATTTCTTTTGAAATGTATATACAAAATACCCATAAAATATTGTAAATTTGTGTCAAAATATATAAACAAATACACATAAAATAACTTAAAATAACGTAAATATGTATCAAATATAAATACAAAAAACATTAAATAATGTAAATATGTATAAAAAAATATATACAAAACATAAATAAAATAATGTAAAATCGTATCAAAATAAATACAGAAAATATTAATAAAATAATGTAAATTTGTATGAAAATTAAGATGCAAAATACCCATAAAATAACGCATTTTTTATAAAAATATATATACGAAAAAACATAAAATATTTGAATTTTTATTAAAATAAATAGATATACATTCTTTTATTGGTATTTTGTTTATTTATTTTGTTTCGAATTTACATTATTTTATGTGTATTTTGTTTACATTTTTTTATACGTATTTACTTAATTTTATGTGTATTTTGTATATATATTTTTATAGAAATCTACGTTATTTTATGTGTATTCGTATATATATTTTGAAACAAATTTACATTATTTTATATGTATTTTTGCATATCTCTTTCAATAGAAGTTTACCTTATTGTATGTGCATTTTGTATATTTATTTCAATACAAATTGAAATATTTTATGTGTATTTTGGTATATATATTTTTATAAGAAATGCGCTGATGGGAATTTTGCATCTTTATTTTCATACAAATTTATATTATTTTATTAATATTCGTGTATTTATTTTGATACGATTTTACATTATTCTATTTGTTTTTTGTATATATTTTTTTTATACATATTTACATTATTTAAATGTATCTTCCATATATATTACATACAAATTTATTATCTATTATTTATTTTCATACAAATACACATTCTTTTCATGATATTTTGTTTATTTATTTTGTCACGAATTTACTTTACTTAATATGTATTTTATATATATATTTTTATACGTATTTACATAATTTCATGTGTATTTTCTATATATATTTCTATAGAAATCTACGTTACTTTATGTGTATTCGTATATACATTTTGAAACAAATTTACACTGTTTTATTTGTATTTTGCGTTTTTTTTCAATACAAATTTACCTTATTGTATGTGTGCATTTTGTATATTAATTTTAACACAAATTTAATTATTCTATGTGTATTTTTGTATATGTATTTAAAAAAAAAATATGCTTTATCTTATGGGTATTTTGCATCTTTATTTTCATACAAATTTAAATTATTTTATTGATGTTCTGTGTACTTATTTTGATACGATTTTACATTATTCTATGTATAACAAAAATAAATATATACACAAAAATAGATATGCAAAATACATATAAACAATTTAAATTTGTTTCAAAATATATATACGAATACATATGAAATAAGGTAGAATTCTATAAAAATATATATACAAAATACACATAAAATTAAGTAAATACGTATAAAAAATGTATACAAAATACACATAAAATAATGTAAATTAGTATCAAAATAAATAAACAAAATACCAATAAAAGAATGTGTATATGTATAAATATATATATACAAAATACACATTAAATAATATAAATTTGTTTAAAACTATACAAAATACACATGAAATTATGTAAATACGTATAAAAATATATATAAAAAATACACATTAAATAATGTAAATTCGTGTCAGAATAAATAAACAAAATATCAATAAAAGAATGTGTATTTGTATGAAAATATATATACAAAATACACATAAAATAACCTAAATTTGTATCAAACTACATACAAAAATACACAAAAATATTTTAAATTTGTATGAAAATAAATATACAAAATACATATAAAATTAGGTAAATTTGTATTGAAATACATATACAAAATACCCATAATATAACGCATTTTTTTTATTTATAAAAATATATATACCAAAATACACATCAAAAAATTAAATTTGTATTAAAATAAATATACAAAAAACACATACAATAAGGTAAATTTGTATTGAAATAGATATGCAAAATACATATAAAACAATGTAAATTTGTTTCAAAATATATATACGAATACACATAAAATAACGTAGATTTCTATAAAAATATATATACAAAATACACATAAAATGAAGTAAATACGTATAAAAAAATGTATACAAAATACAAATAAAATAATGTAAATTCGTATCAAAATAAATAAACAAAATACCAATAAAAGAATGTGTATTTGTATGAATATAAATATACAAAATACACATAAAATAACGTAAATTTATATAAAACTATATACAAAAATACACAGAAGTAATTAAATTTGTATGAAAATATATACAAAATACACACGAAATAAGCTAAATTTGAATTGAAATATATATACAAAATACATGAAATAAAGTAAATTTGTATCAAAATATTTATACAAATACACATATAATAACGTAAATTTGTATGAAAATATATAAACAAAATACACATTAAATAATGTAAATACGTATAAAAAAATATGTACAAAATACGCATATAATCATGTAATTCGTATCAAAATAAATAAACAAAATACCAATAAAATAATATAAATTTGTATGAGTAAACGTGTATGTTGCATATTTTTTCAATACAAATTTACCTTATTATATACGCATTTTGTATATTAATTTTAATACAAATTTAATTCTTCGATGTGTATTTTTGTATCTGTATTTGTATATATATTTTTATACGCTTTTACATTACTTAATATTTATTTTGAATATATATTTATATACAAATTCATGGTATTTTACGTGTATTTGTATTATATTTTAATATAAATTTACATTATTTTATGTGTATTTTGTACATATATTTTTTTACAAATCTACCTTATTTTATGTTTATTTTGTATGTGTATTTTGTATATTTATATTTATCCAAATACACATTCTTTTATTGGTATTTTGTTTATTTATTTTAATTCGAATTTACATTATTTTATGTGTATTTTGTATACATTTTTTTATACGTATTTACTTAATTTTATGTGTATTTTGTATATATATTTTTATAGAAATCTACGTTTTTTTATTTGTATTCGTATATATATTTTGAAACAAATTTACATTCGTTTATATGTATTTTTGCATATCTCTTTCAATACAAATTTACCTTATTGTATGTGCATTTTGTATATTTATTTCAATGCAAATTTAAATATTTTATGTGTATTTTGGTATATATATTTTTATACGATTACGAAAATTTGAAAAAAAATATATACAAAAAAAAATTTCAATTTGTATGAAAATAGATATACAAAATACACATATAATTAGTTAAATTTGTATTTAAATACATGTACAAAATACACATAAAATAATGTAAATTTGTATGAAATGAAAACAAATTCACATAAAATTCGCGTCAAAATAAATAAACAAAATATCAATAAAAGAATGTGTATTTGTATGAAAATAGATATACAAAATAAACATAAAATAACCTAAATTTGTATCAAACTATATACAAAAATACACAAAAATATTTTAAATTTGTATGAAAATAAATATACAAAATACACATAAAATTAGGTAAATTTGTATTGAAATACATACACAAAATACACATAAAATAATGTAAATTTGAATGAAAATACATAAACAAATACTCTTAAAATAACGTAAATTTGTATAAAAAAATATGTACAAAACACAAATAGAATAATGTAAAATCGTATCAAAATAAATACACAGAATATTAATAAAATAATGTAAATTTGTATGAAAATAAAGAAGCAAAATACCCATAAAATAACGCATTTTTTTATTTATAAAAATATATATACCAAAATACACATAAAAAAATTAAATTTGTATTAAAATAAATATACAAAAAACACATACAATAAGGTAAATTTGTATTGAAATAGATATGCAAAATACATATAAAACAATGTAAATTTGTTTCAAAATATATATACGAATACACATATAATAACGTGGATTTCTATAAAAATATATATACAAAATACACATAAAATGAAGTAAATACGTATAAAAAAATGTATACAAAATACACATAAAATAATGTAAATTCGTATCAAAATAAATAAACAAAATAGCAATAAAAGAATGTGTGTTTGTATAAATATAAATATACAAAATACACATAAAATAACGTAAATTTATATAAAACTATATACAAAAATACACAGAAGTAATTAAATTTGTATGAAAATATATACAAAATACACACAAAATAAGCTAAATTTGAATTGAAATATATATATAAAAAACATGAAATAAAGTAAATTTGTATCAAATATTTATACAAATACACATATAATAACGTAAATTTGTATGAAAATATATAAACAAAATACACATTAAATAATGTAAATACGTATAAAAAAATATGTACAAAATACACATATAATCATGTAATTCGTATCAAAATAAATAAACAAAATACCAATAAAATAATATAAATTTGTATGAGTAAACGTGTATGTTGCATATTTTTTCAATACAAATTTACCTTATTATATACGCATTTTGTATATCAATTTTAATATATGTGTATTTGAATATATATTTTGATACAAATTTACATTATTTTATGTATTTTCTATATTTATTTCAATTCAAATTTAGCTTATTTTATGTGTCTTTTGTATATCTATTTTCATACAAATTTAATTATTTTTGTTTATTTTTGTATATAGTTTTATACAATTTTACGTTATTTTATTTGTATTTTGTATATTTATATTTATACAAGTAAACATTCTTTTATTGGCACTTAGTTTATTTATTTTGATACGAGTTTACATTATTTTATGTGTATTTTGTATACATTTTCTTATACGTATTTACTTCCTTTTATGTGTATTTTGTATATATATTTTATAGAAATCTACGTTATTTTATGTGTATTCGTATATATATTTTGTAACAAATTTACATTGTTTTATGTGTATTTTGCATATCTATTTCAATAGAAATTTACCTTATTGTATGTGCATTTTGTATATTTATTGTAATACAAATTTAAATATTTTATGTTTATTTTGGTATATATATTTTCATAAAAAATGCGTTGTTTTATGGGTATTTTGCGTCTTTATTTTCATACAAATTTACATTATTTTATTAATATTCTGTGTATTTATTTTGATACTATTTTACATTATTCTATTTGTGTTTTGTATATACTTTTTTATACATATTTACATTATTTAATGTGTATTTTCTATATATATTTCATACAAATTTACGTTATTTTAAGTGAATTTGTTTATATATTTTCATTCAAATTTACATTATTTTATGTGTATTTTGTATATGTATTTCAATAGAAATTTAACTAGTTTTATGTGTATTTTGTATATATATTTTTATACAAATTTAAATTATTTTTGTGTATTTTTTTAATAGAGTTTTATACAAATTTACAATATTTTATGTGTATTTTGTATATCTATTTTCATACAAATACACATTCTTTTATTGATATTTTGTTTATTTATTTTGATGCGAATTTATATTATTTAATGTGTATTATGTATATATATTTTTGTACGTATTTACGTCATTTCATGTGTATTTTTTATATATATTTCTATAGAAATATACGTTATTTTATGTGTATTCGTATATATATTTTGAAACAAATATACATTGTTTTATGTGCATTTTGTATATTTTTCAATACAAATTTCCCTTATTGTACGTGCATTTTGTATATTAATTTTAATACAAATTTAATTATTCTATGTGTATTCTTGTATATGTATTTTAAAAAAAATATGCTTTATTTTATGGGTATTTTGCATCTTTATTTTCATACAAAATTACATTATTTTATTGATATTCTGTGTATTTATTTTGATACGATTTTACATTATTCTATGTATATTTTGTATATCTATTTTATAGAAATGTACGTTATTTTATGTGAATTTGTTTTCATTTCATACAAATTTACATTATTTTATGTGTATTTTGTACATGTATTTAAATACAAATTTAACTAATTATATGTGTATTTTGTATATCTATTTTCATATAAATTGAAATTTATTTTTTTGTTTTTTTGTATATATTTTTATTCAAATTTTCGTAATTTTATGTGTATTTTGTATATTTATTTTCCTACAAATATACGTTCTTTTATCGGAATTTTGTTTATTTATTTTGATATGAATTTTCATTTTTTTAGGTGTATTTGATATATATATTTTTATACTTATTTACATAATTTTATATGTATTTTGAATATATATTTTCACAGAAATTTACTCTATATGTATATACAAAAAAACACAAAAGTAATTTAAATTTGTATGAAAATAAATATACAAAATACACATAAAATTAGGTAAATTTGTATTGAAATACATATACAAAATACACTTAAAATAATGTAAATTTGAATGAAATTATATAAACAAATACACTTAAAATGACGTTAATTTGTATAAAATATATATAAAAAATACACATTAAATAATGAAAATATGTATAAAAAATATATACAAAACACAAATAGTATAATATAAAATCGTATCAAAATATATACACAGAATATTAATAAAATAATGTACATTTGTATGAAAACTAAGATGGAAAATACCTATAAAATAACGCATTTTTTATAAAATTATATATACCAAAATACACATAAAATATTTGAATTTGTATTAAAATAAATATACAAAATGCACATACAATAAGGTAAATTTGTATTGAAATAGATATGCAAAAAACATATAAAACAATGTAAATTTGTTTCAAAATATATATACGAATACACATAAAATAACGTAGATTTCTATAAATATATATATACAAAATACAAATAAAATTAAGTAAATACGAATCAAAAATGTATACAAAATACACATAAAATAATGTAAATTCGTATAAATATAAATAAACAAAATACCAATAAGAGAATGTGTATTTGTATAAATATAAATATACAAAATGCACATAAAATAACGTAAATTTGTATAAAACTATATACAAAAATACACATAAGTAATTAAATTTCCATGAAAATAGATATACAAAATACACACAAAATAAGCTAAATTTGAATTTAAATATATATACAAAATACATAAAATAAAGTAAATTCGTTTCAAAATATTTTTAACAAATACACATATAATAACATAAATTTGTAAAAAATATATAAACAAAATACACATTAAGTAATGTAAATACGTATAAAAAATATTTACAAAATACACCAATAATCAAGTCATTCGTATCAAAATAAATAAACAAAAAACTAATTAAATAATGTAAATTTGTATGAGAAAACATATACAAAATACACATAAAATAACATTTTAAGTTTCTATAAAAATATATGTACAAAAATGCACATAAAATTAGTTTGCATAAAAAAATATATACAAAACACACATTAGATAATGTAAATGAGTATAAAAATATGTATGCAAAATACCTATGAAATAATCTAAATTCGTATCGAGTTAAATTAAGAAAATAACAATACAATTATGTAATTTTGGATGAAAATATATATAGAAAACACACATAAAATAACCTAAATACAAATACAAATATACACATTAAATAATTTAAAATTGAATGAAATAAATATACAAAATAAACATAAAATAAGGTAAATTTGTAATAAAATATATGTAAGAATACACAGAAAATAATATAAATTTGTATGAAAATATATTTACAAATACACATAAAATAACATGAATTTGTATAAAATGTTTCAAAATATATACGAATACACACAATAAAATAACGTAAATTTTTTTGAAAATGTATATATAAAATACACATAAAATAGTTTAAATACGTAGAAAAATATATATACAAAATACACATAAAATAATGTAAATTCGTAAAAAATTAAATACACAAAATTCCAATAAAAGAATGTATATTTGTAGGAAAATATATATACAAAAAACAAATAAAATAACTAGAATTTGTATAAAAATATATACAAAAATACACAAAAATAATTTAAATTTGTTTGAAAATAGATATGCAAAATACACATAAAGTTAGGCAAATTTGTATTGAAATACATATACAAAACTCACATAAAATAATGTAAATTTGTATGAAAATATATAAACAAATACATATAAAATCACGTAAATTTGGTTAAAATATATATATACAAAATATACATTAAATATTTTAAATATGTATAAAAATATATTATATTATATATATTTTTATTGATATTTGCGTTATTTATGTGTATTTTGTATATGTTTTATCATAGAAATTTACATTATTTTATTGGTATTTTGTCTATTTATTTTGATACGAATTACATGATTATTTGTGTATTTTTTACATTTTTTTATACGTATTTACATTATTTAATGTGTATTTTGTTTATATATTTTTATACAAATTTACGTTATTATATGTGTATTTGTATAGGTATTTTGATAGAAATTTACATTATTTTATGTATTTTGTATATATATTTCAATTCAAATTTAGCTTATTTTATGTGTATTTTGTATATCTATTTATTTTAATACAAAATCAAATATTTTATGTTTTTTCGTATATATATTTTTATAAAAAATGCGTTATTTTATGGGTATTTTGCATCTTAATTTTCATACAAATTTACATTATTTTATTAATATTTTCTGTATTTATTTTGATACGATTTTACATTATTTTATTTGTGTTTTGTATATATTTTTTTATACATATTTACATTATTTAATGTGTTTTTTGTATATATATTTGATACAAATTTACGTTATTTTAAGTCTATATGTTTATATATTTTCATTCAAATTTACATTATTTTATGTGTATTTTGTATATGTATTTCAATACAAATTTACCTAATTTTATATGGTTTTTGTATATTTATTTTCATACAAGTTTAAATTATTTTTGTGTATTTTTGTTTATAGTTTTATACAAATTTAGGTTATTTTATGTGTATATTGTATATCTATTTTCATACAAATACACATTCTTTTCATGATATTTTGTTTATTTATTTTGACACGAATTAACATTATTTAATGTGTATTTTGTATATATATTTTATACGTATTTACATTATTTCAAGTGTATTTTGTATATAAATTTCTATAGAAATCTGCGTTATTTTATGTGTATTCGTATATATATTTTGAAACAAATTTACATTGTTTTATGTGTATTTTGCATATTTTTTCAATACAAATTTACCTTATTGTATGTGTATTTTGTATATTAATTTTAATACAAATTTGATTAATCTATGTGTATTTTTGTATATGTATTTTTATAAAAATATGTAATTAGTTAAATTTGTATTTAAATACATGTACAAAATACACATAAAATAATGTAAATTTGTATGAAATGAAAACAAATTCACATAAAATAACGTACATTTGTATAAAATAGATATACAAAATAATTTTATGTGTATTTTGTATATTTATTTTCATACAAATTTAAATTATTTTTGGGTATTTTTTTTATATAGTTTTATACAAACTTAGGTTATTTTATGAGTATTTTGTATCTATTTTCATACAAATACACATTCTTTTATTGATATTTTGTTTATTTATTTTGACGAGAATTTAAATTATTTAATGTGTATTTTGTATATATATTTTTATACGTATTTACATCATTTCATGTGTATTTTGTATATATCTTTCTATAGAAATCTACGTTATATTATGTGTATTCGTATATCGATTTTTAAACAAATTTACACTTCTATGTGTATTTTGCATATTTTTTCAATACAAATTTACCTTATTGTATATGCATTTTGTATATTAATTTTAATACAAATTTAATTATTCTATGTGTATTTTTGTATATGTATTTTTATAAAAATATGCTTTATTTTATGGGTATTTTGCATCTTTATTTTCATACAAATTTACGTTATTTTATTGATATTCTGCTCATTCATTTTGATACCATTTGACATTATTCTATGTGTATTTTGTATATATTTTTCAAACAAATTTACGTTATTTTATGTGTATTTGTTTATATATTCTGACACAAATTTACAATATTTTATGGGTATTTTGTATATATATTTCAAAAGAAATTTACCTATTTTTATGTGTATTTTGAATATCTATTTTCATACAAACTAAATTATTTTTATGTATTTTTGTATATATTTCAATACAAATTTTAGTTATGTTATGTGTATTTTGTAAATCTATTTTCAATCAAATATGTATTATTTTATTGGTATTTTGTTGATTTATATTGATACGAATTTACATTATTTTATATGTACTTTTTATATATATTTTTATACGCATTTACATTATTTAATATTTATTTTGAATATATAATTTTATACAAATTCATGGTATTTTATGTGTATTTGTATATATATTTTCATATAAATTTACATTATTTTATGTGTATTTTGTACATATATTTCATTACAAATTTACCTTATTTTATGTTTATTTGTATGTGTATTTTGTACATTTATATTTATACAAATACACTTTCTTTTATTGGTATTTTGTTTATTTATTTTGTTTCGAATTTATATTATTTTATGTGTATTTTGTTTACGTTTTTTTATACGTATTTACCTAATTTTATGTGTATTTTGTATATATATTTTTATAGAGATCTACGTTATTTTATGTGTATTCGTATATATATTTTGAAACAAATTTACTTTGTTTTATATGTATTTTTGCATATCTCTTTCAATACAAGTTTACCTTATTGTATGAGCATTTTGTACATTTATTTCAATACAAATTTAAATATTTTATGTGTATTTTGGTATATATATTTTTATAAGAAATGCGCTATTTGATGGGAATTTTGCATCTTTATTTTCATACAAATTTACATTATTTTATTAATATTCGGTGTATTTATTTTGATACGATCTTACATTATTCTATTTGTTTTTTGTATATATTTTTTTATACATATTTACATTATTTAATGTATATCTTGCATATATATTTCATACAAATTTATTAACTATTATTTATTTTCATACAAATACACATTCTTTTCATGATATTTTGTTTATTTATTTTGACACGAATTTACATTACTTAATTTGTATTTTATATATATATTTTTATACGTATTTACATAATTTCATGTGTATTTTGTATATATATTTCTATAGAAATCTACGTTATTTTATGTGTATTCGTATATATATTTTGAAACAAATTTACAATGTTTTATTTGTATTTTGCGTCTTTTTTCAATACAAATTTACCTTATTGTATGTGTGCATTTTGTATATTAATTTTAATACAAATTTAATTATTCTATGTGTATTTTTGTATATGTATTTTTAAAAAAAAATATGCTTTATCTTATGGGTATTTTGCATCTTTGTTTTCATACAAATTTAAATTATTTTATTGATATTCTGTGTACTTATTTTGATACGATTTTACATTATTCTATGTATAACAATAATAAATACAGAATACACAAAAAATAGATATGCAAAATACATATAAACAATGTAAATTTGTTTCAAAATATATATACGAATACACATGACATGGGTATTTTGAATCTTAATTTTCATACAAATTTACATTATTTTATTAATATTTTCTGTATTTATTTTGATAAGATTTTACATTATTTTATTTGTGTTTTGTATATATTTTTTTATACATATTTACATTATTTAAAGTGTTTTTTGAATATATATTTGATACAAATTTACGTTATTTTAAGTCTATATGTTTATATATTTTCATTCAAATTTACATTATTTTATGTGTATTTTGTACATGTATTTCAATACAAATTTACCTATTTTTATATGTTTTTTGTATATTTATTTTCATACAAGTTTAAATTATTTTTGTTTATTTTTGTATATAGTTTTATACAAATTTAGGTTATTTTATGTGTATTTTGTATATCTATTTTCATACAAATACACATTCTTTTCATGATATTTTTTTTATTTATTTGACACGAATTAACATTATTTAATGTGTATTTTGTATATATATTTTTATACGTATTTACATTATTTTAAGTGTATTTTGTATATATATTTCTATAGAAATCTACGTTATTTTATGTGTATTCGTATATATATTTTGAAACAAATTTACATTGTTTTATGTGTATTTTGCATATTTTTTCAATACAAATTTACATTATTGTATGTGAATTTTGTATATTAATTTTAATACAAATTTGATTAATCTATGTGTATTTTTGTGTATGTATTTTTATAAAAATATGCTTTATTTTATGGGTATTTTGCATCTTTATTTTCATACAAATTTACATTATTTTATTGATATTCTGTGTATTTATTTGGTATGATTTTACATTATTCTATGTGTATTTTGTATATATATTTTATATAAAATGTATTTGTTTTCATTTCATACAAATCTACATTATTTTATGTGTTTTTTGTACATGTATTTAAATACAAATTTAACTAGTTATATGTGTATTTTGTATATCTATTTTGTATGTATATTTTCATAGAAATTTTCTCTATTTTATGAGTATTCGTATATATATTTTGATACAAATTTACATTATTGATGTGTATTTTGCATATCTATTTCAATACAAATTTTCTTAATTGTACGTGCATTTTGTATATTTATTTTAATACAAATTTAATTATTTTATATGTATTTTTGTATATATATTTTT